>NC_143057.1:68531833-68841250 GCF_052426305.1 Pelodiscus sinensis
AAAAGCCTTTGATGTGGTCAGCCTATGCTGCCAAATGGATTCTTTTCTCACTGTGGGTGCAGCAAAGGCAGATTGTTCCATCCAGGCTTCCCTTCTCAGGAAATCCTGGAGTAACTACTCTATCTGAAGCAGCAAGGTCTTTCTTTGGCCACCGTCAGGGTCCACCTGTTGGCCATTTCTGCATTTCATCCTCCCATACAAGGTCATTCTGTTTTCTCCCATGATGTCACCTCCTTTTTCCTGAAGGCCTTAGAATGACTCTTCCCCCAGACCACAGACACTCTCCCGCAGTGTATCTGAATCTGGTCTTGGCGTGGCTCACGGGGCCTTTGTTTGAGGCCCAGGCCATGTGTCCCTTGTTGCTGTCCTCTTTCAAGGTTGCCTTGCTGATTGCCATCATATGGGCTAGATGGGTGTCAGATCTCTGAGCCCTTAAGTCATACCTGCATTCTTCCTTCCTACGGTGGACTCTGCCTTGGACATGGATCAAGACATTTTTCTGCCAGTCTTCTGTCCGAAGCCTCATGTGACCAATGAGAAGAGGTGGTTCCTACTCACTGGATGTGGGAGAGGGGTGAGGAGGAAGGCTGAAATCTTGTACTTCTTGCAAATGGTGCTCCTCCACTGGAGAGCACTATGGTGTGTGCTAGCATAGGTAGAGGATGATATTGTAATACTTCCTGTCCTCTGGATCCATTCATGAGTATCTTATGCACACTAAGGTTAGCACTGATCATAGAACACTAGAACTGGAAGGGTCCATAACTGAGAGGTCATCAGGTCCAGTCCCTTGCCCTCACGGCAGGACCCAGTACCATCTAGACCATCCCTGATAGATGTCTGTCTAACCTGCTCTTATATATCTCCAGAGATGGAGATTCCACAACCTCCCTAGGTAACTTATTCCAGTGTTTAACCATGCTGACAGGAAGTTTTTCCTAATGCCCCACCAAAACCTCCCTTGCTGCAGCTTGCTGATGAAGCTGTTATAGTGGTAGTAAAAAGGTTGGCTAATAAGTTTGTAATAGGTCAGCATTCTAGCTTTTCATTTTGTATTGTAGTAATCATATACTCATTCTAGCTAATATTGGAAAGCCATGTGAATTTTATTACTGGAGGGTATGCCTTCAAGTTATATTTTATTCTTGAATAATGCCAGTAGACAAGAACAGTCATGAGGGGCCAAAGTGTCATGTTTGGCTTAAAGTTTATATGACAGATGAAGCACTTGTTGGGCCTGTTTGGCTGGAGAGGTTAATTCAAATCGCTCTTTGAGCCAGAGTAAGTAATAGGCTTTGAGGGTGGACGACCATGGTGATGAGTGTACAGAATTTTGTACATGATATTTTTTTCTGTTTGAGTTTTTTCCATAGCGTGTTTTTATTATAATTTTCACATTTTGTCAACTACTTCTTCCATCTGTAGGCTGCAGTACCATCTGTTGGACAAATGCTTGTAAGTCAGGAAGCCATAATTGTATTTCTGAGTAGCTCCACCCATTTCTGGGTCAAGGGTATCACCAATTCTCCTGCTTCCCTCAGATTCTTCAATTTAGCTTGGTTTTGTAATATAAATGTTTTTAAAACCAACACCTCTCACTGTACCCTCCTCTCCCCATGAAATAGAAAAGGGAAAGTGGCAGAAAAGCTTTAAAATAGTGTATTTAACACACATGCCCAATACCTTTGCTTCTGTATCTTATTTTCCTCACTATTCTCCCATCTCTCTCTCTTTCTCTCTCACTTTTTCTCTCTCACACTTTTCAAAGGCTTTGGTATCCATCATTTCAGTCATGCACTGTGTGAGAGATGGGCAATAACACGGCAGAGGCTTGCCAGGATTAGGCCCTGGCAGGATGCCGCCGCTGTACTTAACTGCATGGCCTCAGATCACTGTTCCAGGTTAATGAGAGTGGTGGTAAGTGGCACAGATCAGCACACTGCTTACCGTTGCTACGATTGGCTGGGGATGGTGATCCACTGCCAATGGGAGCTGTGGTTGCTGGTACCTGCCGCAGTGCAGGTAAATATAGCAGTAGAGGTCCACTATAAGCTAACCCTGGTGGACCTGATCCAGTCCATGGGCTAGTACCTGCCCACCCTTGCACTATGCCCAATTATATTGCTGTATAAATAAGGTATAATACATGGTTTACCTCACTGGAATTTACCAATATCCTTCAGAAGAATTGGAACCCATATTAGAAAGAGCATTCTACAGTTTCTAGTCCCTTCTGTTGCTAAAGAGTGGAGGAGCTTCGGGGGTAGCCAAGTTAGTCTGTTACAGAAAACAGCAAGCAAATGGTCTGGGTAGTACTTTATAGACTAACAAAACATGTAGATGGTATCATAAGCTTTTGTGGACGCAGCCCAGTTCTTCAGATGACCGGAGTTGTGACTAGAGGATAAGAAATCTCAAAATAAATAGGAGAAGGGAAGGATGGGGGAGAAAAGAAAGATACTCGGTGGCCCACCCCACTATCTCTATACATAAAGTATACATAAAGGAGAAAGGGTGCTAAACCTGAATAGATAAAGATCAAAGTCAGTGGATGGATTGCTGTGGCAGGAAGGATACCATTCAGAAAGCTGTTAGCAACTTCAGTGTCTTCTGTTTTGGTGATAAAGGCTCCGCCACCCCAAATCTTGATTAAGTCCATGAGTAATAGAATTGAATTTGCATATGTATTGTAATTCCAAGCTTTCCCTGTGGATTTGACTTGAGGCGCTGGCCTGTGACAAGACCGCCATCTTCAGATCTGTGAGATTATGGTTAGGTAAACAGAAATGTTCTGCCACTCACTTCTGAGTATTTTCTATATGTATATCCAATTTGTGTCCATTGATTCTTTCATGTAGAGAACATCCAGTTTGATCAATATATATAGTAGAGGGACACTGTTGGCATTTGATGGCCTAGATCAAATTACTAGATGAGCAGTCAAATGACCCTTTGATTTTGTGTCTTTTGTTGTTTGCTCCAGTGATGAATTCGTCAGTGTAGATATGTGGGCAGAGTTGGCATCTTTTCTGGTTGCAGGGCTGGGTTCCTGGAGGCTTATGATGTGGTTGTGTGGCATGGTTATCAGAAAGAATACGTTTCAGGTTAGGGGGAGTGGAAGTTATGGAAGTCTGAACTGAGACTGAGAAATATGTAAGTAATCTAGTAAGTATTGTACCTGAACAAGGACAAGATATTTAGATTAAGCTGAAATAGGTCAAAAGCTGAAGAGGCACAACACAGGAGAAGAGGGTAGGCAGTGCAAGAACACTATATTTTAAGTGTCACGTGGTATTATCATTAACTTTAAATTATAGCCTAGAGGTGCCAAATGAAATTAAGGCTCCATTGCCCTAGCTACTAAATTAACAGATTCTGAGAGACTGTTTTTGAACTTGCAGTTTAAACTAAAAGCATAAATGGGGGAAAATGTTTTGGTAGAGCTGAGAAGTGAACTCAGGTATTATGAATTCCGGTACAGTGCCTTAGTCATAAAAGACCATTGTCCATCTCTAATCTACCTTTGGGAATTTATATTGATGTAATTAATTAGTGAAAGAGGAGAGGTCTAACCAGGAATTTTATTTAAAGCATTAATTCTAAATCAGCCAATACTGACAGAACAAGTGGTTCTTTGATAATCTTGCTGGATAAAGTGCATGTATGTGGGAAATCTTCCAGGTTATAAAACAATAATTGTAACTTAATAATAAGGGTTGGATAAGGCTAGTGTTAATTTTATTAGCCTGTGATGAAAAGGGGTTATTTAAAAATTAGGATTAGCATATGATAAGTGTCCAAACAAAAAAGAATTCATACTTTTATAATTTTAAATAATTGCATATTCCTAACTTGTAACAAGAGGGTACATTTATTGGAGTATAGGACTGTCCTGATTTGGGCTGTTAATTCTCAGCTTTACCTTTTCCGATAAAGTGATTGAAAACTCTACACTAATTTAGGGGACACCACCAGAATACTTAATTTTTCATGTTTTTTTTTTAAATTGGAGTTTGTGTATGAAGCAGGTGTTCTCAGTTTACTTATTTTCTCCTGGAGATTATATTTAGTGCAGTATGAAGTGATGCCTTATTAATAAAGAGGTCATTTCAATGTAAATTAATACAATAATCAGTCTGTCAGAAAAGGTTTAATGTCTAAGTTCAGAATATCCCCAATGGACTTTAGGGGTAACTGCTGTTTGGATAATAGAAAACTTCTTTTGGTAGCTTGCCAACCCAGGAGCAAAGCAAACTAATGAGGGGAGGATAGAGTTACTCTTCATAGTTGGAGTCATGTAGGTGAGCATAGTTACTATTAAAAATGGATGGAAGAACCAGGATAGTGTGGCTGAAAATATCACAAAATAAATCCTGCATTCAGTAAATAATGTACCATCCTTGAAATAATTAAGTGTGTTTTAATGTATGGATATCTGATCATTACTTAATCTCTATCAATTACTGTAATTTACAATTTTATGTAAATAATACTGTTTGTTTTGTGCATTACTTGTAGACTTACCAAAACTGCTCCTGTGTGGGGAAGCCAAAAAAATTACCTGCAACAGAAGATGTCTCTTTTGAGGTTGTGGCTAGGAAATGCAAAACACAGTGCACATTCTTGCCTCTATTCCTGACCGTTTTCTTTCTTGCTGTTGTTTTCACTTTTATGGCTGTTACTCCCACTACTGTGGCCATCCTCAGGTATTTCATTTTAATACTTATCAATAACATATTTCTGGTTCTATAGGAGAGTGTAAATTTAAATTTATCATGGCATGTGTTCTTCCCTAGAGCTGAAGAAGAGCTCTGTTGTACCTCCACCAACAAAAGTTGGTCCAGTAAAGATATTACCTCACCTACATTGTTTCTCTCCGTGGCAAAGAATGCAATTATTCTGACAACATGCAAAATAAAGATTTTTAAATATGCTTTTACTCTTTTTGTACAGGATCAGCTCAGTAAATAAAATGCATAAGGAATGCTTTGTATCCCTGTCTGCTAATATCTCACCTCTAATAGTTACAGTGTAGTACAACCAGTTTTAAGTCAGTGGGGTCCTTGAACATTGGATGAAGAGACTACTGTCATCTGTAGATACTTTACTGTTTCACAACATTTCTTCTCTGATAAAAATAGAAATAACATCCTTTCCACTTAGTGGCCCTGCTTTTAAAACAAGGTTTCCCTTTAAAGATGTATACAACACTCCATCAATAAGAGAGGAAGGGTAACGTCTTTTTATCCTTACATCTTCTATGATCTCATTTTTTGATGAAGCACCAAACCTTGCCTGCATCACTGAGACATAGTTCAGTGCCTCTTCCAACCCTATCTTAATAAAGCTCATCTTCCTTATATATAACAAGCTAAGACCGTATCTAGAATGCACCAGACTTTTCACCATCTTACTTTACTCAACGTCACCCCTGCAAAGAACAACTCCCCTGGACATGGCATTGTATGCCAGTGGTTCTCAACAACTGGTCTATGGACTAGTGCCAGCCCCTGAGACCACCCTGTCTCAGTTTATGAAGGCAGCAAGTGTTATACTTGAAAGAATTTCATAGGATCTTTTTAGGGGGATAAAGCAAAACTCCACATTTATTGACAATGTAACATATTCACACATATCCACACACAAACCCTGTCTTGTTTTTTCTTAAAGTTAACCAGACTGTTGCACACAGTAACCCACTGGCCTGGTGAGTTAAGTGTGAGGAAGAGAAGCAGGGGCTTCTCTCGGTCTGGATTGCTGCTCTGATTTTGACAAGACGAGACCCAGAGATTTATTCAAGATGCCCTATCTTTTATAGTACTTTACTTCCATTCAGGCCTATGCATATTGTTGTGTCAGCTCTTGACCAATCACCATTTTAACATCTGTTTATCTGGAAGTCATTCTTCTTTACCATATGATATCAGTATGTTGATGGTTCGTTCCCAGTGTTATTTCAAGGCTATCTTGTTTGTAAAAGAGTGCTTGCTTCTTAACACTCCAAGGCCATCCATATGTCCTCCATAGGTCTGCTTTGTATTGGACCCAATTTATGGTACCTTAACGCCTCTAAGTCTTCCAGTTCTGGGCCCCTTACTCCCTTCCACTGTCTGGACTCTGAAATTGCTGGGTCTACAAGTTATCATCTTTCCAAGCACTCACATTTAAAACTCATTCACTCCCCTCCCCAGGAACTACACAGTCATTCCACACATGGGATGCAATTGTCCATACAAAAAGTATCGATCTAATTCCTAATACAAGTCTCTGTTAATACAAACTTTTAATCATTTATCATATTTTCTTTATAACACAATCTATATTCCAGTACTCCTAAGAGCAATAGTGTGATCATGGTGAATCACCAGGATCCTTCTGATCTCTTTCTGTCTTGACATCAGATATCACAAACAGTTTGCCTGATTGATCTTTATTAAAGGCCTAGAAGACTGTTCTTCCCTGCTAACCAGAGAAGGGTGTCCAACAGAGTTATAGTTGTTCAACATTTAATCTCATACTACCCAGTAAGCATATTACATAAAACATTGTAAAACTCTGGTTTATACAAGCTGGCCCCTGGTTTATACAAGAAATGCTTTAGTACAGTCTTTGCTGGACTGCGGGGATCCAAGATCTCTTCTGCAAATATGAGTGTAGAGACCCAGAAATTGAAAAATCTCTCCTGGTATCATTGGATATAGCAAGACAGAAACTATGGCTCAAGCAGATATACTTGGAATCTGTTGAGATATCTGGGGGCTGCAAATGCCAAACATGCCATTAGTTCATAGTTTGAAAGTCAGTGCCATTGTTGCTAAATTTTTGTGGGTATCAAAGCCACCAGTGAACAATCAGTATTACAGATAAGATTGGCATCAACTTTAGCAAGCAATGTCCGCATGTACTCAGTTGTTCCCATGGTTTGGACCATTCATAAGTAAAGAGATTGATACAGCCATGAAACTGGAAGAAACAGTGGAAAAAAGATGGCATCTGCCATAAGTTCACTGGCATGGAATTGGTTGATGGAGCTTGTCACCAATATCCTGGAGACTAGTGAGATTCCCTGTTAAAGCCCAGAAAATCTGTAGCTGACCCTCCTAGTTATAATAAGGCAATCTCCTCTTGAGCACCAGCTACAAGGTGACAGAGAGCAATCCACACATCTGTTGGGTGTGGCGTATTGTCCCATGTAATGGTACTTAGGCTACTTAGTGAGAAAAAGAATGAGTGTGTTCTACAGTCTTACCTGAGAGACAGCTGATGTTCAGCTCAAGCAGTAAAGGCTCATGCACTAAGCTGCACAGGTCTCAGGTTTGACTGTGGCTATACAAAAGCACATATTCTGAATTGAACTGGGCCCACATTTCAAAGCCTTTCATCATAAGTGACACACACAATTCAAATATCCCTTTTGTTCCCAAATTCCTGCCAAACATGCATTTTCCTTCCCTACCTCAAGCTTATTCCTGACTTCAAAGGAGATATGTTAAAGACTGCAGGAGTCTGTTGCTATGTATTTTATGTGAAAGGTGCTCTGGTTCAATCAGGAGTGGCAGTATAAAATTCTAAGGTATGTGCATGTTAACCACAACTAGGTTGTCTTGCCAGTCTCTGAAATGCCTCCAATCTTTGATCCTAAACACATGCTGCTATATAATGGTTGTACCATTATATTCTAAATTGATATGTAGACTAATTATGTGGGGCTTACCTTACCATTGAAATGAGATTTCATTAATACCTTGTTAAAGCAGCTGTTCATCCATGCAGAGCTACAATATGGATGTTAATAAAAGTCACAATATTCTGAGCATGATAATTGCAGCCCTATTATATAGCTTCTAAAGCCTCATAGCCAAATTTAGAAAGAGTATGTTACAATTTTTACTGTTTAAATTTCACAAGGTATTTGAAAGGCATATCATCCTTCAGAATTACTCTATATACCATAAAAAGCATTACCACTACTGAAATAATGTATTAATATGTTACATTGTACTGTATTGTCATAGAATCAGAATACTAGGACTGGAAGGGACCTCAAGAGGTCATAGAGACCAGTCCCCTGCCCTTATGGCAGGACCCAGTACTGTGTAAACCATCTCTGATAGACATTTATCCAACCTACTCTTAAATATCTCCAGAGATGGAGATTCCACAACCTCCCTAGTCAATTTATTCCAGTGTCTAAACACCCTGACAGTTAAGAACTTTTCCCTAATGTCCAACCCAAACCTCATTTGCTGAAGTTTAAGCCCATTGCTTCTTGTTCTATCCTCAGAGGCCAGGAAGAACAATTTTTCTCCCTCCTCCTTGTGACACCCTTTTAGACACCTGAAAACCAGTATCATGTCCCCTCCCAATATTCTCTTTTCCAAGCTAAACAAGCCAAATTCTTTCAGTCTTCTTTCATAGGTTCTCCAGACCTTTAATAATTCTTGTTGCTCTTTTCTGGATCTTTTCCAATTTCCCAACATCTTTCTTGAAATGTGGTGCCCAGAATTGGACACAGTACTCCAACTGAGGCCTAATCAGTGCAGTGTAGAGTGGAAGAATGACTTTTCGTGTCTTGCTCATCACACACCTGTTAATGCATCCTAGAATCATATTTGCTTTTTTTGCAACAGCATCAAACTGTTGAGTCATAGTTAGCTTGTCCACTATAACCTCTAGATCCCTTTCTGCCGTATTTCTTCCTAGACAGTCGCTTCCCATTCTGTACGTGTGAAACTGATTGTTCCTTCCTAAGTGGGATAAGGGAGATTTGTTTGGAGCTGGGCTCCCAATGCTGAGGATGCTGGCCTCGGGGGAGCGGGAAGTGCACTGGAATCGGGGGTGGAGGGCGCTAGGGGGGCCTGGATCTGAGGCAGGTGGGAGTGCACTAGGATGGGGGAGTGCTAGGGGAGGTCTGGCTCTGACGCAGGAGTGAGTGCATTGGGATGGGGAGACTGGGGGGCATGGCTCAGGGGGAGGGGTGGGTGCATTGGCGGTTAGCGTGCAGTCCCAAACTGGACAAAGTGCTGCAACTTTTGCTTAAGGACTTTGGCTCCCCCCTCTCTTTTTTTTCTTAACTTTGGAGCAGTGAAGGTGGGGGGGGGGGGTCACACAAATTCATTTAGCATTTTAGGGGGTCGCAGTATCACAAAGTTTGAGAACCTGTGGCCTAGTTTATTGATAAGATCATGTGAGACCGTATCAAATGTCTTACTAAAGTCTAGGTATACCACGTCTACTGCTTCTCCCTTATCCCCAAAACTTGTTATCCTATCAAAGAAAGCTATCAGATTGATTTGATATGATTTGTTCTTTACAAATCTATGCTGGCTGTTCCCTATCACCTTATTATCTTCCAAGTGTTTGCAGGTGATTTCCTTAATTACTTGCTCCATTATCTTTCCTGGCACAGAAATTAAACTGACTGATCTGTACTTTCCTGGGTTTTTTTTTCCCCTTTTTATAGATAGGCCCTATATTTGCCCTTTTCCAATGTTCTGGAATCTCACCTGTCTTCCATGATTTTCCAAAGATGATAGCAAAGGCTCAGATACCTCCTCTATCAGCTCCTTAAGAATTCTAGGATGCATTTCATCTGGCCCTGGTGACTTGCAGGCATCTAACTTTTCTAAGTGATTTTTAACTTGTTCTTTTTTTAGTTTATCTTCTAAACTCTACCCCCTTCCCACTAGCATTCACTATGTTAGGCGTTCCTTCATCAGACTTCTTGGTGAAGACCGAAACAAAGAAGTCATTAACCATCTCTGCCATTTCCGCATTTCCTGTTACTGTTTCTCCCTCCTCACTGTGCAGTGGGCCTACCCTGTCTTTGGTCTTCCTCTTGCTTCTAATATATTTATAGAATGTCTTCTTGTTTCCTTTTATGCTTGTAACTAATTTGAGCTCATTTTGTGTCTTTGCCTTTCATATCTTGCCCCTGCATTCCTGTATTGATTGCCTATATTAATCCTTTGTAATTTGCCCTAGTTTCCATTTTTATATGACTCCTTTTTTATTTTTAGCTCGTGCAAGATCTCCTGGTTGATCCAAGGCGGTCTTTTGCCATATTTTCTATCTTCTCTACGCAGTGGAATAGCTTGCTTTTGGGCCCTTAACAATGTCCCTTTGAAAAACTGCCAACTCTTTTCAGTTGTTTTTCCCCTCAGTCTAGCTTCCCATGGGAACTTACCTACCAGCTCTCTGAGCTTACCAAAATCTGCCTTCCTGAAATCCATTGTCTCTAATTTGCCGTTTTCCCTTCTACCATACCTTAGAATCATGAACTCTATGATTTCATGACCACTTTCACCCAAGCTGCCACTTTCAAATCAACCAGTTCCTCCCTATTTGTTAAAATCAAGTCTAGAACAGCTTTCACCCAGTAGCTTTTTCAACCTTCTGAAATAAAGTGTTGTCTTCAATGCAGTCCAAGAACTTATTGGATAGTTTGTGCCCCACTGTGTTAGTTTCCCAACATATATCTGGATAGTTGAAGTCCCCCATCACCACCAAATCCTGCACTTTGGATGATTTTGCTTCATTTAATTTACATTCTGTTCTTGGTGCTATAGTGTGAGTCCATGTGGGAATTGCATTGGCAATTTGTTAGTCTGGAGGCAGAGAAAGGGCACTTGTGTTTGGATTGGGGATCAGGGAAAAACAGTATTTTTGCATGATTATATATTAGGGTACATCTACACTAGCCCCCTAGATCGATCTAAGGAGGCTAATGTGGGCAACCGGAATTGCAAATCAAGCCCGGGATTTAAATATCCCACGCTTGATTTGCATGTTCCCGGCCGGTCGCCATTTTAGAAACTGACTAGCCCGAAGTAACTGCCCATGTCTACACGTGGCAGTAAAATGGGCTTCTGATTTAAAGCCCTTAATTTGAATTAGGTGGTAAACCTCATTGCAGGAGGAATACCACCTAATTCAATTTAGGGCTTTAAATCGGAAGCCCGTTTCACTGCTGCGTGTAGACGCAGGCAGTTACTTTGGTCTAGTCAATTTCTAAAATGGCGACCAGCCGGGAACATGCAAATCAAGCACGGGATATTTAAATCCCGGGCTTGATTTGCAATTCTGGTCACCCTCATTAGCCTCCCTAGATCGGTCTAAGAGGCTAATGTAGACGTACTCTTACAGAAATCATTTTTTGTCTCTTTTTCAAGTAAATTCTATTTAAATTTTTTAGGTTGCCTACACTCAATATATAGACCAAAGTATTAACAAATAACTTATCAAAAGTCAAAGTGTAACTTACAAAAAAAAAACAGACTCTAAAACACTCCAAGATGAAAAACATCTATAAATAGTTAAATTTACATTTGATAAAGCCTTTAAATTGCAATTTTATTTGTAGGTGTGTTCCAGATAAACAGCGTTCATTTTCTCTGGGAGTTCAGTCGCTGTTTCTACGAATAGTAGGTATGACATTTATGATCTTTTGCATAAATACCTATCATAGCATAACTTTTTGCATAAATACCTATCATAGCATAAAATGTCTAATTGGCAGTCTTCCTTTTTCAGTACCCAAACTGACTAATTTTAAAGAAAATGTGTATGAATAAATTTGCTGTAGTCTCTCTCTCTCTCTGAAAGTTCAAGCCAAACTCAAGAACTCGATTGTGGTATTTCTCTTATTTTTAGCATTAATGCTGTCATCTCTATAAATAGTTGTGTAAATAGGCTAAAAGGACATGCCAGAGGAAAAAAGTCCCAAGTCTAAAAGAATAATATTTAAATTTGCATCCCCTTAATAAAAGCATCCTTTCTCCTCCCCAAAACTGCATGTCCATTTTTGAAAGTTGCAGAGATTTAAGGCTTTACTAGTCAAAAATACTGTGGTTCTGTATTGAGATCCGTTAGCCATGTTTTTATTACATAATGTAATATTGATGAAAATAGCAGCACTTTAGAAGATACAAGCAAAATGGTAAGTATATGAAACCTGCTGCATTGTTTTGTTACTTCTAATGGGCACATAAGCATATTTTAGAAGTCTACCAGGCAGATAAACTGCATAATTAGGTATTCATTTCCAAACCCACTTTCAAATAGTCTTGACTGATTTCTGGTGTCTTCATTTTTTGCAGGTAATTGATGTGCATGTAGAAAGAGTTTACTTATCCAGGGGAGGGATAGCTCAGTGCTTTGAGCATTGGCCTGCTAAACCCAGGATTGTGTGTTCAGTCCTTGAGGAGGCCATTTAGGAATCTGGGGCAAAATCTGGCAAGAGTAGTACATGGTCCGGCAGGGGACTGGACTCAATGACCTTTCAAGGTCCCTTCCAGTTCTAGGAGATAGGTATCTCCATTTATTTTTAAAACATGGAGGCATAGGCTCTTACCATGTGATGTTGTGCTCAGGACCTATTGTAATAATTGGACTTACAAATTTCCCTTACGTTTTGCAGCTAGGCTTACAAATAAATGGAGATTCATAGTGTCAGCCTGTCATAATTAATGCTAATGGGAAAATGGCAAATAGGAGATGGAAAAACTAAATTAATGCACATAAAAAGGCCACCCAATATAATTCAATTTCTGTTTTAAAATAATGCCTGGTAAACAAGACAATGTGGTACTGGGAATTAATGAACCTCCATTGGTGTATTGGAAATTAGTTTTAAATTAAGGACAAAATAATGAGGAAAAGAGGTATTCTACCAACCTTTTTGAAGTCCTTAAAAATGGTTATGGTGAGAAAAATTGGTTACTTGAGGAAACTTCATCATCATGGCTGCCACCTCTACTGTCTTCTAGGACCCCAGGCCTTCATCATTCTGGTCTTAACAAGTGTCTTGACCAGACCTCCCCAAAACAACCTCCAAATAACATTGCTATCAACTCTAGCTAAATTGGAAATGCTACCTAAAATAAAACAAAATAGGAATCTTACAGCCACAGTAACAACTCTAGCCCAGCTCAGCTAACTTTTCTTTGTTCCCCAAAATAGTTATCTTTAATACCATCCAATAGACTGTCAAACATAGAGTTGGTTCTTTTAAATATTCTCTTCAGTTACAGCAAAAATATTAAATTAGGCTTATTTTAACATTACAATAAAATACTTTAGCTGTTTTTCTTTATTAATTACCAAAAATTAACTAGTACTAAGAAAATTTAAGTCTCTTTATGCAAAATCCCAGATCTTGTTTAGCAGTGTTTAAAGGGAAACAGCAACTACATTATATCAATACCTTTGGTCCATTTATTCCATGGAAATTAACACAAAATACTTATGCCCAAGCAGACCATTGGGTAATTTAGGCCATCTCAAAGTCTGAAACATTACCTCTAGACTTTTATTTATGGGTATATTTTGATATAATTGACACTGGTCTGTTAGCCAAGAAAGTTTTTTTTTTCCAAAAAACCTTTGCTTCTCAGAGAATTAGGGGAGAGGAAAGATGTGTTAGAACTGAGCCGCCTGGTAAAACCTGCACCAAAGAATGTAGAGCTTTCTTTCCCGTAACCACTGAGTAATTGACCACTGAGCTGAATTACCTAAGGTCAATACACTAAGTAATTTGGAACTGGGGCACAGATACTGGGTTTTAATTTTGCCTAGAGTGCTAAACCTCTCATTCAGCCCTAGGTCCCTCCCCAACTCCACCCCATCCCCACTGTTTCCTCACTCCTCCTCCTTACTCTACCTCCCAGCACCACCAGAATCCTGTAGAGGCTGTTCTACAATGTGCAGGAGGTACAAGTAGGGAGTGCGAGGATTTGCTCAGAAGGGGCTACTACTTCTAGGGCAGGTGGGTGCTAAGCACCCGCTAATTTTTTCTGTGGGTGCTTCAGCCCTGGTGTGCACACAAAATCAGTGACTATGAATTGGAGTGATGAATGAACAGTATATATGATACAGAACAATATATAATTTTCACTTGGTCTTCATTTAGGAAATTGTATTTTCAGAAGCACAGTCCATTTCGATCAGCTGTAAGAGGATAGCTCATTTCTATGAGTATTTTCAGAATCCATTGTATAATTAAAGTATTAATTTGCATAATGATTAAAATACCTTAATGCTTAAAAATTATGTACATATTGAATTCCTAATGTATAGCCACCTCTTGGGTAGGAGGTGACAGGATGTGAGAATATTTCACTATAGTGCGGAAGAGAGTAAATATCAATCAATGTAGTTCATCAGAGGGGGTGCACTTCCTCTTTCCCCGGGCCTGTCTGCCTCACTAAGTCATTATCCATTGCTGGATGTGTGGAATCAGCAAGGCAACTAAAGCCATGAACATGGGCCTCTGCTCAGGGCTATACAATTAACACAGTGACTGAGCCCTGTACCTAATCAGGGCAGGGCAGCAAAAAGAATTCAAGGGCTCAGGCTTGCACTCAAACTGAGTAATAAATAATTTGTCCACCCAGAAGAGCAAAGGAGTCTAGGGCTTAGGCCAGTGTTCAGGCTGAGACACAGTCAAAAAAATAACCCATGTTCTTGTTCAGAGCAGGGTTAAAACTATATCAGGCCAGGTCTTTGTTCAGGCAGAGCTTTAGTCAATTAAGTGGCCCAGAACCTCAGCTCTGTTAGCTTGAGGGAGGGGGGAGGCTGCTACCCAGAAGATGGGTGGCAGGAGGGACACAGCTCCACCCACACTACTACATCCCGGCCAAACGCTCTAACAGTGACAGAGTGGTCTACTATCAAGTCAGCAGGGATTTAGGCTGAAACATGCTGACTCGACCTCTGTCAGTTTTGAAGTAAAAGAGGGGTCTACCATCCTTGGGCCACTTCCACACTACCCTTTTCAGTGTAACTGTGTATCCAGACTGGTAAGCTAGTGGATGGTGGCCTCCATTGCCAGTAACTACTCTTCGGGTCTGCCAGTGATCTGGACGGTCCGAGCCAGTCCTTTGTTTCCTATGGGCCCATTGCATCCTCCCAGTGCGGGAGCTCAGGGGAAGTGTCTGTACCTTCTGGAGGCTGTGCTTCAAATAGGCGCTCACCTCTGCTATTTATACTTCGTCCCACCCCTTGGGTTCTGGAAGCAGGGTGAGAGTGATCTCTCTGCTTATGAGAGTGAAGAGGCCTACTCCTTCCTCTGTGGGTTTTTGGGCAGCTAGTCCACCTCATTACTATCATGGAAAAAAGGGCAATTTCCTATTCTTATAAAAAGTACTATGGTATCCTTAGCATTCAGATGGAGCAGATGATATCTTTGTTTGAAGGTGAACCACTGGCTGAACCACTCTGAATTTTGTTGATTTAGTTAAAACTATTTCAATTACTTTTGTACATTTGCATGTCTTCTAGGCACTATTCCTGGACCAATTCTGTTTGGTGTGGCAATAGACAGTAGTTGTACTCTGTGGGATATTAATAAATGTGACACTAAAGGAGCCTGCTGGGTCTATGACAACTCAAAAATGGCCTTTATGCTGATTGGTATAAGTAAGTAATTGCATATTTGATATATACATAATACAAATGAGTGTTAAAATCTTTAATTGTAAAAAGCATAGCTATTTTGAATTCCACTGCCATGTAACAACTGAGGAGTAAGAAAACAGCCTAATAATACTATGTCATCAGTTTAAATCATAATCAGCACTTTGCTCACAGATAAGAGAAGTTCCCTCTTCTGAAGGAATTACTATTTACTTAAGACATGATAGCTAAAACTCAGGCAAGAGAAAGGACCACACTTTAGTAGGACGTCTTTGGGGATTATTGAGAATTGAAAGAAATTATGAGATTGTTTAAAGAGGTAGGTTTTTTTAAAAAATAAGCTGAAATTGAATTTTTTCTTTGGTGGATCCATGCCCCTTATTGATTCCTTATGGATGAACAAGAGCCTGAAATATAGTTGGATTTGTGTGGTTGCCTTCCACCTTCCATCCTCACGTTTTTTGTTTTTGTTTTTTGAGGAGAGGTGATTGCTTCCTTTTGCCATCTTTCCTGATATTTGTTCCATAAATGTCAAATCTGATCATTCCTAGTTTGGCTGGAAGATTTTTAGAGGTCTGATAAATATTGACACTTTGTCACCTCCTACCTCCTCTGGCACTGAAACAGAGTTCCAAAGAAGACCAAAACCAGAGATTTGATGATTCTGACTAAAAGTAATTTCTGCTGTCAATAAGATTTGATCTGATATTTTTAAGTATGAGTGGGGAACCTTTTTTTGGCTTGGGGGGCCGCTGATCTACAGAAAAATCAGTCAGGGTCTGCACACAATTGAGAAGCAAAGAACCCCCAAACCCTGACTGATGTGGCTCTTGACTGAGAAGGAGAAAGACAATTCCCACATTCCCCTTGCATACCAGAACCTAGGCAGAACAAGGCTAGTAGATTTTGTGTGCTCCAACCCTGAGTCTCAGGGGCTGGATCTAGGCAAGCTGGGGGCTGAATCCAGTCTCTGGGCCTTAGGTTCCCCACCCCTGTTTTAAAGGCACACAGGTGGCTTATGACGTCAGTGATAGTTGCAAGTGAACACCCCCTTTGGCAGTTAGGCTACCTACTTAGGTTAGGGATGTAAGCGAGAAGTCGACTAATCAATGAGCCTAGGTAGCGGGGGGGGGGAGGGCAGGGGACAGGAGGCTGCCCTGAAGCAACCTCTGTCCGCGATGAGCACAGACTCACCGCAGGCAGGGGCTGTCCTGTATCCTGCAGAGCAGCCCCTGTCCATGGCAGCCCGCGCTGGCCATGAACACAGGATGCTACATCAGCAGCCCTGTCCGCTGGGGGTCCTAGTTCCCCACTGAGACCCCTGGGGATAGAGGCTGCTGGATGAAGGCTTGCTCAGTTCCGGCTCACACCAGGTCTGGGAGCTACCTCTGTTGCAGCTCTGCAGTTCAAATGTAGTAGGAGCCGGGCTCCCTGCCCACCTGGCTCTTACTACATTTAAACTGCAGAGCTGCAGCAGGAAGTAGCTTCTGGACTTGGCACGAGTCGGGACTCAGGTTTTCTCCCTTATCGACTAATCGTATAATTGATAGAAGTTCTTTTGAGTACACAGTTAGTTAATTACTCACTTCCTAACATCCCTAATTTAGGTGCCTTAAATTTAACTATCAAAGTTTGAAAATTAAAGAAACAACAAGAAAAAAAACCCCAAAGAAACAAAGAAACAAAAAGAATAAACCGTCCCACCAGCTTTAATAAAACCTTTTATTTTTAAACTATAGATTTTATTTAGGAAGTGCTATCAAGTTTACAAATCCTTTCCATATAAATATTAGAAACAAAAAATCTTACAAGTTAGCTCTTGTCTATATTCCCATATAATGTCTCTTTAAACATCAGATCTTCCTATTTAACTAAATATTGCCCTCATTCAAACAGTCATCATTTCTAGGGATTTTATTAAATTGAGTGAAATTTATCATCTATTACGTGTATGCAGAGACATGTCTATCAAATGTCAAGTTAAAAAAAAAAGAGGCGTGTGATTTGTTTCCCAGGTGAATGTGCTTTGAGTATTGAATAAAAAGTAACTAAATATCTATCTCTTTTCTGTCTGTTTTTCTGGGTATATGACCAGTGTGTAGGGTTTTTTTCATGATTTCCACTTCCTGTTGTTCTGAGCTGATCCTCTGTTGGACTGTTTTTTTTTTTTTTTTAATTTTCTAACAAGAGGCTATCAATACCTAACCATCCACCAACAGATGAGAGAATAGTTCTTCATTTCTTCCCACTAGAAAGCCCAAGGAAGATTACCAACAGATTATTTGGTAATAAATAAATGTTCAATGTGTGATAATTGTATAGGTGCTCAAAGCAGTGGCTATGCCAAACAGATGACAAAGGCTCCATATGGTCCCCCACTTTCCCCCCTTTGGTTGTCTGATTTCCCTCCAAATCAACAGTTTTGTAGTCATTGATGCCTAAATAGTTTTGATCAAATGTAATATTATGGCATGACACACACACAGAGATGCCATCAATTTAATGTAAAGTTTTCATAAGCAATTAATGTAAACTACCTTTATTGAAAATTGATCTTCAACAATAAACAAGTTTATTTTTCTTCATATAAAGGTGCAGTTTGTAAAGTCATCACTATCCTTTTTGTTGTTGCTGCATTATGCTTGTATAAGCCTCCACCGAGCATTTCTGTGACTTTGCGAAAGGATGCTGAAATAGTTTCTGCTGTGCCTATGTAAAACTTACGAAAAAAACAGGAACTTTAAAATAAATCAAGAAGAATATATACAGCTGCCGGAGAAAAGCTGCGAGAGAGTTTTATGTACAGCATTATTTCAACACAATTTAGTTCTTGAGCAAATTAAAGTGATTTTTAAATATAGGTGGATGTTTCTGTAACATTAATTGAAGCTCAGGAAATTTTATATTTCAACAATGTACCTTTAAATATCACAGGAAAGAAATTAGGCTATTAACCCTTTTGTTTTTAACTCTCCATATATTCAATAAAAATACAGTAAATATAGGAAGGGTCTTATTATTTGGTAAGTTAAGCAAATTGCATAATTATCAGTCAAACATAAAAAAGATGATACTGAACTGGAATACCCCACTACTAAAAGACAGATTTTAGGACAATTGGATTAATTAAATGGAGTTGTCAATGTCTACTTCAAACTGGCAGGAATAATCTGTGCCAATGTTTGGGCTGCTAAACAACATTTAAGGTTAGACTGATGTAAATGTATAAATGCAATAGTTTCTTGAGTAAGAACAAATAGAAAAAAAACAAGCACTTAAATTTTCTCAATATACTTTGTGCAAGTTAGGTTAAATGTTTAAATTGTGATCATTTTTTGTAATCTTAAATATATCTGTAGGAAAAAATAGTTCTCATTATAGGAAAACTGTTAATTACATGTTTATTAAACTGGGTGCTTTCATTCAACTGGGTGCCTTAGTATTTGAATTTAGACAATATCCAAAAGGATGATGTCAAAATATTGTTACATTTTGTAGAGAATATTCATTTCTCATAATATATACTTCAGAAATTTTGAAAATGAAATTTGTTTTCTTTAGATGTTTTACTCATTTGATATGTGTGATCTCATTATTTTGAGGTTACTCCTACCTAAGCTCTTCTGCACTAATTATTTTCTAAAAAAGGATTTACTTGTTTTTACTGATTACAAATGCACAAAGACTACTCAAATACAGTGATAGAAAAATTACATTGAATTGGGGCTTATAAATCTTGAAAATAATAGAGTGTGGATCTGTAGAAAACTTAAAATAAGATATACATATCTTGGTGAACACAGCAGTTTTTTTAGTATTAAACATTTATTAAATGCAAATCTATATTTAAATATTGTTTACTATGAAATAAATCTATTTTAAAACTGGTATCTAGTGCTGTTTTGTTTATAATTCATATGAGATGTTGTTTGCTGCGTGTACACTAGCTTCAAAGCTGCTGAAGTACCAATAATGAATTACATTTTCTCTGCCTACCTAAACTCATGTGCATCTGTGTGTGCTGTGTGCTAAGTACTATACTGGCTATACTGATGGCTGGCTATACTGACTTTCGATTCCGTGGAGGAACCTTTTGTGTCAACATCCGCGTGACCATTTGCTGGATCCCCGGAAAAGAGATCTACCCACCCTTTCTTATAGCCTTTTTAAATCGGTAACCAAGTGGGTTTGTTTGGCAGATGGATCCTATTAACCTGCCACTGAATATTCATATGACCCGAGAGCTCAGACTAGCCAGGCATCCACAACTAAGGACAGTAGCTCAAATAACTGGAAAGCGTAATTCTCAGTTCTTTCTAATTGCAGCTCGTAGAGACAAAAACAGTCTGGAACCTGCAATAGAGGGTTTCATGCTTTTTTGTTGTTGTTGGCCTATTTTGTTAACATAAATGAAGAAGATACCTTCCAGCCTCTTTGTGTTCATTGCCTTGTTGGGGGCACGAAGGAGTGTTTTTGGTCTAATATTGGCCACAGGATAATGTTTACATAGCTTTCTGATTTGCATAATTATCAGTGTGATCCCATGTGGTCCCATATTGTGTGAAGGAACGAAACTAATTCTGAACAGAAAAGGTTGATGAAGTGATGTGCTTGTAGTTGAGACACTGGTCTGTGACTGAGGTCACATTGGCCTGTCAGTATAATAGGTGTGATGCTACTTCTCAGCCTCCTTTTTGTCTTATTATATAGACTGAGTTCTGTAGGAACACAAACTGATTCTTACTATGGGTGTGTGTACTGCTTAGCCCAACTGGGGACATGACAATACAAAGAAATAACCATAACTAAACCAGAAGCAGTGCATGAGCACTATAGAAGAGGAATGAGTGTCAGCCTTCCAGTTCTGCTTTAGTGCCAGAATTAGCATGGTGACCTATACTCCTTAAGAACTCTGCGGTTTAGCAGTCCTTTTCCCCTTCAATGTTGTTTTTTATTCTGGCCAGGCCTCTCTTCACTGGCCTACTTACATGGTTACAGCTCCACATTTCTAGAGGTGACCTGCAAAGTTAGCACTCCAAATGCAGATCTTTCCTGCTAAACCCTTGTTTTCTGCTTGATTTTGAGAGGGAGGGGGAAGAATGCTCCATTGAGTTGCTTCATACTTTCTTGCTGTAACTCTCATCTGCCTTTTTCCCATATTCTCCACTATAGTTTAATTTGTTGTGTTTAAATGTAGGTTGTAAGGTTTCTGGAATACTCTGTCTTGCTATCTGTGCAATAAGCCAGTTGGATGTTTTAAAATTGCGATTTCATTGTCTTTTTATGACAAGTAATTTGATTATACAAATTGTAGATAAGTTGATGAAATTGAGAAGTACAGCCAGAACCCCAAAATTCTACCATGTCATATGGTGTCTGAGGATAGTTGTGTGGCTTCTAAAAACTGCTTGATGTATAGTGTTTTTTTGTTAAACAGCTTTGATCACTGAGTAAGGCAAAATCTGCTAATTTTTTGGTTTCTGGAATTTTCAAAGGCCTGGAGTTTTTGATAGCTGAGTGTTTGACATAAAAAAAACTTGCTTTAAAAGATCTGGGGTTATAATTTTTCAAAACTGACATTTTAAAATTCTGCATAGATTGTTGGAAATAATTCTTGGGGTACATAATAATTTCCAGTGAAGTAAGGATTGTCTTGGACAAAGATTTTTTTTCCCTCCTTTTGCTAAAGCAGAAAATAAATTCATACATAACATTTTATAATTCAAAACTCTTAGCTCAAGAAAACCCTCATTAAAATGACTGGAGATTTTACCTAGTATGGCATCTTGTCACTTAAAAATTCCCTTTCAGTCTTGGGCAAAACAATTTAGATTGTTACAATAGATGAAAATTAATCTTTTGCACGTGCGCACACACACCCAACAACAAACAAACAAACAGAAAACCAGCTTGGTATCTGCAGAAATTACTTACTTAATATATTTTTTTAGATGCAGGTGGTATCCATGATATCATGTTTGATTTTTTTTGGAATTTGTTTGGCATCAAAAGTTATACTTGAAAGGACAATAAAACCGAAAAAACTTGGAAGTCTGCATTTCAATATGTGGGATAGAGCACCACCGTCAGGAATTCTAAATGACTGCAATATCTACAGATTGGGGGAAATTCTTGGTTTGTTTTTGGTAAATAATAAAACAAACAACAAAGTTATGCAGGGTTTTACCTTAGAAAAGATGACTGGATATAGTCATTTTCTCAGACTTCTGAATTCACATAAATTGAAATTTTAGCTGCATTTGCTCTTCAGAGGTGATAGAAATGCTAGCTGTTCCTGCTTCAGTGGCAGCCAGCAATCATGCACTTGATTAAATCTTCAAATGACCAAACCAAAAGGGATTTTGAACAGCACAGGCTTGTGGTGTTTTAGGGTTACTGAGCAATCACAGGATATTGATAGTAAGGTTGCAGACAGGACTCACCAGAATGATTAAAGGGTTAGAAAATATGCCTTTTGTGGAATAGATATTCAAGGAGCTCAGTTTTAACAAAAAGATGTAAGGGTTGACTTGATTATAATCTAAATACCTAGATAAGGAACAAATATTTAATAACGGGCTATTTAATTTGGTAGATAAAAAGTATAACAATCCAATTGGTACAAATTCAAGCTAGACAGATTCAGATGGAAAATAAGGCATACATTTTTAACAGTGTGCAATTAATCTCTGGAGCAATTTAATAAATATTGGGTGGATTCCTTATTTTTTTATGTCAATATTGAACATTTTTCTAAAAGATGTATCCAAGGAAATGTTTTGGGGAAGTGCTATGGCCTGTTATACAGGAGGGAAGACATGATGATCACAATGGTTCCTTCTGGCCTTATAACTCTTCCAGCACTTTTAACTTCAAGAGTGTATATAGGTCAAAAACATGGGCAGGGTCAGCCCCTTCATCATTGATGTGGATACTAAAATCCATAATTAGTATTGTCAAGGCTAAATCCCCATTCTGGCATGATGAATGCAGAAGTGGGGTCCCGCAAAAGTACCGCAAAACCTTATCTTTCCAGGCTTTGGTATAAAACTTCCCCCCAAAATCTTAAAAACCTAGATTTTGGAGTATACAGATTCTCTGCTACCACCCAAGTAATGGTAAGAAAACCAGGGAAGAGATCACTTGGGAAATCTCAGCCCTGAAGCAAAACCAGGACACACAAAAATTAACCAATACCAGATTAATAAAAAAGAGAATTTTTATCCTACTTCCAGATAGTGATGAGTATTCTCTTGGAGAGAGACATTTGTCTGTCCCACTCAGTATCTGGAGAGAGAACTGCCCAGGGACAAAGGAGGGAAAAACCAAAAATTCCTTTGTCCCGGTTTGAAATTCCTACCTGCATTTCTATTGGCTGCCTGCTACCTGGTTAGGTACAGTTAACTCCTGAGTCCCCAGGCTGCTGGCTAACCCTCATGGTCATGACAAGTATAATGACTGACAAATCATTAGAAAGAAAGCAAATTGTGACAAGGGTGTACAACACTGCACCAATGAAAAAGGTGTAAAAGGGCAGCTTTCAGCTCAGGTAGTCCTACCTGGCCATAGCTGGGAAGCATGCCAGTCTCAGAGAAAGAGACTTCAAAACGAGAAGGAAAGGGTAAAAGAGCCTAGATCAGGGGTTGGCAACCTTTGGCTCTTGGCTCATCAAGGTAATCCATTAGCAGGCTCTGAGATACTTTGCTGACCTTTACTATCTGCAGACATCCCTCCCCCCCATCCCCATCCCCACCCCCACCCCCACCCCCACAGCTCCCAGTGGCTGTGATTGACCGTTCCTGGGCAATGTGAACTACAGGAAGTGGCAGTCAGCATCTTCCTGAAGTCTATGTTGCTCTTTTTACTGGGGTTGTGGCAGATGGAGGATTTTTTGACCCCCAAATGAAATCATTCTGGAAACCAAAGATGAGCTTCTTGTAGAGGGGGGAGAATGAATACAAAGTAGAAAAGGAAAAGTGTGGAAGCAGAACCAGTAAAAAAGTAAAGCTAAAAAAGAAAATAACCCACAATGTTATAACTGTAATCCATGGAAATAAGATCTGGTGATGTTAACCTTCTGAAAGTAGCTGACTGGATTAATTACAATACCCCTATGTTTTTGTTTTTTTAAGAGCCAAGAGGCTGCACGTTCGGGGCTTTTAGTTGAATGTAAATATGAAGAGCAAGCTGATAGAGTGCTTAAAACTACTGAAACATAAATAATTTGCAAGCTACCAAAGGATTTGACTGAATTGAAGGGGTTAATGCATGGAATGCCCTTGGAATTGATCAGTGATGAGATACCCAAAAGCATATGACAGGTTAAGTATTAGCAAGTAAGTGGCTAATTAGTAAATGAGAGAAAGCAAACCTTAAGCAGTACTGCTGACTACAGTAAAGGGAGGAACTCTACTTGAGAAAATAACAGGAATTCAAGACATTCATAACCAAGCCATATATTCTCTTTCTCTAAGACATAAAGTGCCAACACTGTGGGCACAAACATTCCAGAATGTTTATAAAGGGAAAATATTGACTTTTGTCCCATTATTACAATTGTGCTAACTGTGGTGTTAATCACAGTCTAGTAAATGGAAGATGTGTTCTGGCAAGGCAAGCTGAAGAGAAACAAATACCAAAAATACCAGGTAAGTTTTCTAGTGAAGTGTAAAATAATTGAGACAATAGCACAAAGAATAAAAAAAATCAAGGAAATACTGTTGGTGGAAAAGAAAGATCTCAACACATCAGAGATATACAAGCACGTTACTCAAACGATTGAAATTTAGACTAATAGTAGCTAAATTCCAGATCTTTTTGGGACTAGCAACAAAGTTAGAAGTATCTGATAAGAGAAAGCTGCAGTTTTTGCAGATACTTTGAGGGGTGAATGATGAAAGACAAAGTGCAATTTTGTCTTTGTAAGGTGGTGGGGCGGGTTCCCACATGGCCTAAGGGATAGGGCACTTGCCTGGGGAGGACAGGGTCATGGGTTCAAGTCCCGCCTCCCCAAGGGTCAGGGCAAGCAATTTTCTACCAGATTCAAGGACAATTCATTGAAGAGAGCCATGATCTATTATATATAGTTGGAGTAAACCTGAATGTACTATGCTGAATGAATAGCTTTGTATGCCAGAACTTGTCAAAGATATTGATAACAGCACAAATACTTCCCAAAGTAAAGACAATATTTGTAACAATGTTTAAATATCTCTGCAAGTAACTCTATGGGGAGGGGAGGAAGAAGGAGCAATACTACTAGAATAGAAATGTAGCAATTCCAATACATATATTAGACAGATTATCCAGAAAAGACAGATGCTTATATAGACAATAGACATCTTGTCTGGGTAAAATTAAGGAGAGAATGGTAAACTGAAGATTGGTTGTCACTTTGTAAAACAGTGGCATTATAGATAAGAGGCAGAGTGGTTTTAGAAGAGGAAGTTGCACTACTGATCACATTGCTAAATAAGAACTAAAAAAGCATATGAGGCATAGGGTTTCCTGAAAGCTGGCTTTTGAACTATTGAAAAGATGTATGACATGCTGTTGAGGGAAGACTTGTTGTACAAAACAGGTGCACTAGAGATAAGAGGAAGACCATCTGACTAACTTGAGTAAAGGACCAAATAGATCAGACTTTGGAAAGTAGTGGTGACTATCGGTATAACCTTATTTCATAGAATCATAGAATAATAGGACTGGAAGGGACCTCGAGAGGTCATCGAGTCCAGCCCCCACCCTCAAGGCAGGACCAAGCTCCGTCTACACCATCCCTGACAGATGTCTATCAAACCTGTTCTTAAATATCTCCAGAGAGGGAGATTCCACCACCTCCCTTGGCAATTTATTCCAATATTTGACCACCCTGACAGTTAGGAATTTTTTCCTAATGTCCAATCTAAACCTCCCCTGCTGCACTTTAAGCCCATTACTCCTTGTCCTGTCCTCAGAAACCAAGAGGAACAAATTTTCTCCTTCCTCCTTGTGACACCCTTTTAGATATTTGAAAACCGCTATCATGTCCCCCCTTAATCTTCTTTTTTCCAAACTAAACAAGCCCAGTTAATGAAGCCTGGCTTCATAGGTCATGTTCTCTAAACCTTTAATCATTCTTGTCGCTCTTCTCTGTACCCTTTCCAATTTCTTCACATCTTTCTTGAAATGTGGCGCCCAGAACTGGACACAGTACTCCAGCTGAGGCCTAACTAGTTCAGAGTAGAGCAGCAGAATGACTTCACGAGTTTTGCTTACAACACACCTGTTGATACAACCTAGAATCATATTTGCTTTTTTTGCAACAGCATCACACTGTTGACTCATATTCAACTAGTGGTCCACTATGACCCCTAGATCCCTTTCCGCCATGCTCCTTCCTAGACAGTTGCTTCCCATCTTGTATGTATGGAACTGATTGTTCCTTCCTAAGTGGAGCACTTTGCATTTCTCTTTATTAAACCTCATCCTGTTTACCTCTGACCATTTCTCTAACTTGCTAAGGTCATTTTGAATTATGTCTCTATCCTCCAAAGAAGTTGCAACCCCACCCAGCTTGGTATCATCTGCAAACTTAATAAGCGTACTCTCTATCCCAATATCTACGTCATTGATGAAGATATTGAACAGTATGGGTCCCAAAACAGACCCTTGCGGAACTCCACTTGTTATCCCTTTCCAGCAGGATTTAGAACCGTTAACAACAGCTCTCTGACTACGGTTATCCAGCCGATTATGCACCCACCTTATCGTGGCCCTATCTAAGTTATATTTGCCTAGTTTATCAATAAGAATATCATGCGAGACCGTATCAAATGCCTTACTAAAGTTTAGGTATATGACATCCACCGCTTCCCCCTTATCCACAAGGCTCGTTATCCTATCAAAGAAAGCTATCAGATTAGTTTGGCATGACTTGTTCTTCACAAACCCATGCTGGCTATTCTCTATCACTTTATTACCTTCCAAGTGTTTGCATATGATTTCCTTAATTACCTGCTCCATTATCTTCCCTGGGACAGACGTTAAACTGACCGGTCTGTAGTTTCCTGGGTTGTTCTTATTTCCCCTTTTTATAGATGGGAACAATATTTGCCCTTTTCCAGTCTTCTGGAATCTCCCCTGTCTTCCATGATTTTTCAAAAATCATAGCTAAAGGCTCAGATGCTTCCTCTATCAGCTCCTTGAGTATCCTGGGATGCATTTCATCAGGACCTGGTGACTTGCTGACATCTAACTTTCCTAAGTGATTTTTAACTTGTTCTTTGTGTATCCTATCTTCTAAACTTCCCCTCTCTCTGCTTGTATTCACTACGTTAGGCACACCTCCAGACTTCTCGGTGAAGACCGAAACAAAGAAGTCATTGAGCATCTCTGCCATTTCCAAGTTTCCTGTTACTGCTTCTCCCTCCTCACTAAGCAGTGGGCCTACCCGGTCCTTGGTCTTCCTCTTGCTTTTAATGTATTTATAAAAGGTCTTCTTATTTCCCTTTATGCTTGTAGCTAGTTTGATCTCATTTTGTGCCTTTGCCTTTCTAATCTTGCCACTGCATTCCCGTGTTGCTTGCCTATATTCATCCTTTGTCTTGAGTAGGAGTAGAGAGATTTTTACCTCTGTCCATTAAAAGCTCTGTTATCTAGCATCCAATTAACCAAAACACTCAATTAGCAGGTATTTCTGATATCTCCCATAAAAAAGTTCATTTTAGTAACTGGTGCTAGTCTACTGCCCAGCATGTTATGCAAATGCATATTCTGTGCTCTGTTTTTATGCAAAAGAGGCAAAAGAGAAGCAAGCAAGCTGAAATCAGGGATTTATACAAAAAAGCAGCTTTCAGAGTATGTCATAGGCCCACAGTGGTCCCCAACATGATGCCCGCGGGCACCATGCCCGCCGTAACATCTGGGTGGCCCCGGCCCCGGGTGCACAGCACATGTGCCGTGCCGGCCCCGGGCGCAGTGCGTGTGGGCGGCCCCTGCCTCGGGCATGTGGCACATGCATGGTGCCAGCCCTGGGCGCGTGGGCGGCCCCTGCCCCAGCCACACAGCACATGGGTGATGCTGGCCCCAGGTGCGTGAGCGGCCCCTACCCCTGGTGTGTGGCACATGCGCGGAGCCTGCCCCACGTACAGGGTGTGTGGGCGGCTCCTACCCCCGGCGTGTGGCATATGCACGGTGCCGGCCCCAGGTGTGCGGCACATGCATGGTGCCAGCCCCAGGCATGTGAGCAGCCCCGCCTGCAGATGCCTGGCCCGTGAGCGGCCCCGCCCCGGGCGCCCGGCAGCCATGAATGGTTGGGGACCACTGATAGGGTTATTACAGATTCAGCTCAATCTCTTACACCTTCCGTGTCTACAATGATAATTGATGTTGATAATGATGATCCTGAAGCACTGCAAGGTGCTAAAGTACCTTTGAATCATCAAAGATTGAGAGGTAGCCGTGCTAGTCTGTAACTTTAAAAACAACTTTTAAAAACAGTGAAGTGGGTTTTGTCCACGAAAGCTCACGATACAGTAAACTTCCGATAATCTGGCACCTTTAGGGCTCAAGGGGTGCCAAATTATCAGATATGCTGGAGTACCGGAAGAGGGGCTATGAGCGGTCTGGGGTGGGGGTGGGGGGCTCGGCTGGGACCTGTGCAGTGTGGGAGAGGGTGGAGCTGCGGGACCAACCCGGCAGCACCCCAGCTGCTCTGCCCGTGGCTTCCCCAAGTCAGCTGCTGCTGAAACTGACCAGAGGCTGACTTGGTGAAGCCGGGGGCAGAGCAGCTGGGGTGCTGCCGGGTTTGTCCCACAGCGCCGACCCTCACCTGAGTGGCGCTGCGGGACAAACCCGGCAGCACCCCTGCTGCTCTGCCCCCAGCTTTCCCAAGTTAGCTGCTGCTGAAACTGACCAACGGCTGACTTGGGGAAGCCAGGAGCAAAGCAGCTCCAATTGTCCGGCTGGCCGGAGCACTTCCGGGTTCCAATTGTTGCCAGACCATCAGGAGTCCCGGACCACTGGATGCCGGACAATTGGAGTTTTACTGTACTATATAAAGTCTCTAAGGTGCCACAGGACTACTCGTTTTTAAAGAAAGATTGAATTATGTTCAATATAGTTTTAGTGTTAAGTGTATATTTAGTGATCTGGGTGTATGCCATGTGCTGCCCATAGTGATATATAGTATCATAAGATAGCGTACTGTATAGAAAAATGTATCTATATACTCCTAAATACTTTAAGGAACCATTCTTCAGTGTGATACTACTATGGATTGATCAGTACCTGGATGCTATTTTGTACTTTCATCGTTTTACTGTATTCTAATTCTTTGAAAATTGGTGTTCCACTGGTAAGGTATAACACTCAGTTAATCAGAATATTTGATTAACTGACACTCCCTGGACTCCCAATATGCCAGATAACCAAGCTTTTACTGTATTTTGCACTGGTATGACCACTGCTGGAATACTATGTGCATTCCTGGAATCTATAATTCAAGAAGGATATGGATAAATTGGAGCTGGTTCAGAGAAGTGTCATGACAATGATTAATGGATAAAAAAGCCTTATACTGATTGAGCTCTTAGAGTCTCTCTGTTTAGCTTAACTAAGAGAATGTTACATGGTGACTTCAACATGTAGTGCTTACAGAGTGTACTGAACAGGTACTTAATAATGGTCTCTCTCATATAGCAGAGAAAACTATAACATGATTTGATGGCTTGAAGCAGAAGCTAGATAATTCAGATTGGAAATTTTGAACAGTGAGTAATCAATCATTGTAACAATTTTCAAGTATGGTGGTGGATTCTTCATCACTGACAAATGTTAGAAAAACATCCAATCTTGATGCGCTCTGGAAATAATTTTTGGGGAAATTCATGGTTGGTGTTAAACAGAAATCAGATTAGATGATCACTATGATCCATTCTGGTCTTGGAATCTATGAAATCTTTCTTGTATTTAGTAAGGTTTCCCCTTCTTCAGCAATTTTACTATAAGACCTCTCTTGCACTGAGCAAGGTTCTTTTCTTCATTCCATACTCTATCAAAAAACATAAGAGAAGTCTAAAGGGTTGTTTCATCACTTGCTTTAAGCATCTCCCCAGTAATATTCTTTCCAGCTGTTTCCCACTTTTGAGTTTACTGGTGGTTTATCTAACTTTTTCAATTATAGCATCTTAAATCAAAATCAAATTCTTGTGGCAGTTCTTCATCACATATTTCTAGCAATTTGATTCAGCTTGGTCTATTTAAAACAGACTGCCAGTGTTCTGCACATCTTTTGTTTTTGTTTTGTCCTAATAGGGCCTCCAGGACTGCTAGCATTTCCTATTAGCTGTTTGCTTGTCTTACACAAAGTTGTAAGGTCATCTCTTTGACTAGTGTCTGCAGCCTCTTGAGATTTTTCTATGAATATATGCCCTTTCATCTCTTTTTAACACTCTTGATTCTTATAACTAGAGTTCTGTATTCTTCTTGCCACTTGCTTGCCTCTTCACGTCTTGGTATTGATGAGGTGAGGGGGTTTTTTTTGTTTGTTTTTGTTTTTTTGCTTTACACTTCTCTTTTTCCATTGTTGCTGGAAAAATAGCATTACTAATCCATTTTTGCTTCTTAGATTTGTTTTTTTTTTATTAGAACGGCAATGTGCTTTCAAGATAGCACTCTCCATTTTCCTGCAGAATATCAATATCTTGGTTTTCTCCAGTTGATTGCATTAGAACACTGGATTTCACTTATTTGTTTGAGTTTTTCAATTTTGTGCTGTTGATTCATGGATTTTTATCCTCATTAATCTTTTTAATTTGATAATCAATTTAGTGTATATAGGTTATGGTAATTAGCTACACCTTCTTTCCAGTATCCATGTACATCTGCCAATGAGTTGAAAACATGCTCAAAATGGAGAAGTGGTCTATTTTTTTGTAGTACCATCTGAGGAATTCAAAATTGCTTTATGGACTTCTTTATTAGTAAATATTGTTCCTCTATCGCTAAGCTTTTCACAGTTATCATTTCCACTAAGCAGTCACCATTTACTTGAATGTTCGAATCCCAGCTGTGCTTGCCTATAATTTTATCCACCCATTATTTTACTTCCAACCTTTGCATTAAAATTGTTCATAGTCACTATATCATACTTTGGAATAGGCAAATCCGCGAGGGATTTAAATATCCCCCGCGGCATTTGCATTAACATGGCTGCCGCTTTTTTCCGGCTTGGGGAAAAGCCGGAAAAAAGCACCAGTCTAGACGTTATTCTCTGGAAAATAAAGTCTTTTCCGGAGGATTTCTTATTCCTACTTTCAAGGCAGATTTGCCTATTCCAAAGTGCTACATTAGCATCCCTTTTCCAGAAAGGGGTGCCAATGTAGACGTAGCCATAATGTTGACAAGGCCTTGTTTTTCTGGGCCCAACAATAGTAACTTGACTCAGGAAACATGTTTCAAACTTAGTCAATGATCTCTGTTAGTTTTGTCTGACAAGGTGTAAGAAGTTTGATGGGAGTGTCCAAATTAGAAAAACTAAGGCCAGGTCTATACTAGATCTGGAAGGTCAGCTTAATATATGCAACTCCAGCTACATAAATAATGTAGCGGGAGTCAATGTACTTTAAGTTGATCTTGGCATCCTCTTTGCAAGGAATACCGGTGCAGATTGGGGGTGCCCTCAGTGTTCAATTTAGTGGGTCCTTACTAGATCCACTAAAAATTGAACACCAGAAAATTGATCTCTGGTATGGTACGTAAAGACATGGCCTAAGTAAATAGAGTTTTGTTTCTGCTGTGGGGGCCCTGAGAAAGGTGATAGTATAAGAAATAGGCTTATTTTGTGGAGAGGGAGGAATCAGGGCAGTATTCTGGGGAGAGTAAGTGAGCGTGAAGTGTTTGTGTAATCTATTGAACTTGCAATCTTTTGTCCAAAGAGCAGCAGACATTCTTGATTATCAGTTAACTGTTGTTGCTATTCCTTTTGGCTTGCCAATAGATGTCTCTGTTGTTTCTGCTAAACACGCAATCTTATTCTGCATTGGATGGAAAGTTAAGTTCTTTGGAATTCAGAGCTTAGACTGCAGCAGTCACAAAAACAAGAACAAAAACTCTATTGTGAGAGGTATGACTATTGTCTTTTGTCAGGCTGTTTTCCATTCTTGCAGCATTAACTGCTTTTTTGTTGACGCACTAAATTCAAATATAGTTAGTTACTATTTTTTTGTATTATGAATCTCTTGCAGAATTTTATCTCTCAGAAAAGGCACACATGCACATCATGGTGAATTTTAACAATTTTCATATTGTGTATACTTAGTGGCATTTTTATACAAAAATCCCAGGGCATATGGGTTCAGAATTCTAAATATAAATAAGTATGCATACTCAGACCAGAATTTGTACTAGCAAATGGGAAACTTTTTAGGAGTGTGTGTAATAAAGAAATTGACTCTCTGGGCTGAAAATAAAGTTTGAGGGAATTAACTGTTATTTTGTAGTGAAAGACAATATAAAAATGTACAGATATCTTTTACTTTGAGGTACACATATAGGCCAGTGAAAAATTCACTTCTAAATAATCGAGGCCAATCTCCTTTTTTGAAAAAATTAGAGAGCCATACATACCTATGCTTGTCTGCTATTGTACATGCACTCACTGAAAGTCCACATGCAGGTAATGCATATGTAACTGAGTTAAAAATGCTTACCCATGGCTGATTCTCCATTTTGCAGACATGCCTGTGGTAAATAGATGTACAAAAGCAGAGTCTAAGGATTGCATGCACAATGTATGACCTGTAAGACCTTTCTTAAAAGATGTGCTTGCTCAGAATATCTCTCAGCACAACTCTTGGTTAGAGTTAGAGCTCATGTATATGGGTAGTGTCAAACAAACAAAGATCAAGATATTAGATCCCTAACATTAAGATTCTAAATCTTTACTAAAGTTTCTATCTATGAATTTAGGATGTTAATTTGAGACATCCACTTCTGAAAATCTTGGCCTTGGATTGTTTTGTGTTGAAAGGAAGAGCGTAAGACAGAATTTAATTGGTATATTTAGGATTAAACGTGAAAGCTGTTTAAACAGTCACTGTTAGTTAGATTTGGCTAGTGTCTTCAGGGATACTTCACCACATCTTCAGTGGTGTAGCCCCATTGAAAGGATATGGTGATCTATAAAATTTAAAAGAAGCATGATAAAGGTATGACACAGATTCACCCTAGGGTAGAGAAGAGTAAAGGAGAATCAAGCTAAAATGGGTATAAACTAATAATCTAATCATCTACATTTTTTAGATTCACACTTTTTTGGGCTAGTCTAAGAAATTGGGCTATGGATAGGGGAGAGAGTTTTCAACAGCCAACAAAGTTAGCTAGTAACAGCTGAAAAATGGTGCATTTATATTTGTGCATTAAAGAAGCAGCTTTGATTGAAATACGTCGGGACAATAGAATCTAAATTCTGAGTGAGAAACAGAGAGTTGCCAGTGTCTTTCAATTATTGCTTAAGATAATCAACCCAAACCTATTCACTTCTAATTAGGTTACGTCATACCCATCACCACACAGTGGTATGTTCTCTTCATCACTTCTCATGTTACTTACCTGATCTTAAATTAGATGTATTTGTTTATATAATTTAAATGAGGCACTTTTTTTTAGACCAGCATTGCACTGATTACCTCATTCAGCCATTTTTTTCAGGTCCACATGGGACATCAAAACTCTAAAACAAGAAGTTCAGACATCAATCTCTGATATGCTAGATTTTTCAATCTGTAATTAATAGACCGAAGACCCAGTATTTCACAACTTACACTTGTTTCACTATGGGCGGATGTAATGCAAACAGTGACACAATGCTCTTGAGCTGGGATAATTTGAAATGAGGTTAGTTCCGAATTAATATGCTTAGGGTTGGGTTTTGTGTGTGTGTGTTCAGCATTTTTTGTTACTCACATGTATTATCCACATTTGCCTAGCTGAACTCCTTCTACGTCATTTTTCTGATTTTTCTTTGCTCGTGATTGTAATAGGGTAGCTGTCCTTATGTTTGTTCCCTTTTCCATGAATGAAACAAAATGATGAAGTGCTTAAAATTTAAGCTGGAGGAAAAATAGATATTTTTGTATACTGACAATTAGGGATATTTTGTAACTTGTGTTTCAGAAGTGTTGACAAACTTATATTTTTGGATTATTTCTAATTGAAGTGATTCAGTTAATGTGACAAGAATTTGCAAAATGTTGGTGTTGCCAAATCTGTATTGTCCGCTAAAATGTTTTCTGCATGAAAATGTTGCCTAGCTTTATTTAAAATGGCAGACAGGTCAAGCTCCACGATCCTTAGTAGCATAAATCTTGTCCTTTTTCTCTTTTTTAACTGCAGACTAACCAGAAGAATAGCAGTAAAAGATTCTGCAGCAAATGAAACAGTCTGAGTTACAGATAACACAGACTCCAAGACACCAAGCTAATTACCTACAGTACGTGAATTGAAGCAGTTCTAGTGAGATATTGGTGAATAAGCATATTAAAACAGCTATAATAGGAGACATGAAATGAGAAAAGAAACGAGGGGTGAAAATGTAATGTATGAAAGGAAATTCATACAGGAGATTAAGAAAGTGTGCATGGCTATTGTTTCATTCTCAAAGTCAAAGATCTTCATTTTTTAAGATGTTTTAAGGCATGTTGTAAGGCAGTTATTTATATCTAAGGGAATACAAGCAAACACAGTTGGTTGAACTGAGGCTGAACCCCTCCTTCTCAGCTCTGGAAATGCATTAGATACAATATAGATATCATAGTGCGTAATGTGATAACTAGGAGAGAGAAGAAGCTAGATTTGTCAAGAAGTTTCATTTTTTGGTGCTGTAAAGGTGATTTAAAAATTTGTAGAGCTGCATTTTTCATGGACACACAACTGTGGTTCCAAGTTAATATTTCAACATTGCCATCAGGTGATGAGTTCACATGATGTATTTTTCTGCTAACAGAGCCTACTTTTTCTGTACATTTCAGTGGAGTTATTTAGGAATTGCTCCTGGGTGTGTGTGTGACTTTCTTCTCTCTCTCTCTCTCTCTCTCTTTTATAATATGAAACAATAGCATACTGAATTATTCTCCCCTTTGGCTAAGTTCCTGCATTTTCCTTCCTTTGACCCAGAAATGATTTCTGTTTATCCTCTTGTGCATTAATTAAAGTCTCTCTATTGTTGTCATACATTCTTGTATCCTTCTTGGCCAAATGCATTCTTCAATATCTTTGTAAACTTCAAATGTATCTATATACTTGCAAAGCTGTCTCCTATCAACTGGATACCAAATTTAAAATTTTTATTTTAGTCATGGATATTATAACCACTGCCTGTTTGGGGGTTCAAAACAAGTTTTAAATCCAAACATCTAAGATAATTTACAATCTACTATTTCTCTGCTGGTAAACTTAATACTATTAAATAAACAGACCAAATAAATTCAGCCAAACAGTATTTTTATTAGTTCTTTTTGATAGTGCCTATTAAAAATATGCTCTAAGCTGTGCCAGATAAAAAGAAAAAAAAAAAGCAAAGACCCATCTAAACAGCTTGCCGTCTTGGGATTTGATCCTGGAAATATAAGGATATGTCTACACTACCCTGCTAGTTCGAACTAACGGGGTAATGTAGGCATACCGCACTTGCAAATGAAGCCCGGGATTTGAATTTCCCGGGCTTCATTTGCATAAGCGGGGAGCCGCCATTTTTAAAACCCCGCTGGTTCGAACCCCGTGCAGCGCGGCTACACGGGGCTCGAACTAGGTAGTTCGAACTAGGCTTCCTATTCCGAACTACCGGTACACCTCGTTCCAACTACCTAGTCCGAACTACCTAGTTCGAGCCCTGTGTAGCCGCGCTGCACGGGGTTTGAACCAGCGGGGTTTTAAAAATGGCGGCTCCCCGCTTATGCAAATGAAGCCCGGGAAATTCAAATCCCCGGCTTCATTTGCAAGTGCGGTATGCCTACATTACCCTCCTAGTTCGAACTAGGAGAGTAGTGTAGACATACCCTAAGTGTTTAAACTCTTAAAGATCCCTATTGGACTCAATTGAAGTGTTGACAGACTTACAGGTGAGCATGTGAATAAGAATTTGTAGGATCAGGCCATAATATATGAGTCCTGCAGACTGCTGAAGTGAGGCAGGATCTGCTAGTCTGGAGCAGGCGACCGCTTCAGGGGGACGGACGGATGGACGGACACACACACACACACACACACACAGGTTTGAATAAATATAGTAGTGTGTGAATCTGGGAGCAGCTTTTCATTTTTATATGTGAGAAAACTGCCTTACATGTACAGCAGTCTAAAAGGACTAATTTTCATTTCTGACATTCTTAGACAACTTTGAATGTATTTTGGGAGAAAATTTTACTTTCTACAACATGTGTTCCAGATATTAACAGAGATTAAATCTTCTAAGTGCAAACCCTGGAAGCTACATTTTTACATTAGTTGTTTGAAAAGTTTTTATCTAGTTCTTTCTTCTCTTTTCTTCTTTATTAGGCATGTCTCTGAAGGAGTATCTTGGCGAGTCTGCAGAACTGAAGCTATTGCCTAATTTAGGTTCTTTTCCATAAAAAGCACAAAGATTACTTTAAAATATTGTAATTTTTGTTTCTGTGCTAATTTGGCAAAATTTGAAATTGTACAAAAGGGCAAAATGCAGCTGACAAAATTCCACCTTTGCTGAACTGGAAAACTATATGAGGTCATGCATACACTACAGGAGCAGGAAGGCATCAAGTCTTTCAAGCCTTACCTAATTCTTTTGTTCTCATCTGCCAATTATTTCAAATACTCAGGTGGACATTATCCTTTAGAATCTTCCATTTTGTGTCTGGATTTGTAACATCTGCAGTCTGAAAATCTAACAGGGATGAACATGCTCCAGACTAGTTAATGAAATGAACCTAAGGAGTGGTACTAAATGGTGAGATTATTAGGGCCTGCACTCTGAATATCTTAGCTATAAGTGATTCTTTCAATAGCATTTAAGGGAGAATCCCCCAAATTAGCTACTACCAGCTACAGCTGAGAGTGCAGCATGTAAATCAGGGTTGTCCTTTGTCTCCCTACACAGAGGGACCTTCATGAGTAGCAGGGCTAATGGCCTCCTTTCTCCCTCCGTATGGAACAAAACAATCTTGGGAAAACACATATGCTCATGACTTCTTTCCCACAGAACTGGATCTAGTAGTAAATTTTGGGTTTCTGCCCTCATATGTATTCAAAGAGACCATCATTAGACCTAGCAGCTTCCTTACCTCACTGGGAATAGTAGCTGGGAGAGCTTTCTATGTTTTCTGAAACATGGATTAAAGACTCTTTTTTGTTCCTGGCTTCATTTTTCCCCATCCTACTATTGCAGCCACCCAACTTCCCTCTTCCTGCTTACACTCATCCTACTTTTCTGCCTCCCTCCCCATTGTTGACTTCTAACTTTACCTCCCTCTTTCTTCCTCTACCCTAATGTGACCTTCAATGCTTGCCCACCTCCCATGTCAATTTGACTGCATGAATAAAACAAAAATGCAATCAAAGATTTAAGAACATTTGGAACTGATATGGCATACATCCCTTTGTTCACTTGCTTGTGTAAGATGAGAGCACCTCCATCTGTGTCTTTTGTACTTTCATAAAGTAAATTTTTCAAGTCAGGGATTTTGCTTCCTATATATTTGTGTTCTCAATCTTAGGCTTGTGAGAATTACTGCTGAATACATGGTAAATGATAGGACTTAAGAACATGCTCATTTGCCCAATCCATCACTATGTCTATGTATGTAAGCAAAATAGCTCAAATTCTCTACGGCACTGAGATTTAGTTGGCATAGGAATAGGGGGAATAACCCCAGGAGGCATACAGCTGAGGCACCCTGATTTGAGTCTCTGCCCTGTCCCTGACAAAGGTTACAGCTGTCTGAGGAAGCAACTCACAAGATTATAGAAACATACCTCAGGTGAAGGAAAATAAACGGAAAAAAGGAAAATAAGGACAACTCAGGAAATTATTTACCAGTCAGATGAACTTCTGTACCTGGAAAGGAACAAATATAATTAAGGAATCAATTTGCAAACACCTAGAAGATTAGTAATAGAATGGATTTTTCAAGAACAAATCATGTCAAATCAACCTGACCACTTTCTCTGCAGGGTAACATGCCTTTTGGGTAGGAAGCACTAGATGTAGTATGTCTAGACTTTAGTAAGGTTTTTGATACAGTCATGCATGACCTTCTCATTAACAAACTAGGGAAATACAACCTAGATGGATCTTCTATTTGGTGGGTGCATAATTATCAATGTTTCTCAGTCATGCTAGAAGGGCATAATGAGTGAGATTCATCAGGAATCAGTTCTGGGTCTGGATTTACCCAGTGTTTTCATCATTGATTTAGATAAAGGCACATTTATAAAGTTTGCAGATGTCACCAAGCAGGGAGGGGTTGCTAGTAATCTGGAAAACAGGATTATAATTGAAAAATGACCTGGACAAACTAGAGAAATGGTCTGAGGAAAATAGGATGAAATTCAATAGGGACAAATGCAAAGTACTTCCTTACAGTTAGTAAGGAACAATGAGTTGCACATGTATAAAAGGGGAAATGCCTGTCAAGGAAGGAGTACTGTGGGAAGGGATCTAGAAATCATAGTGGACCACAAGCTAAATATGAGTCAACAGTGTAAAACTGTTGCAAAAGAAATGAACATCATTCTGGGATTAGCAGAAATGTTGTAAGTAAGAGACAAGAAGTAATTCTTTCATTCTACTCTGCACTGATTAGACCTCAATGGAAGTATTGTGTCCTGTTGTGGGCACCACATTTCAGGAAAGATGTGGAGCTATTGGAGAAGGTCAAAAGAAGAGCAACAAAAATAATTAAAGATATATAGAAAACATAATCTGTGAGATACTGAAAGAATTGAGTTTGTCTGCAAAAGAGAAGACTCAGAGGGGACAGAGCACTTTTTCAAATACCTAAAAGGTTGTTACAAGGAGGAAGGAGGAAAATTATTTTCCTTAACCTCTGAGAATAGAATAAGAAGCTTAAATTGTAGCAAGGGGGTTTAGGTTGGACATTAGGAAGAACTTCCTGTCAGGGTGGTTAAACACTGAAATAAATTGCCTAGGGAGGTTGTGGAATCTCCGTCACTGGAGATATTTAAGAGCAGGTTAGACAAACACTCATCAGGGATGATTTAGATCAGGAGTTGGCAACCCACGGCATGTGTGCCATAAGTGGCACGTAAACCAATTTTCACTGGCACATGAGCCTCCCCGCTGGACCTGTATACTAACCATATGGGACTATCCCAATTTTAACTGCCATTGCTTCTCCTCCCCTCTTCCTCCACAGAGCATATAGGCAGCTCCATTGGAGCTTTGCTGGTGGGCAGCCGGGCCAGCTTCTGGTCGTGTGCATTTTCCGGTCACTGTGCCACTCACTGCCCCACCAACATGCACTGTGCAGCCTCCTCTCTCCCCCAGCGGAAATGCCTCTGGCATGTGGGGCCCCTGGTCTGGCCATGCCTCTGCCTCCATCTCCAGGCTGCTTGTTGGTACCGCCACTGCTGCCATTGCTGCTGGGGATGGGGGGAACCTCTGCATCTTCAAGCTGTTGCTTCATCTCCGGCAGAGGCCACGCAGAGCTCAGCTGGGGTGCTGTGGAGTGGGGCATGCTTGCATTCTTTTTGCTGCCGCTCTCTCTGCCCCTCACTACCCCACTGGGGGAGTGGCAATGAACTGGGTCTGGTGGGGAAGGTTGGGGTTTCTTCACCCCCCTCGCCACTGTGCCTGGCTGCATGGAGAGGGGACAGAGCTCCCTCCCACTTTGCACCCTGCTAGAGGAATGGCAGTATGCTGTCCAGTGGCTTTCCCTGCTGCAAGAGGGTATGATGCCAGGTAAGCATCCCCCCTCATGCTCAGACCCCCACATCTCAATCCCGCTCACTCATTCCTCTTCCTCCACCAACACACTGCACACCCAGCTTGCTCCAATACCCTCCCTTGCTCCTGTACTCTCCCTTCTGGCCAGACACCTTACCCCCAGCCTGTTCCTGAACTCTCCTTGGCTCCTGTACCTTCCCGCTGGCCAAACCCCTACTCCAACCATGCTTCTGCATCCACCATTGCTTCTACAGTCCATCTTGGACAAAACACTGCATCCTCCCTTGCTCCTGCTCCCTCACCCTGGCCAGATGCCCTACTTCCAGCCTGCTTCTGCCTCCCACCCAGATCCTGTACCCCATCACTATTCCATACACTAGCAGCCCTGTCCCGCACACTGAATCCCTCGTTTTTGTCTCCACCCCAGAGACTAAGGAGGTCCATAAAATCCACTAAATCTGGAACCCCAGAAAAGTAAATCTGGCCTGTATGAAGCCCTGAATCTCAGTCCTCCCTGTCCCTTCCACTTGCCCTATGGAGCTGGAGCACTAGAGGAGTGGGGTGTCTCATTTGGGGGCCACATCAGAGAGGGTTGGGGGGTTTTGTGGTTTTTTTGCTTCTGACTTGTGTGGTCCCCAACTGATTTTTCTGAGTGTCAGTGGCCCCAACCCAAAGAAGGTTCCCCATCCCTGCCATAAATAAAAAAAAAATTGAAACCTTTTTTTGTAGGTCATAAATTAATATTTTACTTTGTTTAAAATGAAGTTTGATAAACTAACATGAGACAGTTAAAATGATTAATGATTAATAATTTAAATTAAACCATTCTCCCTAGCTGCAGCTGGTTCAGAAAATATGGTCCCTGAACCCAGCCTGACCCTCTCTTTGGCACACAGGTCTGTAAATAGAAGTAAATAAATTAAATCTTGGCACACCACTTCTGAGGGGTTGCCAACACCTGTTCTAGATGGTGCATGGTCCTGTCAAGAGTGCAGGGGACTGGACTTGATGACCTCTAAAGGTCCCTTCCATTCTCATAATTCTATGGTTGATTTGGTTTGTGAAATGTAGTAAAACGACAAAAGTGCTGGGATAAGAGATGATTTTGAAACTGTATACCAACAGTTTTAAAAAAAAGGCTTTATATATCTATTACTTTATCACAGAAAACATTGTCACTGTTGACATATTTTCCTAATTAGCTAATTAGTTTATCAAAAGAAATTATTTGAATTTATAAAATAACACTTCTGCCTGAGGAGACAAAAATCTTGTGCTCTCAGATTTAGCAGTTTTCCGAACACCAGTTTATCCATTTTCCTCTAAGTGCTGTTACCTAATAGTTTCCAGACGTTTTGCTGATTTCTTGCTTTTTAATGTTTTTGTTTTTCAGTACAGGCAGTCCCCGGGTTACGTACAAGATAGGGACTATAGGTTTGTTCTTAAGTTGAATTTGTATGTAAGTCGGAACTGGTACATATTGTAGGGGAAACTCTAGCCGAACATTTCTCCAGAGCTCACTTTTATTCTCCCACACTTCACTTCCCTCAGTCCTTTATTCTCAAGCTGAGGTGTCTGCTGAGAAAAGCCACTCCATGTCTCCCTGGTCTGCTGGGGGAAGAGGAGGGGCGCTAGCTTCGCGTCTCCCTGGTCTGCTGGGGGGAAGCAGCTAGTGCGGGGTTGCCTCACCCCGTTTGTAAGTAGGGATCCGATGTAAGTCGGATCCATGTAACCCGGGGACTGCCTGTGCCATACAGTTACATTTGTGTTTTTTTAATAACTGATGCCCAAATGAAGAATCAATTTAAATAACTTCCTCAAACAATGTAGCAATTTTGGTAGAGACATAAGTGTAGTTTCAGTACTTTAAATATAACATTTTAAGAAGTGAAGTAGGTAGCCTAGTTACAGAAGAATATCCTGACTGCTCTACTATAGCACCCGTTCTTCTTCGAGTGGCCCCGTGGGTGCTCCACTCCAAGTGTCGGGTCCATCCCGGTGCTACTGATCAGGAGATTTCATAGCCATATCGGGCCAGACCGCGCATGCTCCCTGTGCCTGCTGGTCATTTGCGCCCTTTCTAACGTGAGCAGTTCGGCCCCCCCGCCAGTTCCTCTCAACCATCCTTGGTTGCTGATGGGAGCTGGTGATCTCTCTTCGGTCGTTTAACATTTCTCTGAAAAAAACCTAACATGTAAATAGTTAAAATTTTTAGTGTTAGTTAGTTGTTAGTCTTGGTTTATTTAGTCTTCAAAAAAAGAAAAAGAAAAGAAAAAGAAGATCGTTTTGGTCAGTTACGCGCTGAAACGTTTTTTCTCATCAGTTTCACCGCCATGTCTGGATCACCCGGCTTCAAGCTGTGTGCTCAGTGTAAAGAGGCAATACCCGCTTCTGACGGACATGCACTCTGGATTTGTTGCCTGGGGGAGTCTCATGTTACTAGTAAATGTGCCCACTGCTGTAGGTTAACACCGAAGGCACGAAGAGACAGAGACTTACACCTGAAGCTCCTGCTATGTGACAAGGCTCTTCAGCCATCACACACTCCACAGCAGGAGTCACCGCAACCCCCAAGACGAAGGGCATTATCCCCTGTGGTAGTGGGAGCAAAGAAGAAAAAAGCCTCCCCTGCCCGCTCCCTGCCAGCGGTTCCTCTGCCTCAAATAATCCAGGAAACCCAGGGTTTGCAAGATAGCCGGTCGGCGGCCAACTCAGTTTCACGGCCGCGATCCGATAAGCCGGGCAAGCCCCGCACGGAATCTGCCCCGCCGCTAGTCTCCCCTCTCCATAGGAAGCACAAGCAGGCGTCAACCCCTTCGGGGACCAAGCGGCCCCGGCTAATGGCGCTGACGGAGAGGGCACTGTCCCCGAAACATCAGGACACAAAAGGTTCAGCCCCGGAGTCGGCAGTCCGGGTGTTCACGGAGACGGTGCCACTTGCGGCTCCACAAGACCGAGTGCCCTCCGCACCGGACAGGAGATGGCACCGGGAAAGCCCTGCACTGCAAGGTGTGGACCTGGCGCCGGCAATGCGGCCGACACCGGCAGCAATCAGCAGTTCCGCAGCACAACCGGTGCCGCAAGAATTACCCGGCTCGGCACCGAGAGCACTCTTGCATTCTACTCAGCAGGCTATATCAACACTGCAAACAGGCTCTCCCCCCTCCCATGACTCAGACTCTACATCAGTGGAGGAGATCTATCGGAGCTCAGCAGGGGACTCCTCAGTTGTGAAGGGACACTCATCATCAGTCCCTACAAAAGCAGATAGGAAGTTGGTCCCTAGGGATCATTCACTGTCTCCTTCTCCTATGCTTTCAGCAGACCCTTCCCCACCCAACCCCATTATCCAATATCAGGAAGGGGACCTTACCCTCCGAGGCATAGATCTTCGCATTTCCCGTGACGAAGATCTCACCATTATTACAGATACACATCTTGCTCTACCTGTTACCCCACTCCAAGATTTCACCATTCTAGACATGGGAGTAGATACGCTTCCAGAAGGTCATCTCCTGATTATGACTATCGTAATCACAGGAGTTATTACACAGGGAGGCAGGACAGGTCACAGTCCCATTCTTATTCGTGTTGCTGCCGCCAGTCCGCTTATAGACGCTGCTCACCACCTGTCTTGGACCACCAACCACCGTGGTTACCCGGACCCCCTCCTTTTGCACCTTCTGTGTCGGTCCTGTCAGAACCTGAAGAGGGTCAAATCTCGGACACGAATGAGCGGACGCCGCAAGCTTCCCTGCAGGATGCCCAGTCGTCTTCTCCTGATGACGCAGTTTTTGCAATGAACTCCTCACCACCAGATGATACCCGAAAGTTTCAAAACCTCTTCAAGAGGGTGGCACAATCACAGTGGGTTCAGTTAGTGGAGGTGCAAGGAAAACACTATAAGGGTATGTCTACACTACAAAGTTAATTCAAACTAACAGTCGTTAGTTCGAATTAACTTTCATAGGCGCTACACATACAAACTACTAGTTCGAACTTAATTCGAACTAGCGGAGTGCTTAATTTGAACTAGGTAAACCTCATTCTATGAGGACTAACGCCTAGTTCGAATTAAGTAGTTCGAATTAAGGGCTGTGTAGCCACTTAATTCGAACTACTTTGAGGCAAGCCCTTCCCAGCTTGCCCTGGTGGCTACTCTGGGCCAAGCCAGGGAAACTCTTCTGCCCCCCTCCTGGCCCCGGAGCCCTTAAAGGGGCACGGTCTGGCTACAATGCCCATGCCAGGTGCAAGCCTGCCAGCACCCAGCCAGCAGACCCTCCACCTGGCACGGCATGAGCCAGTCACCCGCTGCCACCCAGCCCTCCACCTCTTCCCAGGACCAGGCTGACAGCTCCCAGGAGCCTACCTGGGGCTGCAAGAGGCGGGCGTCCGCCTGGTCTAGTGCAGAGATCGTGGACTTCATCCAGGTTTGGGGGGGAGGCCTCCAACGTCCACAATCTCCGCACTAGGCACAGGAAAGTGGCTGTCTAGGGCAGGATAGCTGCCAGCCTGGCCACCAAAGGCCACATGCGAACCCAGGAGCAGGTTTGCATGAAAATCAAGTTGGTCCAGTGAGACCTCCGACCCTGAGCCCTGAGCTTGGAACGTAAGAACATAAGAATGGCCGTACTGGGTCAGAACAAAGGTCCATCTAGCCCAGTAGCCTGTCTGCCGACAGCGGCCAACACCAGCTACCCCAGAGGGGATGGACTGAAGACAATGACCAAGCCATTTGTCTCGTGCCATCCATCTCCAGCCTTCCAAAAACAGAGGCTAGAGACACCATTCCTACCCCCTGGCTAATAGCACTCCATGGACCCAACCTCCATGACTTTTTCTAGCTTATCTTTAAACTCTGTTATAGTTCTAGCCTTCACAGCCTCCTGTGGCAAGAAGTTTCACAGGTTGACCATTTGCTTTGTGAAGAACAACTTTCTGTTATTAGTTTGAAACCTGCTACCCATTCATTTCATTTGGTGTCCTCTAGTCCTTATATTATGGGAACTAATGAAGAACTTTTCTTTATTCACCCTCTCCACACCACTCATGATTTTATATACCTCTATCATATCCCCCCTCAGTCTCCTCTTTTCTAAGCTGAAAAGTCCCAGTCTCTTTAGCCTCTCTTCATATGGGACCTGTTCCAAACCCCTAATCATTTTAGTTGACCTTTTCTGGACCCTTTCCAAGGCCAAAACATCTTTTTTGAGGTGAGGAGAACACATCTGTACACTGTACTGAAGATATAGCGTATCATAGTTTTATACTTCCCCTCCTCCTCCTTCCCCTGTCTTCTCCCTTCCAGCTCCCTCCTCCCAGGTTTCCCCCTCCCCTCTCCCATCTTCTTTTCCCAGTCTCCTCAGAGGTTAATCCCCCCCCCCCCCGGCCCAGTTTTGTTAAAAAAAAGAGAGTTTCTATTTTTGAACACACGTGTCCTTTATTTTGTACATCAGGAAGGGGGGCTATGGAGGGGTAAATGGAAGGAGGTGAAGGAGGAATGGGGCACAAGCCCCCGATGGGGAGGACTGGGGTGGCTCTGCGGGCTCCTCAGAGTGGAAGCTCTCCTGCAGGGCTTCCTGGATCCTCACAGCCCCCTGATTGACCCCCCCGGATGGCAGCCTGCGGCAAGTGCAGCCGGGCTGATGGCCAAGTGCTGTGATGTGCCGAGTGTGGGCACTCAGGGCACTCCAAGCCAGGACTGCTTTGCTGTCCCTCATCGAGGTAGACAAGCAAGCGGGGAACCCTGAGAACTGTCTGTCTGGGGTGGGGGTCGGGTCCCGTTAAGCACAGCCCTCGGCTAGCCTGAGACAGCAGCTCCACACTCTAAGTCCTAACCAGATGCCCTGCTGGCACTGGTTCCGGTCAGCCTTAACTTCGGTTCATGGTCCACTCAATGTGGACATGCTAGTTTGAATTAGCAAAACGCTAATTCAAATTAGTTTTTAGGTCTAGATGCACTAGTTCGAATTAGCTTAATTCGAATTAACTAATTCGAATTAAGTTAGCTCGAATTAGTGCTGTAGTGTAGACATACCCTTTGTTACTAAAGAACTTGCACCCCAGACAACAATCTAAGGTGGCTCTACCACTAGACGATGCAATCCGGGAGCCAGACACAGAAATTTGGAATACGCCGGCTTCCACTACTCCATCATGTAAGCGAGCAGAGAAAAGATATTTTATATCTTCAAAGGGCACTGAGTTCCTTTTTACTCACCCTCAACCAAACTCGCTGGTGGTAGATGCAGCTTTGCAGAGGGCAAAAAAACCGCAAGTGAGGAATTCAGCAGCAGACAAGGATGCAAAGAGACTGGACATATTCGGAAGAAAAGTGTACTCCTCCTCAACACTTCTCCTCCGTATCACAAATTACGCAGCCTTACTTTCTAATCATAGTTTTGACAACATCGCAAAGTTATCGGAAATTGCTCAGAGAATTTCTGAAACCGACAAAATACTCCTCTGTTCTATACTACAGGAGGGATATGCATGTGCTAGAGCGGGTTTGCAAATTGCCATGGATGTGGCAGACACAGTGGCTCAAACAATTGCAACAGCATTTTCTATGAGAAGAGCTTCATGGCTTGCGACCGCTGCTGTACCGAAAGAGTTACAATCCAAGGTCGAGGATCTTCCATTCGACAGGATTAAGTTGTTTGTGGAGAAAACGGACGAGGTGCTCCACACGGGCAAAGATTCCCGAGCCACCTTATGTACTCTCGGGATGTACGTTCCACCTTTCCGCCGTAAGCGTACTTTCCCATTCCAAAGACGTTATGAGTACCAGTTTCGTAGACAGCAAAACCATCTGTATGAGCCAAACCAGTCCAAGTAGAGGACACAGCGCAGATTCCCTCAGTCATCTAGGGCGAATAACGCAATGACACCCAAGCAGCAGGTTTGACTCCCAGGTCAAGGGCACACCGAACATCCCTGTTCTAGTCAGACACACCAACCCCATTTTTCAACATCTGCTGTGACCCTACTACCATCAGTGGGTTGCCATATCATCGGACAGATGGGTCCTGGAAATTATAAAATCCGGACTCACGATCTCATTCACATCCCTTCCCCTCTCCACCCTGCCCCTTTTCAGGGACCCTTCTCATGAAGCCCTCTTACAATAGGAGGCATATCACCTGTTACGAACTGGAACGATAGAAAGGGTCCCGGACTGCTTCAGGGGAAAAGGGTTCAATTCGAGATACTTCCTAACTCAAAAGAAATCAGGGGGTTGGAGACCCATACTCAATCTACAAGGGTTAAACCGTTATCTGCGGAAGCAGCGATTCAAAATGGTGGCTCTGACTACGATCATTCCTTCTCTGGACACCAACGACTGGTTCACGGCCCTCAACCTCCAGGATGCCTATTTTCACATAGCCATACACTCTGCGCACAGGAGATTCTTGTGATTTGTTATAAGCAACGAGCATTTTCAGTATTGCTTCCTTCCGTTTGGGCTGGCTTCAGCTCCAAGAGTTTTCTTAAAGACCCTCACCGTAGTCGCCGCCCACCTTCGTCGCCTCGGAGTCATCATATTCCCTTAACTAGATGACTGTCTCATAAAGGGAACATCACGACAGGAGACGATGCAGATGCTTTCAATAGTCAGAGACACTTTCAACTCACTGGGGCTGATAGTAAACAAGCAAAAGTCCACGTTAGTTCCAACATAGAACATAAAGTTCATAGGAGCAGTTCTCGATTCTCGTGCGGCGAGAGCATATCTGCCCGGGGATAGATTCCAGGCAATAAAAGACCTGGTAAATCTTCTCTATAAAACTGCAACAGTTTCAGTGCATACTTGCCTACGCCTGCTTAGCCACATGGCTGCAGCCACCTTCGTCGTCCTGCACGCATGTCTCCATCTACGGAATCTACAGCACTGGCTGTCAACGGTATATGTCCCCACAAGACATGACATACACAAGTTATGTCTAAAGGTAGCCATCCTGCAGCAAAAAAAGCTTCAGGACCAGACTTCAAAGAGAAACTGCTAAGCTACAGTTCATCTTCAAGTTTGACACAATCAACTCTGGATTAAACGAAGACTATGAATGGCTTGCTAACTACAAAAGCAGCTACTCCTCTCTTGGAATTCACACCTCCAGATCAGCTTCTAGAAGTGGGCCTCATCCTCCTTGATTGGATCCACCTCATCATCTCCAGCCTGATTCTGGCCTGCATATTTATACCTACCTCTGGAAATTTCCACTACATGACGAAGTGGGTCTTTGCCCACGAAAGCTTATGCTCCTACACTTCAGTTAGTCTATAAGGTGACACAGGACTCCTCGCCACTTTTGCAGATTCAGACTAACACGGCTACCCCTCTGATACTATACACAAGTTAGTTACTCCTCCATCCCATGTGCACAGGTCCCTCCGATGGTAGATGGACCCATCAAACATCCTTGTGGGAGTACCGTTTCACCAAGCTCAGCCATCGGTTCAGTTAACATCGGATGCTTCTCTCATCGGGTGGGGTGCTCACATGGGCGAGGAGCACATCCAGGGACGATGGTCTCACACCGAAAGATGCCTTCACATCAACCAACTAGAGTTACGAGCAATCTTTCTAGCATGCAAACACTTCCTCCCCAGTCTGAGAGGCAAAAAAGTCAGGGTATTGACAGACAGCGTAGCGGCAATGTATTATATAAACAGACAGGGAGGAGCAAGATCACGCTCCCTATGCGCCGAAGCGGTACTGTACTGGACTTGGTGCATACAGAACAACATAATAATAACAGCATCGTACTTACCTGGCATAGCCAATGTCATTGCCGATTCCCTCAGCAGACGCTTACCCACAGACCACGAACGGGAGGTGAGGCAGGATGTACTTCAGAAGATCTTCCACAGATGGGGAACGCCTCTGGTAGATCTTTTTGCAATATCCATCAACAAAAAGTGTCGCCTTTTTTGCTCCAGAGCAGGAATCGGCAAAGGATCTCTCGGCGATGCACTCCTGATAAATTAGAAAAAGTCGCTCCTGTACACTTTTCCGCCATCAGTCCTCATTCCCAGAACATTACAGAAAATCAGGACGGAGAGGGCGACGGTAATTTTAATAGCACTAGCTTGGCCGAGGCAAACATGGTATCCGTTCTTACACAAAATGTCGCTGCAACCACCATGGTCTCTGCCCTTGTACCAAGATCTCTTCTCTCAAGACCAGGGATCTCTCCTTCATCCCAAACTAGAAACATTGCATTTGATGGCGTGGTTCCTGACTGGCTTAGACTAGATGAAAAGCTTTGTTCAGATCAGGTCAGGTCCATATTGATGCATAGTAGAAAGGCATCTACGCGAAATACTTACTTGGCAAAATGGTGCAGATACTACGACTGGTGCCTCCAGAATAATGTTCAACCATTGTCTTCTCCTTTACACCAAATTCTCGAATACATTCTTCACCTGAGAAACTTGAAGCTTTCTCTAGCATCCCTCAGAGTTCACTTGGCAGCCATCAATGCCTTCCATTACCCAATACAGGGTTCTTCAGTGTTCTCTCACCTGACGACTAGACGTTTCCTCAAAGGCATGATTAATATAAGCCCACCTCAAAGGCCACCTCCGCCTTCGTGGAACCTCGACCTGGTACTCGACACAATTATGTATCCTCCATTTGAGCCTCTAGCATCTGTACTCTTACAGATGTTAACCATGAAGACCATCTTCTTGCTCGCAATTACATCAGCACGTAGAGTTAGTGAGCTAGGGGCGATAATGACAAATCCTCCTTTTACTTCTTTCTTGAAGGAGTCGGTGACTTGACGATTGCACCCAGTGTTCATACCCAAGGTCTCTTCGTCATTTCATATCAATGAACCGATCATCCTGCCTTCCTTTTACCCTAAGCCACAAGCCTCAACGAAGGAGGCCCTGCTGCATACGCTGGATGTAAAGTGCGCTCTTTCCTTTTACATAGACAGAACCCAACAGTGGAGACAAACAGACTCCTGATATCAACAGCTCACTGATCTAAGGGAGCTGCACTCTCCACTCAGTGCATTGCCAAGCTTATCACCTTATGCATTACCACATGCCATTCCATTCGGGGTAGACCCTTGTCTTCTCAGCCACGAGCTCACTCGACCAGGGCAGTGGCAACTTCTACTGCCTTCGCCAGAGGAGTTCCATTAGCAGACATTTGCAGGCCAGCCACATGAGCTTCCAGCTCTACATTTATGAGACATTACACTATAGTGCAAAGATGGGCGGCGGACCATGCAGTAAAACCACAGTAAAACCTAATTGATCCAGAGCGCTCCTTGTTCCAACAACTGCTATACAGTCACCTGGAGTGGAGCATCCACGGGGCCACTCGAAGAAGAAGAGGAGGTTACTCACCTTGTGTAGTAATGATGGTTCTTTGAGATGGGCCCTGTGGTGCTCCCCGCTCCGGGGTTGTTTCTCTCTCTTTCTCGTTTCAGAGACCGAGTGGTGAGAGGAACTGGCGGGGGGGCCGAACGGCGTACGTTAGAAAGGGTGCGAATGACCAGCAGGCACAGGGAGCATGCGCGGTCCAGCCCAGTATGGCTATGAAATCTCCCGATCAGTGGCGCCGGGATGGACCCTGGAGTGGAGCACCCACCGGGCCCATCTCGAAGAACCATCGTTACTACACAAGGTGAGTAACCTCTTCTTTTCCAACTAATATGATTGTGCTCTTCAGTAGATGTCTAAACTAAGGAGGGGGTCAAACCCTGCTTTGGTTTTTTGCTTGACTAGCATTTTAAACACACATCTATTTTGGTGAGCAACAAAGGACCCTCAGATATTGAACTGAGAAGTAAATTTGATAAACTGTATGCATAGAAATGCATGCGATAAGTAACAAAATGCAGCCGTGCTTGGGACAAAAGAGAGCATTACATGTCTTTCTGCAGTAATTGAATATTGTGCACAACAAACTCTTGTTATATAACTTCTTCCATGAGATTTTATTTTATTTTATTTTATTTTTAGTCCAAGGGCAACAATTTTGTTTTAACAAATAATCTCACAAATAACAAATAATAATGAAAATCAGAAAGTAAAAATTGTCTAGGGTTAAGTGGAGCTTTTGCAAACTTGAAGAAATGCAATAAGGCCAAAACATTCAAACAAGGAAGCTTAATGTTAATATGTATTGGGCCACATTGCACTATCCAATATGGCAGTGTTAATGCATACTAGTTAAACTGATGTGACAGAGAAGAGAATCTGCCCCATTGAGTTTAATGGGAAATTCAAGTGTTTAGCAGCTCTTCTAAAAAATAAGACTCTTTGATTCTTTAGGCAGCCAAGCTTAAAAAATTTGTACTTAATGGGGGAAAAGCCAGTATAAAAGTAAGATAGTTCAATAGTGAAAAGTTTTTCACTTTTAAATTCTAAGATGCTACTTGTTGAAATGTGATTTAAAAAAAAGAGAGAGACTGTCTCATATTGTCACTTTTTATTCATTTTCTATAGGTGGCTGGTGCTTCCACCTGATCCAATGTTAAGTAAAAGAATGCTCATTGACTTTGTTCCATATGTTAAAATACTCCGTTACTGACAGACCAAACCAATCACCACTCTAACAGTAGAAATAACTGGAGGCTGAAATCCGTCCAAAGAGAGCTTTCCTTTGAGAAGCTTGTCAGAGACATGGTCATACGTTTGCTCATGTGCCTTTTGAGTCTTCCATTCACTTTTTCATCATGCTTTCACCAGATAGCCATTAGCTAATCTTCTGCTGTACAGGAAAGCTGGGATGCTGATTGGTGTAGTCATAGTTGTCTTCCTGTCCATGGGTTTACCACATTGGCATTTTGTTCCTTCTCAGTAAAAATTGAAAAAATGAGATGATCTGTACAAAAAAACAGAAAATAGATTTCCTCTGTATACACCGAAATAATCCAAAGCATATTATTAAACAACATAAGTGTTTGCTGTTTGACTTCAGTCAATAAAAGGTTTTAGAATAAACCTTATGCTTCAAGATGAATGACAGGTATTGGGATATTCATAGTTATCTTAACACTTGTATGAATGCTGTAATGCCAAGAATTTTAATGTTTTCTGAGATTGTATAGTTTTCATGCCTTACCAAAGATATACAGATTTAAGTAGATGTTAAGTTCTTTGTAAGTCAAGTTTGAATCCTGTGTTTCAAATAATCATTGACAGATTCACACAGAGTGATACCAGCTGATGTGTATAACACAATATTATTTAAATAGACTGATAATAGAGATTTGTACTCTGTTCTCTATGTTTTACTTTTAGAGTAGTGCCTGCATTAAATAGTACAAATGACTTAACCTCAACCAGTTTATCTGAAGAAAAGTTCTTAGCTTGCTTTTTTAATCAGAGTAACAAATGTACAGAAATACTTTTGGCAGTGTGGGGTCTTCTGTCTAAACTGTCTGTAAAACTCAAAAGCCATAGTGAGCAGCTGCTGTGATCATTGCTTGAAGTATTTATGGAGGTATCACAGCTGAACTGGAAACTTTGTATCATGTAATAGGATGATTTGCTGTGCACATTAAAGCCTGTAAGCTATAGTGCAACAGTTTGCTGACAATAAAATGTGTTGGGAATTAATGGTGACTGGAATAGAGTTTGATCCAGGAGAACATCTGTCCTGAATTCTAAGAGATATACATGCTCATGTCCATGTCAGTAGACTGGTACAGAAAAGCTATATGAACTAAGGACAGAAATTTATGAAGATAGAGATAATGAAGATACGCGTTAAGCAAGGACCTAAGATCAGGAAGTTCATTCAGAGGAAAATGTGATTAAATAAGCAGAACAAATTATGCGCATTTATGAATTAGTTATTTCATTGAACTAGCTGTATGCTATGTTAGTGATGTTCTTTATTCAGTTGGAGGGTGTTATTACTATTCATGTAGGTATATAGGATCATAAATATGAAATTTAAGAGGAATCTTTGAACACAGGTCTCTGGAAAATTCTGCATTCAGCAACAACATGCATTACAGAATAAAGTTTGTGGGCCACTTAAAGTTGGATCTAATCTAAACATGACAACACCTAGATAAGAGGTTAGTACCATTTTGTGCATTACTTATATTGCTAAAGAAAAACATGTCAAGTAAAAACATTTTATAGATTTAAAACAAAACCTAGGAATTAGTTGTAAAAAAAACCAACAACTGCTACAGGAGCAAATGAAACACAGTGGATAGAGTTGACATGCTGTGCAGTATTTTGTTGTATGTGGAAATGATGTGCTTATAAAATTTACACTTGCAATGTCTGAGGTACCCTTTAAGTTTTATTCATTGTCCTATGGCAGTGTTTCTCAAAGTGTTTTGTGGGATCACTTTGGGAAAGCTGTTAGTGGGCTTGTACAGCTTTGTTTACCTAAAGGGTCTGTAGCAACATAGCCACATAGCCTTGCAACTCCAATTAGTTCCAGTTTGCTGTTTCATGCATGCACATGAGAACCTCTGAGTGCTTCAGAAGACTTGCGTTCACAACAATCAATGCATACTGATTCTTGGGGATCAGAATTGTGACATGTATTTGATTCTTGAGGTAACAGTAGGTGTCTGAAATCTTTTATATTCTAAAACCAAGCAATTCAGAAGTTTCTAAATTATGTAAATATGTTATTACAATAGGCTCATATTTGCTATTTTTACTGGTAATTTATTGGATTGTGAACAATATAACAATATATACAGAGTAGTTCCAACACATCCATCCTGTAGCTTGCTATTCCTCATTTCCTGTTGAAATGACCGAAGCAAAATGCAGTGATTACATGTTTTTGTTTCCCAGCTTTTCGACAGTTACACTGTAGTTGCCAGAAGAAATATTCCAATTGTTAAAAAAAAAAAAAAAAAAAAAAAAAAGATGGTGCAGAAAGGAATTTTGTATGGGAGGGAGGGTTAGGTTGGCTATTAGGAAAAACTATTTTACTGGAAAGGTGGTGAAGCACTAGAATGGTTTACCTAGGGAAGTGGTAGGAACTCCATTCCTAGAAGTTTTTAAGTCCAGACTTGACCAAGCCCTGGGGGATTTAGTTGGGGTTGGTCCTGCTTTCTATTTCTATGAATATATATTACAAAACAGAAATGATTCATTTTATCAGTTACACCATGGCTATTAATGGTATTCAATCACTGGGATGACAAATAATTCTTTGTTTCCCAACCTATTTCCTACCTGGATGCAGATGCTGATTGTAATATACTGGGATCTGTGTTTTCATTCACATCATCTCTGTATGCAGGAAGTAAGTGCAGACTTCAGTAGGCATGTCACTTGCTGTGCAATTCAGAGTGGTGAATATTTTAAAGAGGAGACTTGCCTAATGAATTTTTTCATTTGAATTATATTTTGATGGTGTTTTGCCTTGAAATAGGTAGATTAGCCCACTGAAGTCAATGGGAATTTTTAGAGACTCAGCAGTTTTGAAAATCAAGCCTAATTAGGTACTTTCATAGACTTCTAGAATACTAGAACTGGAAGGGATCTCGAGAGATCATCAAATCCAGTCCCCTGCCCTCATGGCAGGACCAAGCACTATCTAGATCAGGAGTTCCCAACCTGGGGTATGTGTACCCTCAGGGGGTACGAGAAGCTTGTCAAGGGGGTACGGGGAATATTTGGTAAGTCACTAGATTATCCTAATTGAAATATTCCCAAAGTAGTAGTGTTAGTGAAAAAAGATGCAGATTCTAGAGCCTAGAATTTATTTCCTTTCATATTGAATAGGGGGTATGGGAAGTTTTACTAAAAGCCAAGGAGGTACGGGTACTGAAAAAGTTTGGGAACCCCTGATCTAGATCATACCAGGGGGAGGGAGCATGCTGTAGGTTGCCAACCCCTGATCTAGATCATCATTGATGAGTGTTTGTCTAACCTGCTCTTAAATATCTCCAGTGATGGAGATTCCACAACCTCCCTAGGCAATTTATTTTGGTACTTAACCACCCTGACAGTTAGGAAGTTTTTCTTAATGTCCAACCTAAACCTCCCTTTCTTCAGTTTAAGCCATTGCTGCTGCTTCTATCATTAGAAGCCAAGGAGAACAATTCCCCTCTGTGATGGTCCGCCAGCGACCCGCGTGAGAGACAGCCTGGGTGGCCGGGCTGCAGAAAGTGACAGCACGGCCCAAGCCCCTCCCACCAGCCCCGGCACAGGCAGGGGAAGCTGGCAGGGCCGTGCTCAACCTCCGCGGCTGTGCCGGCGGGGAACCACTGGTCCCTCCCCGGAGGTCGCGCTGGGCGAGGGCGGGGCAGAGCCAAGCAGCCAAATGGCTGCCGAGAATACAGGCACGCCGCCGGAAGGGGAGGAGCCCCCGAGCAGTGTCTGGCGTGGCGGGCCATTTTAAAAAGGCTCGCTGCCAGCAAGGAAAGGGGCAGCCTCCTCGCAGAGAGGGAGGAGAGCCCCCGGATGCAGAACGGACCCCGAGCGGCACCAAGGTCGGCAGTCGGCCCGGCCTCGGCCCCGGGGTTCCCGGGACAGCCACTGCAGCTGGCGGTCGACCAGTCCCAGCTCCGACGGAGATTGGACCCCGCTCCGCCAGCCCTGGAAGGAACAGCCCAGTAGAGAGTGGACCCAGTGGAGGGAACAGACCCACGAGGCATCACCAGAGCAACTCCGGAACCGGACTTCTGAACCAGGGTAGGCTTCAGGGACTGGGGCAGTGACCCGAAGGGACCCGGAAAGGGAGGAAGGAGCCCGGGGCGGGGCCCTCTTGGTGTCGGTGGGTAGACGGGTTATGGCAGGAGTGACCCCTGTCTACCGTGTCGGGGCGCGAGCAAGCCCTGATGCTTAGGGCCCCGGGTTGGGACCTGGAGAGAGGGCAGGACCGGGTCCCCCTCCCTCACCTCTGAGGAGCATTCAAGCCCGGGCAACGCCGGCTCAGGCATACAACAGAATCAGGTGACAGGCAAACCAGAGAGACTGGACTGTGGGCTCAGGCCCCCACCTCGCAGGGGCGTGTGACAGCTACAGGGTCCACCGACCTCCCTCCCCTCCTTGGGGAGGGGGTGATCTCACCAATTGTCAGGGCTTATAAACAGGGGACCTAGGCAGGATACTGACGGAAAGAGGGCGGAGGGGTTCGCCGAGCCCCCCTCTCGTGCTGAGGGGGGTGATCGCACCCCGAACCCCTCATACCCTCCCTTCCTCCTTGACACCCTTTGACACCTGAAAATTGCTATCATGTCCCCTCTTAGTCTTCTCTTTTCCAAACTAAACAAGCCCAATTCCTTCAGCCTTCTCTCATAGCTCATGTTATCTAGATCTTTAATCATTTTTGTTGCTCTTCTCTGGACCTTCTCCAATTTCTCCACATATTTCTTGAAATGTGGTGGCCAGAACTGGACACAATACTCCAATTGAGGCCTAATCAGTACAGAGTAGAGCAGAAGAATGACTTCTCAGGTCTTGCTTACAACACTCCTGTTAATGAATCCCAGAATCATGGTTGTTGTGTATGTGGGGTGTGTGTTTGTTGTTGTTGTTTTTGCAACAGTGTCATACTGTTGACTTGTATTTAGCTTGTGGTCCACTATGACCCCTAGATCCTTTGCTGCGGTACTCCTTCCTAGACAGTCACTTCCCATTCTATATGAGGGTATGTCTACACTACAGCGCTAATTTCAACTAACTTAGTTCGAATTAGTTAATTCGAACTAAGCTAATTCGAATTAGCACAGCTAGACTTAAAAACTAGTTCGAATTAGCGTTTTGCTAATTCGAACTAGCATGTCCACATTAAGTGGACCCTGAACCGGGGTTAAGGATGGCCGGAAGCAGTGCCGGCAGGGCATCAGATGAGGACTCAGAGCGTGGAGCTGCTGTCTCAGGCTAGCCGAGGGCTGTGCTTAAAGGGACCCGACCCCCACCCCGGACAGACAATTCTCAGGGTTCCCTGCTTGCAAAGCAGTCCTGGCTTGGAGTGCCCTGAGTGCCCACACGTGGAACATCACAGCACTCGGCCATCAGCCCGGCTGCACTTGCCACAGGCTGCCATCCGGGGGGTGGGAGTAATCGGGGGGCTGCAGGAGAACTTCCACCCTGAGAAGCCCGCAGAGCCAGCCCAGTCCTCCCCATCGGGGGTGCGTACTCCATTCCTCCCTCACCTCCTTCCACTTACCCTTTCCTAGCCCCCCTTCCTGATATACAAAATAAAGAAAACGTGTGTTCAAAAATAGAATCTCTCTTTATTGAACAAAACTGGGGGAGACTGGGAAAAAGAGGTGGGAGAGGGGAGGGCAACTAAAATGATCAGGGGTTTGGAACAGGTCCCATATGAAGAGAGGCTAAAGAGACTGGGACTTTTCAGCTTAGAGAAGAGGAGACGGAGGGGGGATATGATAGAGGTCTATAAAAGCAAGAGTGGTGTGGAGAGAGTGCATAAAGAAAAGTTCTCCATTAGTTCCCATAATAGAAGGACTAGAGGACACCAAAGGAAAGGAATTGGTAGCAGGCTTCAAACTAGTAACAGAAAGTTCTTCTTCACAAAGCAAATAGTCAACCTGTGGAACTCCTTGCTGCAGGAGGCTGTGAAGGCTAGAACTAGAACAGAGTTTAAAGAGAAGTTAGATCAAGTCATGAAGGTTGGGTCCATGGAGTGCTATTAGCCAGGGGGTAGAAATGGTGTCCCTGCCCAAAGTTTGTGGAAGGCTGGAGATGGATGGCACGAGACAAATGGCTTGGTCACTGTCTTTGGTCCATCCCCTCCAGGGTACCTAGGGTTGGCTGCTGTTGGCAGACAGGCTACTGCACTAGATGGACCTTTGGTCTGACCCAGTACGACCATTCTAAGCTCAGGGCTCAGGGTCGGGGGGTCTCAGTCGACCACCCTGATTTTCATGCAAACCTGCTCCTGGGTGGCCAGGCTGGCAACTCTCCTGCCCTAGACAGCCACTTTCCTGTGCCTAGTGCGGAGTTCGTGGATGAAGTCCACGATGTCTGCAGAAGACCAGGCGGGTGCCCACCTCTTGCGGTCCTGGCCAGGTTCCCGAGAGCCAGCCAGCCGTCCCGGGAAGAGGCGGAGGGCTGGGGGGCATTGGGTGGCTGGCTCATGGCATGCCAGGTGCTGGTTCTGCTGGCTGGGTGCTGGCAGGCTTGCACCTGGCACGGGCACCATAGCCAGCCTGTGCCCCTTTAAGGGCGCCGGGGCAGGGAGGGGGGCATACGAGTTTCCCTGGTGGTACCCAGAGTGGCCACCAGGGAAAGCTGGGGAGGGCTAGCCTCCCACTAGTTCGAATTAATGGTCTACACAGCCCTTAATTCGAACTAGTAAGTTCGAACTAGGCTTAGTCCTCGTAAAATGAGGTTTACCTAGTTCGAACTAAGCGCTCCGCTAGTTCGAATTAAGTTTGAACTAGCGGAGCGCTAGTGTAGCGCCTATCAAAGTTAATTCGAACTAACGTCCGTTAGTTCGAATTAACTTTGTATTAATTCGAACTAACGTCCGTTAGTTCGAATTAACTTTGTAGTGTAGACATACCCTATGTGAAATGGATTGTTCCTTCCTAAGTAAAGTATTTTGCATTTGTCCTTATTAAGCTTCATCCTATTTACCTCAGACTATTTCTCCAGTTTGTCCAGATCATTTTGAATTATGACCCTATCCTCCAAAGCAGTTGCAACCCCTCCCAGCTTGGTACCATCTGCAAACTTAATAATCGTAGTCTCTATGCCACCATCTAAATCATTGATGAAGATATTGAACAGAACCAGTCACAAAGCAGACCCCTGCAGAACTCCACTTGTTATGCTGGTTCAGCATGACTGTGAACCTTCAGTTACTACTCTCTGAAAATGGTTATCTAGCCAGTAATACACCTACCTCATACTAGCCCTATCTAAGTTGAATTTCCCTAGTTGATTGATAAGAAACTCATGTGAGACCATATCAAATGCTATACTAAAGTCTAGGTATATCACGTTCACCACTTCTCCCTTATCCAAAAGACTTGTTATCCTATCAAAGAAAGCTATCAGATTGGTTTGACATTATTTGTTCTTTACAAATCCATGCTGGCTGTTACTTATCTTATTTTCTATGGCTTAGAAGAGAATTTACCTATATGCATTTACTTGAAAAATGCTTTATCCTAAATTCTTAGTGATGTTCCTATATTTTTATTTATGCACTTTAGAGGGGGGAGTTCCTACTCCTCTTTGTTTGGAAAGTGGTAGTGAGGAGGGTTTGCTTGGTGGCAGGCCTTGTGAAGGATAAAAAAAGTAATTGTTGAGCATTGAGATAAAATGGAGGTTATGGAGGTTGTGACGGCGCGTTGGGGTCCCCCGTCTCCTGCACCCCGAAATGGCACAAACAGACTGCACCAGCCAGTAGAATTGAGGAAGTTTATTGCCTCTCCAGGATACAGCACAGCACAGATGTAGTCTGGTCACAGAGCTGGGCTAGGATGCCTCAGGCCCCCTTGAGTTGGGGGGAGACTGGGCCCCTAAACTCCAGCTCCTCTCCCTAGGCTGTCTCATCCATCCTCACAGACAGCCACCAACCAACTAACCAACTTCCAGCCCTGCCCCCCAGCCAGGGCAGCATTCCACCTTCCTTTGTTCCTCTCCATGGGGGGTGTCTGGCCCCTGGCTCAACAAGTTTGGCATTACCTCTGCCTAGCGAGGTTTTCCCTGCTGGGTCTTGCTCCAGACAGCAGGGGTCACCACAGCCCAGCAAGTACCCCCACTACGTCACAGAGGTCCCTTCTGGTTCCCCCTCATAAACCCTCCCCCCCCCCCCAGGACTGGACAAACGCTTATAAATTAGCTATAAATGGTGGCTGTTTTGACCTTGCTGTTCCTGAATGTTCCTTTCTGTATCCATTCTCTCTTGCTCCTCTTTCAGTCATCTTATCTGATCAACGGTTCCCTTTGACTCCAGTGGTGAAAGATAAAGGCCAGGAGAACTGTCATGATATCAGCATGCTTCTACCACTTATTGTAGTTCTGACAGCACCAGGCTGTGAAAGGAGGGTTTGTTATGAATATTTTATGCACAATAAAACAGGTAGACCTCTGGTGACTGTCCTCCAGTTCTTGGCAGAGGTGTCTTCCACATCATACTTGGCATCAGTTGTAGTTATATAAAAAGGATAAGAAAGAGCGTAATCACCCTCTCTATGAATTGAGTGAAGGAATTCCCATTGTCTATATCTGGGCTTGGATCAATCTCTTATTTCAAAGTGCATTTTGATAGTCTTGCTTTCACAATGCACTGTTAGTCACAGTTCCTATGGCAGTCCTTGTTATAGGTACAGAAATGTGCCATGAATTAAATTCCTCCTTCATATTCAATGTAGTGTACAAATGCAAGAAGCAGAAAAGTGAATAGCTCTTCCATCCTCAGTATGGTGACTGAGTGATAGACTGTTTTAGGCCCTCCCCTATGCTGATGTGATCAGGGACCATTTTAGCTCTGTTGTGAGCTAGAGCAGCCTAAAGGTACATGTAGAGGCGGCACTATTTCGGGATACTTCCAGAATCCCAAAATAGTTATTCTGCGTCCTTTTAAGCAAGCCCGTTATTTTGAAATCTAACAAGCTCACTATTCCGACATCCCTGTAAACCCCGTTCCATGAGGATGTTTTGAAATAGCATTTTATTTAGAAATTCGGTGCTGTGTAGAAGCGCCAAATTTTGAAATAAGCTATTTTGAAATTAACTCAAAATAAGCTATGCAATTTGCATAGCTCAAATTTTGTAGCTTATTTTGGGATAAGATGCAGTGTAGATTCCCCCCTTGAGAACAGCTGAGGTTTAGGAATTCTCAGTCCTCCAACACAATGCGTTACATTCCTCTCTCCCTCTCTTCACTGAAGGATGCTGCAGGGGGTGTTGCAGAGGCAGACTATGTTAAGTAGTCACAGGACATTGCGTAAACTGTCTACTTTGCTCATGCCTAATAAAACCTAGGCTGCAAAACTAAAATGCTTTGGTAGAAGTTTGAATACTTATTTCTGTGGTTTTGACTTACTCTGAACAGTGTTTTTCAGGCTGTTTCCTTTCCCATCAGAAAATATACAGGTTCATAGATTTTATTCCAAGTTAATCAGAATTTTTTGAGTCTCATTAAACAAATTGAAATAGTTTCAGAGCAACCAATGCATATGAAGCCTAAATTGTTTGCAAAAGCTGTGCTTTAATTTTCGTGGCAGCATTTATCCAGTGATAGTCCCTTATAAAGTTCAGTTCCAGCCTCTTATCAATGTTGCGGCTCATCACTCTGCATCCCTACATTACTACTCTGGGAGGAGCTTGAGTTTCACATTGGCTTTCCCTTTGTCACCAAAGACAAGTAACTGTGTTAACTGTAAAAACTTAAAAAACAATGAATAGTCCTGCAGCACCTTATAGACTAATACAAAAATGTATATGATATCATGAGCTTCTGTGGGCACAACTCTGTGTCACCATGCCAAGGGCACTCCTACCCTCCCTCTCTTCCCCCACCAACTTGCTGTGATGGAGGTCCCTTGTGATGGCAAGGGTTATAGGTGCCTAATACTGTCACTGTTTAGTCAATGTCCAGTTCCCTCTGGCTGTGTATAACAACAAGAGCTTCACAATGCTCTGCCCAGATTCCATCCTTAAAAGCACTACAGGCAGTCCCCGGGTTACGTACAAGATAGGGACTGTAGGTTTGTTCTTAAGTTGAATTTGTATGTAAGTCGGAACTGGTACATATTGTAGGGGAAACTCTAGCCAAACATTTCTCCAGAACTCAGCTTTATTCTCCCACACCTCACTTCCCTCAGTCCTTTATTCTCAAGCTGAGGTGTCTGCTGAGAAAAGCCGCTCTGCGACTCCCTGGTCTGCTGGGTTGGGGAGGCACTAGCTTCGTGTCTCCCTGGTCTGCTGGGGGGGAAGCAGCTAGTGCGGGGTTGCCTCACCCCGTTTGTAAGTAGGGATCGGATGTAAGTCGGATCCATGTAACCCGGGGACTGCCTGTATTCCCAATATCACAATATGTATTGCTATATCTCTCTATTGTTGTGTTTTGAAAAGCCAGCTACTTTTGCTGTTTGGCTAGCTTTGCCTTTTCATGACAAAGCTGTGATTTACACTGCACACCTGATTATATTTCATATATTCAACATTTTACTCAATTGATTAATAGCATTAAGCTAGTGTGCTCCCTCTCCCTCTCCCCTTTTCAGAGTCCTCTCTCCCCATACACCAGGGTGCTCCTTCTAAAACATCAGTTGATCTTGGTCTGTTTACACTGATAGTTTCTTTAAGTAGGGGATCAAACATTTTCTAACTAATGGTGATGAATGGTAGTTTTAGGTGATGAACAGGTAGCTTAGTCCAGCTCTTGGGGGCAGAGGGAAGGTGGGAAGCTTGATCATCTTAGTCAATTTTAGCACTTTAAAAAGGAAGAGACAGCTTGACTAGGCAGTACACTTGCTGTCTACATTGGCTAAAACTGAAAATAAATATACTGTTACCAAGCTCTACACACACACACACACACACACACACACACACTGCAATGCAGTAAACCAATTTTGTTACCTTGGCCTGGAGAGACTTTTTCCATTAAGCTGATTGTAGAGGTCCCAATAATGAGTCCTGAGATGATGAAGTACCCATCTGCAGCTGTTCTTGAAATGATCACAAGTAGTAGCAGGCTGAACTAATGCTGCCCTCTATCATATACGTGTACAGACTTTTTCCCTCTTGCTTTGTGCCTTCCTCTTATTTCTAGGTTTTATTGTCAAGGACCTGTCTACATTAGAAATATAACTACTACTGTGCAGGTAGTAGCCTCTGGGTTCTAATACCATTTTTAATATTGTGGTTTGTGTGAATAGGGATGATGAACACAAGTGTATCCTGAGTTTGTGGTATCTACTTTATAAATGTTATCTGTATTTCTGTGAGACAGGGATTATGCTGACTGATTGGGAAAGGATTATGAAGCTAGTCTTATTATGTTTCCTTATGGTATGTGCATTGTGAGACAATACAGACGTCTCCTTGTGGGAGTGGTTCTCAACCTGTGGACCAAGAGTTGCTTGCAGCCTAATCAGCACATAGAGGAGGTCCGTCTGACATCCTCGGGGCCATACAGGTAGTAGGGGATGTGACCAACATATGCATCCCACAATGGTAAATAGGTTGAAAAGCCTTATGGATTTCAGAATGCAGAAACCTTGGAATCATCTGAGCCCTTGGCCACTAGACAAGAGCAAGAGGTGGAAACTTTAAAGATGAGAATGGAAAACATCTTCCAGCAAGGATTAACATATAAACTTTCTGACTATCCACAGGGATGTGTGGTGAATAGCTGGCACAAAATAAAGTAAACTTGACTGTAAATGGCACATGACATTCTAATTAATGAAATCACAGTGCTGAAAAGTATAGGAATGGATACGTAGTGGTGAAATATTCAAGTTAAAGAATTGGTGGTGGGAGTGGAAACATAATATTAAGGAAAAAATAATGGTAGGCCAATGTCTTGAGTAGTGATAAGAAGGCATACCCAGAGGCAAAAACAGAAGCCAAAGGAAGTGCTGCATGAGCTAAAAGTATGGCTTATGACATGCCATATAGCCAACCAGGAGAACATGAGGGAGAAAAGACCATTTATAGACTTGCCAAAAGGCAAAAGAGAAAATGATTAGATGTGGATGAGTTTACTAAAATTAGAAATGAACATAGTATAATACATAAATTGTGAATCATTTGTCAAAGTTAGAATCTTACTATACAGAAAGAGAGATGAATGAGGAAAACCCAAGGGAGAACATGCAAGCTGAACTAGAACAAAACAAATTGCATATGGGAGGAAAAGGTTGCAGAGGCACTTCAGAAAATGAAACGAGATAGCGTCTAGACCAGAAGAAGTGCTAATGGATGCACTGAGTCATTGGGAAAGGAAGTCATCTTCTTATAAGTCTGTTCAATAATATTCTTCAGAATGAGAAAATATCAGATGAATGGCATAAACGTTTTGTGATGCTTATATTTAAACATAACAGAGGTGTTATATGATGGGCTAACTGTTGCTCAATTAAGATGATGTCATACTATGAAAATATGGGAGAAGACTACTGAAAAACAGTGGTGTGTAATAATTGAAGTATGGAAGGGTGAGTATGGGTTCATTCCAGGAAGGAAAACAATTTATGCTATCATTGCACTCTGAACCCTTGTGGAGAAATTCAGAAAAAAGAGATGGCAATTGGTCATGGTCTCTGTGAGCCTGGAGAACATGTACAATTATGTACCCAGAGAATTCATTTGTTAGTGGTTCTGATGGAGCAATGTGCTGGAAGGATATGTCCATCTTATTCAAGGTATGTATGATGAAGTGACTATTGTAGTCAAAATTAAATAATGCTATCAGTAAACCGTAGCCTGTATCAGAGATGAACATCAAATCTCTTTTTGTTTGCATTTGTCATAAATGTGATAAATGAGACCATGGACCATGCTTTAGTGATGTGTGATGGGGTGCAGTCACACACGACCCCTCGGGGGTGCCTCCTGGGGTGCTACTCGCCTTCCCGTTCTCTGGGGCTCCTCACTGCCCAGTCCTGCTGGGCTAGCTCCACTGGTCTCCCCCTGCCAAGGCCCCAAGCTGAGGTCCCTGCCAGAGAAGTAGTACAGACACTGACCACTTCAGATCCAAGGAGAGTGCACTTTAGGGCCCAGCCTCCTGAGAGAGCACTCTGCAGAGAATTAGGTAAGCCCCCTTTAGCAATGAACACTGGTTGCCCTCCTACCCACCTCCCAGGTAACAATCACTTACACTGGGTTTGATAGAAAATAAAAATGGTTTTATTAAGTTGAAGCAGTAGGATTTAAGTAGTAATAAGAGAAAGAAGGCAGAGCAAAGTAGGTTACAAATCAAAAGAAATAAAATCACTTGACTAATTCTACATTGAAATCTCAGTACAAACTTAATCAAACTCACCCTAAAACCTCTTTTCCAGCTGCCACTCTAAACCAGGGCTATCTTCCCCGCCTGGGGTCTCAGCGTCTTTTCTTCAGGTGCAGCCCAGCCAAAAGACCCAGGCCTCTCCTTTCCTATTCCTTTTGTTAAGGAGTTGAGGCCACTCCCTATCAACCACTACTCAGACTGAAGGATGAAAGAGATAATTTAACAGTTGAGGGTAACACCCTCTATGTCTCTCATTCACACATTTGGAACTCACAAAGTATTCCCCACTCCATGTGTCTAATTTTACACACACACACGATACATACAACAGAGTAAGATAAACAGAACTAGCAGATCATGACATGAAGATTGATGGGTTACATGAAATAATTTGCTCAAACCACCTTTGAATTATATATATTCACGTCCATGAGTCCATTTAATAAAGCATGGGGGGAGGGAGGGTGTGCTCCATCACAATCTGTGCAGAGGATGATGAGCCAGCTTTTAACAGTGGCAACATAGTTTTGACCAGGCTGGGCTTAGAGTGAATGTTAGGAAGACTGAAGTAGGAGGACTCCCCACTAACTGCTGGCATTGGCAGAGAGTTGAGAATGAAATTCAAATACTTAAGATCAATGGCTGCTGACAGTGGTGTTATTTTGAGTGCTGCCCAGCATGATACTATAGCACTTCTTGGTGCAAATGCCAGATCTCACTTCTTTGTGACAGAAATATATCAATAAAGTTAAAACAGTATAAAACAGTCACTTGACACCTCCTAAAGCACAGGACAGACTTGGCCAGTCACTAGAAAGAAAATCAATATGCATTCCATCATGGAAATAAAAATGTTGACACATTCGAATGGCAGATATTTCAGTGAAGGTATGATAGGAAATGAAACAAGGAGGGTGTAAGTGGCCTAATGCAATTGAAGACCAGCTTAGGGAGGCTAGGTTATGTTGGTTTGGGCATACCCAGTGGAGAGCTGAGAGTTATATAGAATGTGATGCATGGAAACCTACCAAGGCGGGAGACCAAATTCTTAGTACTTGGACTGGATGTGAGCAGACTAAGGGTATGTCTACAAAGAAAAGTTATTTTGAAATAACAGCCGTTATTTCAAAATAACTGTACTAGCATCTACACAAGCCAACCATTATTTCAAAATTAATTTGAAATAGCGGAGGGCTTATTTTGAACGTGGTAAACCTCATTCCATGAGGAATAGCACCATTTCAAAATTGCTATTTTGAAATAACTACGGTGTAGATGCGGAATAGAGGCTATTTCAAAATAGGGGGCTTCCAGCCCTTCCCAGGGTGCCCTGTTGGACACTCTGGTCCCAACCAAGAAAACTCCTCTCCTCCTCCCATCCCTGGAGCCCTTAAAGAGGTAGAGTCTGGCCGCAGTGTCTGTGCCAGCTCCAGGCCTGCCAGCCCAGAGCCAGTATTCGCTGCCCCTGACCCAGTGGCCCTAGCATGTGCCAGGTAGCCAGTGCCAGCCAGCCTTCCACCACTCCCTGGGCCCAGTCCCCCAGCTCCCAGGAGCCTGCCAGGGGCCGGGGAAGCGGGTTCCTTCCTAGTCCAATGTGGAGATCATGGACCTGATTGAATTTGAGAGTATGTCTCCAATGTCCAGGATCTCCACACTAGATGGAGGAACACAGCCATCTATGGCAGGATAGCTGCCAGCCTGATCACCAAAGGCCACATCCGAACCCAGGAGCAGGTTCAGATGAAAATTAAGGAGCTGTGGCAGGCCTATGCCAGGGCCACAGGGGGCAGCTCCCAAACAGGGGAAGACCCTGAAAGCTGCCCCTATTTTGACACCCTGGACCGCATCCTGGGGGGCGGTACAATCTGTGCCCTGTTACCTACCAGCCCTGTGCTCTTGCGTAGCCAGAGAGTGACATTCTTGGAAAACCATCTCCCCCTTCTCCTAGGCCTCTGCTAGAATCAGACAAAGCAAGGAAAAGGCCAGGGAAGACACACCTAAACTAATTAAGGAAACACCCCAGCCTCATCTGCATTGAAGATAGAACTCATTAGCATACAGAATGGAGACTAGGTCTTCCAAGGCAGGAACCACAGTGAACAATGGGATAGCGAAAGCAGAGAAGCACTGCCTGATGGGAAATCTCTACTCCAGATGCTAATGAACCCAGGCCTGCTCACACCCAAATTAGTCATTATCAGACCAGTTCTAGTAACAATCCTATTGACATCTAAAATACTGAAACTGCCTAGTTGCATTGTGAGCTTGTTCAAGGAACATCACCCATAACCAGGGGTGATCAGTCTCTATTGTCTCGCCTCTTTCTCTTTGAACTATTGTCCTATCCCTATAAAAACTCCTATCCTTGCCCTGGATTTAAACTGCATCAGTTCCATTGAGACTTCATCATCTCCTGTCGGATCGTGCTGGGGGCTCTGCTCTGCTTGTCTCCTGCCCTCTGGACCCCCAGCTCCCATCACCATCTGGGAATCCCGATTGGTGTGTTAGGCCACAGAAAATTGGGCCTAGGGCGGTTATGCTAAGACAGACCTATCTGGGTAGTCCCCAACAAGTGCAAGCTTCACAGAGTGGTGAGATCTCTCTCTCTCTGTCTCCTTCCTCCCCCCCCCCCCACCTATATCTAAGCCTAGCCTCCTGACTCTGCCCTATGTAAACTGTTATATGGTTAGCTAGCCCTAACATTTGTAATCAGTTCCAATTTAGATTTAATAGTGTAACTGTTTTGTGTGTTTGGCTCCCTATATATATAATAAATAACTTTCATTGTTAAGCTGGTTGTTTCTCTCTCTTTCTTTCTCTTTTGCTCAATCTTCCTCAAGGGGTGTTGTTTTAGCTTTCTCATTCGCTCTGCAACAACGCTTCTTGTGCCCAATCTAAAGATCCCTGTATTGCCCAAAATCCTGTGGGGTTTGCTCATCGTGTGGTTTACCAATGAATGACTGTGGTGTGAAAGTGGGGATAAGGGGTGCTGAACCTGGGGGCATATGAGGATGGCAGCTTAAAGTCCTGTTTAATCCAACCCACTGAGTCCAAAGGCACATGAGGGTGCAGTGTGGCATTGCTGTTAAACCCAGCCTGCTGAGTCCAGGGACATATGAGGGGTCAGCTTTTTAGTGCTGATTACCTAGTCCTCTCAGACGTGCTCTGTTAATGGGAGTGAGTGTCTGTGTGTGTTGCTAAGTGAGAAGTTCCTGCAGGAGCGCTCCAGTGGGAGGGGGAATTGACAGCAGGGAGAAAATTCAGCTCCATTTGAGAGCACAAGTAAGCACAAGCAGCAAGCACACTCATAGAATTGATAACCTTCCCCCAGTCCCATAAAAGTAACCCTAATAAATGAGCATACCCCAGAATATTGGGCAAATCTGGTAACAAATCTAGGTGGTCATCAACCCTGGGGCAGAAGGCCCTGACCAGGGCATGGAGGAGGAGGAGGAGGAGAGCCAGGAGCTGCAGGAGCCTGGAGGGAGTGTGCCGCCCAGCTAGGACCCCCGAGCCATCTCAGGGGACCAGTCGCCGGTGTCATCCAGGGAGGCAACAACATGTGAGTGCCCATCACTGTCTCCTTATGGGGGGAGGGGAGTGCGAGGGAGACTAGGGACTACGCACATGTGGGCCTTGCTGACCAGGGATCATGCAGCAACCTGTGCATGTGCGAGCACGTGCCGTGCCACCTCTGGGCACGTGGCCTCAGCTGTCTTCCACACAGGGGCCTTGGCCTGTTAGCCACACGTGTGTGTGAAGAGACATGACATGCTCCTGACCCGAAAGTGGGACACTGCAGGACACCCTGCCTCCACAAGCCCTCTCTACTCAGAGGCAGTGGACATCTCCCCCCGACACACACCCACACTGATGTAGCACAGGGGCATGAGTGCCGTCTCAGGGCAGCTCCCACTCCCTGGGATAGCAGGACGTCCTGAACATGGCCTGTGTGCAAGCACATCGGTTCTGATGGTGCGGAGAACTGTTGTCCTCGCTTGCAGAGGGGGGCTGGGCTTCACCCACTGTGACCCCAGGGATAACTGACCACTTCTCTTGTTTCTCCACAGACACACCAACTGGCGGGAGCAGCTTGCCCAGGGCCGTACCATCTGTGAGCACCTGCAGACCCTGGTGCAGAGACTGCTGCCTCCTGCCGCTCCAGCCCCTGCTCCCTCCCCAGCTTCCGCTCCTCCTTCCACTTCTTCTCCCGCTCCCGCTTCTTTCTCCACACCCTCCTCACTCCACTGGGGATGCCAAGCCCCCTGCACCGGTGGTGCTTGGAGACAGTTGGGCCGGCGAGACCCCCAACCCTGATCCCTGAGCTTCTCCTCCCCCTTCCTCCCCTTGCCTCCCCCTGCCAGCTCCCTCCTCCCATGTTTCCCCCTCCCATCCTCCCCCTCCCACCTTCTTTCCCCATTCTCACCTCTGTTTCATTCCCCCCCACCCCAGTTTTGTTCAACAAAGAGACTTTGTTGTAATGAATACATGTGTCTTTTACTGTACAGCGGGAAGGGAGGTTGGTGGGGTAAGTGGAAGGATGTGAGGGAAGAATGAGGCACAAGCCCCCAGCGGGGCACATCAGGGAGACCGGTACTGCCTGCAGAATGTGCTGCCAGGCTCACAGCAACACGTCCAGGAGAAGCACCAGAGTGCCCAGGGACAGCTCTGGTTCCATGCTGCAGAGTGCTGTGGTGTCCTGAGTGAGGGCAACCAGAGCACGCAGAGAAAAAAAATGCTTTGCCGTCCCTCAGTGAGGCAAGCAAGCAGGGAAACCTGAGAACTGGCTGTCCTGGGGGTGGGGGGTCCCTTTAAGCACAGGCCTCAGATACCTTGTGTGGCTGCTGCCTGAGGCTAACTCCTGTTCTGATGCCCTGCCAGAACTGGTTCTGGCCAGCCTTAAATGTGATTCAGCGTCCAATCAGTGTGGATGTGCTATTTCAAAATAGCAAAATGCTATTTCAAAATGCATTTTGTGTCTAGACACATTATTTTGAAATAAGATATTTTGAAATAACTATTTTGAAATAAGATATTTCGAAATAACGCTATAGTGTAGACATACCCTAAGAGACTAATCTCCAGGACAGTCAGGCATATGATCATCAATTTTGAAGAAATACTAGAAAAAGATGTGGCTTCTGAATAGGGAAGTGGCAAAGGAAGAAGAAATGATTTATCTGTAATGGTTTTATCCTAACATTAATGCACTGTGATGTCTGAAAGGCTTTCTAGTGTCTGGTAAACTACTGTCTTATTCCTCACCTCCCCCCAGAGTTAATGGTAACCTTAGAAGGCTCACTTCTTTAGTGGAGTTCTGGGAAGGGTGTGTTTAAGTTACAGAGTCTGAAGGGACTAGAGTATTCCAGTTATTGCTGGGGAGGGGGTAGACCCTCCATCTAAGAACATGCATAGGGATACACAGACCATTGAAAATCCCCACACATGGCTTTTATATGGATAATTATTTTGGTTAGGTGTGTCATTCATGGGTTGTGGTCCTTTAACCAAGATAGTTATACTGTTACAATCTGTACTATATACAGTATATAGTTATGTTGGCATGAAGGTATAATAGTTAGGCACCTTTATATCTGTATAATTCCATTTACATTGGGGGGTTGAGAGTTATAGCTCTAGCTATTATGAAATTTCCCATCAGCTTTGACAGATGACATATAGTCACTTACTGTGGGTCCAGAGATCAGATCAAGGACCATTTTTAGACCTTCAGCCCTCTGTGTAAGTGCTACAGGTGAAACCAAAGTAGATAAATGCACTGCTTTTATGCTCTAAAATGCTCTATCTTTTGGTCCTAGGTGGCAGAGCTGCCAGCATCAGAACTTGTCATTGGTTAGTAGCTCTGAGGTGTTGCAGTCAACATTGCAAGACTTGTGGTTGGTCTTGTGTGTCTTTGTAACATTTTCTTGGTATGCGCTAAAATGAGTTCATCTGTAGTTCTCCATAAAAGACAGCCTTCAATATTCCATTGTCAGGCATACTAACCAAATGATTTCAGCATCTTAGCTGTGCTTTCACTATACGAGCTTCAATGCCTGAGTTGTTGCAGCACTCACACCTCAATGTTTGGAAACAAATCTTATCATTTATATCCCATTATCTGCTGTGGACATCATAAGCGGAATTGTTCCAAGTGTTTTATGTGGTATTGAAAAATAGTCCATGTGTTGCAGCCATGATGATAATGATGACATGGTAAATATTCATTTTTGTTTGCAGTCCAACACTAAGTTACATCTAGAGATGATGCTGAAGTTTTCTGAATGCATTGCTGGTTGTACCAATGCTCCTTGTAGTATCATTATTAGCCATTGCATCTTGTGAATCAACATTATCTAGGTAGCAAAATTGTAGTAATTAGTTACCATTACAGTTAAAGTGGTTCAAATAACTGTGTGTAGAACATAATGTGTGTTCTATGGGATTGTTCATTTGGATGTTGGCGGAGGAGGGGCCTTCTGAAGTTGGGGGAGGAAGAAATGAACTTAAGATTTAGATTTCTAATATGTCTGAAAATTGATAAAAAAATCATTGTTCCAAATAATACTGTATCCCTTCTTTTCATCTGAGTTTATGCATTCCTCTACAGAGTGAGAAAAATTCCTATTGCCTTTGGAGAAAAGAAACAACTATATATAATAACTGTAAAAAAGCAACAACAGTCACACTAAAGTATAAAATGTGGCTATGGTCAGAAAAGTTACTCTGTCAAAATAGCATCATGGGGTTCCATGTTTATTCTCCATCAGTGTCTCCAGATAAGGTTTGCTCAGTTAATAAACCAAAGGAAATTTTTTCTAAAGCCAGCATGGCATGCATGCTCAGTGATTTTTCTGAAATTCACACTGTGTAGATTCCATCTTCTACATCTTCACCAACATAAACATTTTGAAATCAAAATTTAGCTGGTAATTTTGTTAATGTATTTTGCAGATTGGCTAACTTTCTCTTTCTCTGTTATATTAACTCTACAGTACAGAGAGTATATGTTGTCAGAAACTTGATTTGGACATTATGGTAAACAGCTATATCTCTGAAGACACAGAGTATGCAGTTATGTGCAAATAACAAGGTGCAGTTTTTAGTCGTTCTGTGACCAGAATCATAAACTGGATGAATTGGCTAAGTTACTGTAAAGTAAGCATGTGTTTGAAAAGATGCACAAACCTCAAATCTTCATCCAAACTAGGGTGATGGTTGTCCTGATTTTTATAGGGAAAGCCATAATATTTGGGGCTTTTTCACACTTGCTACCTGGTCATTCTAATCAAAATCCTAGAGTCTCACTCTTGACATTAACCTCAATCTTTTTGGACATCTCAAAATTCTGATTAAGACCTTTATTCTTCACTTTCTCATTTTGTTTTACAGATGAACCAAGATAGCAGAAGGTTGACTATTCTCAGGATAATTTCTTCCCAGTCCACTACTGGAAAGCAGTAGAAATATTCAAAATGACAACATTACTAAATCACGTGTATAATATGCATTTACATGGTGCCTTTAAAAACATACATGATTGCTATTTCATAGTATAGAAATGCCAAGAGGTCCTGAACAAAAGCATGGCCCTTTTGTGATTGTGCAATACCTATAATAGCAGGAGACATGGTCTCTATCCTGAAGGATTTATAGTCTAAAATAATTCCACTTCCCCTGCTCCTCTCCCCTCCCCCCCCCCGCAGACTTGAGAGGATTCAGTTATTAGCCTAAGTCTGAGCACAACAGAATTGAAATGTTGAACCTGTTCAGCTGAGCTAGCATTTGCCATCTAAAATCTCATTGAAGCAATATAAATAGGCCTTTATAAATGTAAACACATATTTAAGATATCTGTTTTACATAGATGGACTATAAATATTATCATTATGTTATATATGGGGAAACTGAGGCACATGTAATGTGGAAAAATGACCCATCCAAGGTCATATAGTAAACCAGTGGCAGAACTGGCATTAGAATACAGGTATCTTGGCTTCTATGTCTACACAGGGATAAAAACCCTGTAGCTGGTCCAGGTCAGCTGGTTCAGCCTTGCAGGGTCTGGACTCTTGAACTGAAAAATCTCTGTGTAGATGCTTGGCCTTGGCTGTCTCCTGAGTTCTGGGATCCTGCATGGGAGAGGGACCCAGGGCTCTGGCTCCAGTCTAAGCCTAAACATCTGCACAATGATTTTGATCCCTGATGTCTGTCATCTGACGTGAGCCAGCTGCGACTGTGCTGTCTTTTATCTCTCTGTAGATGTACCCTTAATCATCTAGAGCCTAACATATTTAGTAGCCCCAGGTTAGCCTGTGCCAACATTCTCTGGAAATCTGACATGGTCTCTAGAAGTAGTTTTTAGACTCTGTTTAGATTCTCTTCTTTTGATGAATTTCTTGTGTGGCATAGGTGAATTCCAAATTTTGAGAAAAGGGAAATCAGTGTTCCATGTATTTCCCTTACATATCGTATGTCTTTGCCCTTTTCAACTATCTTTAAAGTGCAGAAACAGGTGATTCATATTCTGTGCATTTTAGTACTTGGGTATAGGATAGAGACAATTTAATATTCTGAGGACTAAGTAAATGGCACTTAAGCAATAGCAATCAAGATGCTGAGCATTTCCTTCCAATTAATGACCAGTTGGGAGGAGCTGATGGCCCATGACTGAATCTTGGATCATTAACCTTACACTAGATAATTTCCTAGTAAAATGTGCTGTGGTGACATAATTTTTGCTATTATAAGCTAAATATATTTTAATGGCTTATGAAATGCCTCTACTTTGGTGGGGTTTTGTTTATTTGAGTATGTGTTGTCACTGCCATAAGTAGTACCCTAAATGGCTTAGAACATAGATCCCAGACAGGCTGTTGTGTTTCCTGGTGATATCACTGCATATGTCTACAATTGAGGCAGTCAAGCAAAAGTCTGGTTAAAGAGGGAAGGGGGTCTTCTGTCAGAGATTTTCAATGGGTGGTTCAGAAACTTGCCTTTTAATTAATCAGAGCTGGGATTGCTATTTTTTTTGTGAAAACTGGTTCTTCTCCACCCCAGTGAGTGTTTGGGGATGAGTCAACAGTGTATGTGAGACTATTTACGGTCATGTGACATCAGTTTTGTTGACAAATGTTATAGTGGCTGTGTATGTAATAATTACTCAGGGTTCACAAGTAGAAGTGTGGTATAGTAGAAAACTTTTTTTCCATGAGTTTCCCCTCATATTCATAAGTGGCAAATTCATAGATGGGTTAATGCATTAAGAGCAGCCGTTCTGAGCCAGATCAAAGGTCCATCTAGCTCAGTATCCTGTCTTCTGACAGTGGCCAATGAATATATGTAATAGGATAGATCCTAGTACAGGCCCCTGGGAATACCACTAGTGACTAACCCATGAGAGGACCTTCCATCTTATCACATGACAGTTTACTTAAATCTAAGTACACTATATCCACTGGATCCCCCTTATCCATATGCATGTTGGCCCCATCAAAGAATTCTAGTAGGTTAGTGAGGCATGATTTCCCTTTACAAAAACCATGTTGATTCTTCCCAAACAAATTACGTTAATCCATGTTTCTGACAATTCGTTCTTTTATAAAATTGCCTTTTTACCTCATTAGTCCATTATATGCTGTGCATACGTAAGATATGACACAAATAATACCTCCCAATGTTTTAGAGTTTCTCAAGGTATCCTTCCACTTACAAGGATAAAACTGGGACCTGCCTGTCTTTAAAATTGTCTCTGTCTATCCCCCCCTTGCATGTTGTTGCAGCTGTCCTTGACAGAGCACTCCTTTGAAATCCCTGTCATTATAGTTGAGAGTGGGCTTCCAGCAGTACATCTCTGTAAGGATCCTGTATCCTAAAGCTCGCAGTAATGCTCTGTGTGGACACCAAGACTCCAACTGTATTGTAGCAGGACATTACTGATTGGTACGCTGCTCAGCTGTAGATTCACATCCTGGTTTGTTGTGCTGTAGACTTCTATATAGACAAGCCCTGATATTCCAGTTCTGCAGCACTGGGAGGTGGCAGACACTGTTCACCTGTGTGTGTGACAGTGTAGCTGGGGCGAATGCTGACTGTTGCTGCAGTACTCAATGGTGAAGGTAGGAGGATGGGCAGTGGAGGCAATGTGGGCACTGAGTCTATTACACACAGGAATTGTACTGGGTTTGTAGCTTATAAGATCACAGTCTCTTTGGGGGAAGGGAGCACCATCTTTATGTATCTTTCCCCATCATTGCTTACAGAATAAACATTATAAATATATAATATAGCAATTCTATACTCGCTCGTCACATAAGAACGGCCGTACTGGATCAGAGAAAAGGTCGATCTCGCCCTGTATCCTGTCTGCCAACAGTGGCCAATGCCAGATGCCCCAAAGGAAGCGAACACAACAGGGTATCATCAAGAAATCCCTTTTCTGTCACCCATTCCCAGCCTCTGTCAGAGGCCATGGACACCATTCCTACCCATCCTGTCTATTAGCCTAAACTCCATGAATTTACTTAGTTCTTTCTTGAACCCTGTTCACCTGGATCTTATCATTAACCATGTGAACATCAACTTTTGAGTCCTTCTAAGCTCTTTAGCTCTGTGATATAGTGTGGCAATGAGTTCCACAGAGTTTTCTTATGTCAAATTCAATGCAACTGCTCTTTCAATTTAATCAAATGCCACTTTGTTCATACATCATAAGAAGCTAAATCAAGTGCTTGCAAGGCTTTCTCTTTTTGATTCATTATGTTAGAAACCTCTTTCATGACCTTTTCTATTGGTCTCCACTCAAATGCTAATTTTTTCAATGTCACGTCATACAGAAATCTTTTTATGGCTATTATTGTACATTTCTCTGGATCTGTTCTATTTCTTCAGTATTTTTATGAGAGGGTGACTAGAACTGAACATAGTATTGGGTGTGCCATTGATGTGTATATATAATGGCATTATACAATGTTCAGTATTATTCCATTTTCTATAAAGAGCTTAACTATTTGCTTTTGACCATCCTCTGTGTAAAGAACAGTTCATTTTATTGACTTGTACACTGTAATAAATGGTTTCAAAGTAAGTATTTTAAAACAATTACCATTCATTAATCAAGTATTTTTAAAAGATTGTAAGAATTTGCTTTTTAAATATTTATTTTATGTATTTATGTTTTAAATAAAGACCTACACTAGTAAGCATATATCTTTTTTTAAAGTGACTTAATATTGATGATTTGGACATGTGGAGTAGCTGGGAATCCTATCACCTGTGACTGGTTTGCCCTTGAAAATATTCATATTTAACTTACTAGTTGTTTATAATGTGTAATTGCATTATACTCTTCACTTTGTGTAACACTGCAGTAAGCCTGTGATGCTAATTATTGCTTTATATAGTCAGTCTATAATTTATAACTTCACTATTTCATCTCTTAGGATTAGCATTATTTAAAAAAGTCTGCTAACTAGAGGTAGTCATATGCATACTAAATTAAAAATAACTTACTTGATAATGGACTTTTTGAATAAATTATTCATGGAAAGTTGTTGGAACATCTATATAGCTGATCACTAATGAGAGAAATTATTTGCATACTAGGGTGAAAATTAAATGGATACATTCTGAGTAACCAATAATTTGAAAAACTCTGAGTTTAACATTTCTTCTGTATATTTAAGAGGGGATATATATGTAAGCATATGTAGTTAAGAACGAATGACTAGTTAATTTAATTGTTTATTTATTTTAATCCAAAAATCAATATGCCAGGAATGAAACATATACTATATGTAAAACCATAGCGTGTAGTATCTGAGAGTAGTTCAGTGTTCATTGCGGAAACTCTGATAAATGGATAATTGATAGACAGTTCTGGAAATGTTTTAAGAAGAAGAATCCTGTGAGTCCACTAAGGTCAGCTAGGCATTTGTCCTCAAACAATGGTGCTACTGAAATATAAATGGTTTTTGATACAAAATATACACTATTTATTTATTTATTGTTAAGAGTTTCTCAAAACTCAGCTAAGATCACGTATCATGCTGAGCACAGAATTCTTTTAGACTAAAACCCGCCATCATTCGTAATTGTTAGGAAAGATAGAACTCCCAGAAATTACTGACATCAGCAAACACCGCCGAGCTTAGTTGGTGTCTGCTGATGTCAACAGGAACTATGGTGATTTAATTTGCATCTTTAATACCAAAGTTATTCTATAATCATAAAAAGGTCATTTGAATGAGATTCCTGTTAAAGATGTTGCTTTTTGTACATCAGGTGATTGTGATACCTTTAATGAAGCTAAATGGTACACCATCCATTTCCTGAACTGGGAGAACCTGTAGAATAAGGTATATTCAGTGGGAATAAATATTTTGAATTCTGGTTCTTAATACTTTCTGTGGGGAGCTAATGGATTCAATGCCATTCTATACAAAGTGTGCAGACCTCTACAATATGGAAGCTTTAGTTTTGCATCTAAGAGCATTGAGAATTTTATTGAAATATTTCAAAAATATGCTGGACCATGGATGTTGCTGAACCAGAGAATCCCAGTTAAGAAAGTTTCAACCTGGATATTTAGAGTAATCTTACAAGTGTACTTTAAAACAAGTACAGGTTGGATCCCCCTGGTCCAGCACCCTCAGGACCTGATTGGTTCAAATGAGGGAATTTGCCAGACCAGAGAATGTCCCCTGCTACTGGCTCTGCAGACTACCTTCCCTCTCTACTGCTGGCCCCAGCCACCCCCTGTACTGGGTTGCCATGCAGCTATGGCCCCAGCAGTCCAAAATGTTCATGACCCAGCTCCGCTATCAGGGCTGCCACATCCCTGACCCCAGCCTCATTTCTGGGGCTGCTGCAACTGTCAGATCCCTGGCTCTGCTACTGGGGCTGCTGTGGCCACCTGCTGCGCTACTACGGCTCCAGCACTGGTCCCAGCCCTGCCAGGCTCTGAGCCACCAGCCCTCTTGCCACTGGGGCTCCCACCAAGGACTCCCTGGTCCAGGAACACTTGTGGTCCTGCCAGATGAGGGAGTCCTTGTTTTGGTAGGTCCAACCTGTACAATATTTCAGCTAGGTATAATTCAATCTTCTACTGTCTGATCTATTTTTATATACTTCCTTGGTGAATTTAATATTATAATTCATACCAATATCTTCACTAGAAATGCACATTTATCTCTTAAAAATGAGGTTGTATATGGATGAATAATTGGTTGTGGGGATATGAAAAATGTTTCATTTGCTGCACGGAAGGGTCAGTATCTATATGTTTTCTTTTGGTGAATAACCCTAACTGGCCACGTGAATGGCTTTCTGCTGACATTCTTTTGACATTTTAAACAGTTCACCCATAGTCTAAACTCTTTGTGTTCACTTACTGTTGATAATCTAGCAAATTAGTTTGTTGGCAGGACTATTTGCTAAACCAATGGATTTTAAGTACTGCATTTGCATAAAAAGTGAATGCAGAATTAATTGTAATTATTTACATTGGAAACCATGTTGCTAATAGTCAAGTTCATCAAGGAACAGAATCATATATATGATGTATATGTGCAGTCAAAATAATCTAAAAATTGAATACTCACAGCTAATAGCTTGTAAATAATTTACACGAGTATTTCTGAAGAAATTAAGTCAATAATTCTTTAGAATGAATAAAACTAAGAAACTCTTAACCATTACACACAATTCATAAGCTGAAAAGTAGAGTGGAATTCATACAAATGAATTAATTTGTTACAAATAATTTGCCTAGTTTTAACTTTGTATTCGATTGATGTCTAAACTAGCCTGGAAACTTTTAACAAATTTGGGGGCATTTTGCGGCCGAGAAAGAGAATAATTATTGAAAATATAGTACCTGATTTTTCTGTGAATCTCTCAAGTGCCTGATGTTGGATGTCGATATCAGGTTATCTCTGCTTCTGTGAACAAGGGACTTATAATTATGAATTCTTCCTCTTATGTACATTCCCACATTCTTCCCATGAAGCAGTAACAATGCATCTGTAACTATAGTCTACCACTAAATTTTTGTGGGTATTCAAAGAGAAAATAATTTTTAAAATGGGGGAGGGGGAACTTGGCCTTCCAAGGTGCATGTTGAAATACCACCTGCTGTAATGTGTGACAAAGGTGTAAAAATAGTGACAACCTTACACTGATGTCTTTCTTCAAAATGGGTTGCAAAACCTTACAAGCTGATATGAGTTATACACAGGAATCACTGCTAAATTGCAGCCACCAAAGAGCCACTGAGATTAATTGGCACGACAGTCTCTTCTGGTAAATAAATGAGAGCACTTAAGCAAAGTCTAAACAAGTGCTTGTATTAGGAACTGCTTCATTTGACAGTTTGAAACAGTTCAAAGATTAAAATGAGAGCATGTATGCAGGGCAACATTTTAAGGCAGACTTACTGAACCTCAGTTTATTCTTTTGACCAGTGGATATTTGCTGCAAGTTGTATTTATGGTCATGCCAAATAAATTGTTAAACGGCTAGTTCTTATAGTCAGTGGCAGTAGCTTAGAGTGCAAGAGTAACTCCAGTGAAGGTAAGTTGCTCAGATAATTGAAAGAAGGCATAAGTCTGTAAATTACATCATAGTTCAATGTCTGCAGTAAATCAAATGCTATAATGAAGCTAACTGCAAGAGATAGCTATGAAAGATTCTCTTCTTTGGTTGCTAAATGTCCCAAGATTTGTTGAAGCATTCCAAAATAGTTTAGACTCCAATTGAATACAAAGGTGGTTAGCATTGCTTCTATTTTGACTGTCTCTGATATACAGTCACTGTTGTGTTTTACAACTATATTGAACTCCTCTATACACTTAATAATGTAAGTACGTACCACGTAAGAGGAGTTGGCAGGTGTGTGTGTGTTCTGTTATATATAACAGTACTTCGATTGAGGCTCAGAAACAGATTTTACAGATTATAACTATATTTTACAGATTAAAAAAATCTCACTGGCCATCAATAACTAATAATTGCGTCATTTGAGGTTAAGGCCCCTAGGTTATGGCTGTGGAGTCATAGCTCTGAGTCAAAGAGCTCTTTTAAAATGAACGTAGAGTAGATCTTTCAAATGACTAAACAATAGAACTGAGAGATCCTCAGGTACACAGAAGCCCCACTCAAACACACCTGAAAGAGTAGGTGATGTAGAAATAGTTGTTTCCACAATATTTCTGAGTATTTGGGTTTGTTTAACTCCCTGTTAGGTAGAGAGCTAAGGATTGGCCTTGAGTATGAAACTGATGCCAATGACTGTGTATTCTGTATCATTAGTCTATACTGTGTACACTGTATAGTGTACACTGTATCATTACAATGAATTCTTTGTAATTGCAATGGGTAACATCTGGGATTTTCTGCTCAGTGCCCCCTTCAGATTTCCTCATTCTGATCCTGTGACCTATACTCCAGTCCCTGCTTTTCATTCTTTGACTTCCCCAATTGCATATTGCCTGGGTTATGTAGCCTCTCCCCTATATCAGGCTGGGTTCTGGCCACCATTCTAGGATTTAAATAGGTGGAAACCTTTTACCAGCATTAAATACACATATTCTAAAGGAAAAGAAAAAACAGATGCTTCATGATTAAACATAAAGCTTCTGAAATGTTTAAAATTATGTGCATGTACATAGAAGAATCATAAAATGGGGTAAAGCACCAATCCATAATATAAGGGTGTCTACAAGGAAAGAAGGGGCTGATACCACTCGGGGAGAACAAGTAAATGGAAATGCCCTTATATAGATTTTCTGAAACAGATAATGGACGTTTTCTAGCTATCAGTAGTACATTGTGGAGGTGAAACAGCTTTGGAAGGTGATCACTTAAGTCAAATATGTCTTGACACAGAATGATGCAGGTTTTATTTTGAAATTGCTTGAATTTCCAATGGATGCACAAACTACCTTTATGAAAAGAACATTGACCAGGGCTTTGAGAATGTGAACATTAGTGTTCTTAGGAAGCCCTGTTTGGCTGTCATTTTTCTGAAGGTAAACAGCTGTTAATGAAGAGCTTGAGAATTATGTTTCTTCAGTGCAGTGGCAATTTACATTAATGATTTCTAATTTTCAAGGCAGATGAAATAAAAAGAAATAATGAATGCAGGCCAGTGGAAGACAGAAAAGAGCAGAAATATGCCAGCATTAGAAACCTTGCAACACAAGTCTATTTTCTAGTTAATGATGCTTAAACTGAGCCTTAATATTCAGCACCGATGCTATTTGTGTTCTTTGTTTACAGAGCTTTTTATGAAGAGTATGTGCTTAATACACCTACTGAAGCAGATGGGTGAAAAAAAAACAAGTGTTTCATGGCACCAAGACAGCTGGCACAAATAGACAGCTATTCACCATCATGGGGAAAAAGTCCTTTAATGTTGAGTCCTATTGTTTTAGAACAACATTATGCACAGAGACACTCCCAGCAGCATCAGAACAAAAGCAGGGGATGTGGCCCAAATGGGCTCCCCTAGATCTGATTGGGATGATCCTCTGTTAAGGACATTGGACTGAGGGGATCCCTTCCCCTAGTTAAAAGGCAAGCCACAGAGAAACCCATCAGCGGATGTAGCTGGGGCAGAGGATAGACAGCATTTATTTTATTATAGTTAGCAAAGCAGATGGCACCATGAAACACTGGTTTCTCCACCCAAGAAAGCTGGCATTAATAGTGAGTATTAGAAAAGCCCATCATTAATGAGTCCTATTGTTTCCAAAATGTTTTACTCAGACTTCCTGCAAAAGCAGCCAAAGCAGTAACAGTGCCCAGCCAGTGTCCCTTCCTCTCTTCCTGGGTCTGGGTGGGGTAGAACTGCACCACTCAGGGGCATTAAGCCTTGCATTGCCCCTCAGACTTGTGGGTTAAGGGAAAATAAGAGCTGGAACTCCCAAGAACCATGGGGAATGAGCTCAGCTACCACTTAAAAGCAGCAGAAACAGAGATAGCGAGTGAGGCAACCTTGGGCAATAGAGATATCTTCAGACTTCAGACTCTATGGAACCATATTGTCCTTGTATGAGACTGATTTACACAGTATGTTGTGGCTCGACTCATGCCATATTATGAGAACTCTAGAGAGGATTGGGCTATGTATCTGGATCTAAAAAAATATAGATGAGTCTGTTGGATAGTTTACATGTCTTTTGAGGAGCATAATAGAAACATACAGACTCTTTCTGTTTAGTGATTTAAAAATACAAAACAACGAATAGTCTAGCAGCACTTAGGAGACTCACAAAACATGGGCTTTTGTGTGCAAAATCCATTTTGTCAGATGAGCTGGAAGCTGGAGTGGAAGATGTGGGTTTTGTGCATGAAAGCTCATGATACTATATATATTTCAGAGGGGTAGCTGAGTTAGTCTATAACTGGAAAAACTTAAAAAACAGCGAATAGTCTTGGAGCACCTTAGAGACTAACAAAACATGCAGATGGTATAATGAGCTTTCGTGGGCACAACCTACTTCTTCAAATGAATGGAGTGATTAAAGGCCCAGTTTCTAAATAAATAGGGGATGGGGGGGGGGGGGGGGAAGGAAAGAGAGAAGGAAAGAAGAGGGGGGAAAAAGGGGATAACTCAATTAGTGTTCATGCTACATGAAGCTGATAGAGAAAGTACTAATTGTTCTTAAGTACCCATTGTTTGGGTTTTTTTAAATAAATGTATTTAAAAAATACATTTAGTTTAATTATATGTTGGGTGGGAGACCCATTTGTGTGGTGAGAATGGGGAATATGACCACATTTCTATGTGGCCCATGTGTTATGATTATATAGATCCAGTGGCCAAAAATTCCTGTGTCCGAGGACACATGGGTTATGGAGGAGGGTTACCCTCTGCCCTATATGCAGACTGGGAGTGTGTTCCACTCTCCTAACCATCATGTAGCTCCCCTGTGCGATACTCATTTACTTTGTTTTTTAGGTCTTTCTAGGTATTGCTCTGCACATTTGAATTTCATTCCACCTGAACTTCTGTACTCATTCTAGTCGCTTCTTATCATGACTTTCTTATAGGCAAATCAGAGAGAGAGCTGTCATAATGGGAATTCATCTGTGTTCTTAGTTCCAGTTCAATGTTACACTTTCTCCACTATTTTTCTCTTCCATTTTGGTAATTGTTCCTTCATTTAATTTCTCTGTTATTAAAACAAAGACAACATTACAAAGAAAACCCAAATAGTGTCTTGGAGTTTTTATATTTCATGGGATTCCAGTTGCCAATGAATATTGTTTAATTAAGGGTACAGAGGAAAAATACCTTCATTAAAATGTAGGAAAGCTCCATGGATGACATTTCCTAAATGTTAGTTTGAAAAAGTTGTTCTCTAATAATCCTTGGAAAATACATAATGATGAGCAGTTTTCTTGCATAGTAATCTAAATGTGATATGTACCCTAACAAGTTTCATGAAGACCTGTAATTTTCTGTCTCTATTTCTTCACCAGTGTCTATACACCATATTAGCGCATAAATCACCTATACAATTGTCCTAAACTCTTTATTAAATTGTCACACTTCAGAGTCTTGAAACCCTTCATTAACCTCATGGTAGCATAGCTCATTAGATTTATACATAAGCTTGTCCTTTTCTGTCTTTCATATATATACAAAGCGACCATAGCTGGGTCGCACACAAATTAAGACATACTTTTATGTCTTAGGATCCAATATCCTTCTATAGCATTTCTGGCTTATAAAAGTGTAGGTTCTTAACCTGCTCTCCTTGGAAAGACAAACTCAGCTGAGTTAATTCTTGCATTCATTGAACTTTTTAGTGTGAATTTTGGATAGGCAAAATCCAGATCCTTACTACATTTCTGGCAGCTGTATATTCTGTAAGAAATGAGAAAATACATTTGAAAATAAGAGCCTGACTGCAAACTTAGTTCACAAAAGTAGTACTTACTTGAATTCAGTGGGACTATTTCTGTCAATGGGTACATGTAGATTCAGATCCCTACATTTATAGTTTAGTTCTACTTAGATTGTGAGCTCTTTTTTGTTTTGGTAAAATGCCTGCACTATGGCACTCTGGTACGTGAGTAGAACTCATTAGGTGCTACAGAAATACAAATACTATATAATAATGAAGTGAGAACTTTAAGATTTTAAAAGTATGTTTATTTCTGGCACCATGTTGCGAGTTCTGAAAGGAACTCTATTTATTTAATTTCCTCCTTAAACGACACATTCTCTGAGCATGACATTCTTTCAGTGTGCCAGGATGTTCAAGCCAAGCCCTTCAGAACTCTGGACTACAAAACCAAACTGCCACCAACAAACCCCCTTTTTGCCATATAAACATGATATTTATCAAGATTAGCTAGCAGTTCGTTGATTCTTCTTCTGCAACTGAAAGATGATATGTGGGAGTTTATCAGACCCAGGGGGTTAGGTTAATGATAAAGGTAGTCCCAACCATGTTAAATCTCTATAACAGTTTACAGTCATATCTGTATATTATTATATTTCTGTGTGGGTATTTTAAAAAATACATTATTTCCATATAAAGGCATCCAGATCCATAGTCCCTCCTTTAGGCAGCCCTTGACAATGTCTCCTGTTGAAGTTGTTTCACTGAGAATAAAGAGAGAGAGTGATTAGAGCAGGGGCACTTGCTCCTCAAGGTGCGTTCCCTAGCCACTAGACTACAGAGTCGTCCCCACATACTCTTTCTCTCTCTGGTCCAATCACTCTTTTTTTTTTTTTTAAAGTGTGTGGTAGAGTTGCTTCAGCAGGAGAGATTGACAGAGCACCACATTTACATATCCAGCAGGTAGAGTTCTCTCCTGAGAGGTGGGCTGTGGACAGATGTCTCCTGTCTCACTCTTTAGCAGAGTGGGAGGAAATTGAACCTGGGTCTCCCCATTCCAGGTGAGTGCTCTAACCATTGACTTATACATTTTAATGATAAGATGGCCATTTCTTCCTCTACCCTACCCCATTTTGTTTGGAGTGTAGTCATCTAAACTGGGAGAGGGCTACCCATCCATAGCTATCATCCTATTGCTGATAGAGACAGGACTTAGTACTTTTGCATCCCCCACTGGCTAGCTGAGCTTTTCTTTTAGGTAGAGATGAGGCTTAGCACATTGGTTTTTGTGGATTGCATTCTTACATTCCTGTCTATCGACATACATGGGCTATAAGGAGCCCACTGGCCTAACTTGACTTTATAGATCACAGTGTTATTCCTGTGATTATTATTCTAAGGTGCCTAAAAATTTGGTGTCATGATGGTCAGCATTGCAACACCTAAGTGCCTAAGTCATTTTTGAAAATGAGACTTAGGCTCCACAGTCATTTGTGGTTGATCCAGCTCTCATTTAAGCCCATGGGAAATGGTGCAGGATCAAACCCTCAGATGTTTTTGAATATGTTTTTCTTGGTCTAGTTTTTTTTAAATAAATGGTTCAAACATTGTGTGTGTGATGAAACTGCATATGTGTAGGATATCAAACTATATGCAGGTTGAATCTCTCTAGTCCAGCACTCTTTGGTCCAACAACTTCCGTGGTCCATCATGATTTAATTAGACAGATGGCTACCCCCCATGATAAGTAGACAAGTTTCCCGTGGTCCCATGAAGTTTGTTTACAACCACCAGTCCTGGCTCTCAGTGTTCTGTGCTCTTATTTAGCTCTAATTTACCCCTAAATGTCTTCTAAGAGTCCAGTAAGCAGTGGAAGTGTTGGAAAAGCTGCTAGACAATATTGACATCCTGAGGGTTGGCACCAGTCAGGTCCTGAGGGTGCCGGACTAGAGAGATTCAACCTGTATAATTGATTAGCTCTCAGTTTTCAGAAAATGTATTTCAGGATGTACAAATGCAAATATTTTCACCATTCATATGTGTATTAATCCCATCTCTGTATGGAAACAGATATTTTTAGACTAATTAACAGCATGACAAGATTCATTTTGAACTGTGCTTTACTCTAAAGTACAGTTGGACTGTTAAAATCATTAAGAGCATGTCATTGCTTGTTACAAGGAGGGCATTTAGTCATTTTGTATTGATGTTTTGTAACACATACTGCTCATAAATTTTAGTTGCGTGACTTGCTAAGGAGGAGACACTGAGAGGAAGCTGATTGCACATTAGTTTTATTAATTTGCGCTTCAATTCCTATGATAGTTCTAGCATGCAGCATATTCAGTTTGCAGCAGTAAAAACTTTGAGTTTGATTCTTAAGACTTCTTAGATTAGTATAAATCAGCATCTCATCAACTGGCATTGCAATATAAAAAGAATGCCAAATAAGAATCATGTCATTCATGTTAACAGATCCCTCAAATTTTATTTGTAAACATACATGCCCAAATCTGGCTCTCAGTTACACCGGTGTCATTTCTCTGACATCAAGAGACATTTCACCCACATAGCTGAAGGAAGAATTGGCCACATAGATAATATTGCATTATGAAGTCATCTTTAGGGTTAAGATTATGTATAACTTATAACTATATGACTACACATAATGACGTATAATTATATGACCATATATAATGATTGAAGGAAGGGTTTGTGAGCCTTTGGGGCCATGGGATGGATCCCGGGGTTGGCCCTGTCTTCTTGGATCTCCAGGGTTATGTTTACACTACAAGGTTTTTGAAGAAAAACAGTCATTTTTGCACAAAAACTGGCAGAGTGGCTATAACTTGACAGAATAGAGGGCTTTTGCAGGTAGAGTTATTCCTCTCCCCACAAGGAATAGCTCCTTTTTGTGCTATAGCTCTTGCACAAAAAAGCAGGCGTGGTTGCTCCAGAGGGGTTTTTGTGTAAGAAACCCCTATCGGAAAAAGCACAGGTGCTCTGATGGCCATTCTGTGAATGGCAATCAGAACTTTCTTGCACAAGAGTGTCCATGCAGTCTGGATGCTCTCTTGTGCAAAAGCACATCGCTTTTGCGATGCGCTTTGAGATCTGGGTGTGCTTTTGCACAAGAAGGTTTTGCACAAGAACTCTTCTGCAAAGGCTTCTTGCACAAAAACCCTGGAGTATAGACAAAGCCCAGGAGTTTGTAATGTGAGAGGCCCCTGCATCATGTGGTGTCCCGAAGTTGGAGATAAGCTCCTGAGACCATGTGCCAAATCTGGGAAAGATTGCAGTCTGGGGAAGGGAGAGAGAGAGGGGGAAGAATTCTGATGTAGCCTGGATCTTCCACATGGCTCCTGCAGCAGCTGCTGTTATAGCTCCCAAGTATTCCTATGGCATTCTCTGCTTCTGTTTTGGTGGTGGTGTTGGGTCTGGCTTTAAAATGTCCAAGTTGTTTTTTGTATGTTGTCACACTGTTTTTTTTCCTCATCAGATAATGTAAGAAAAGGAAATTGTGATTTTCCCTTCCTCTTCCAATTACTTGTATTATCTTTGACGAACCTGAATGCAATTTCATGGGACCAGTGGAAAAAAATGGCTCTATCCCATGTCCTTTCTCCCTGTTAAATTTCAAAGATATACATCAAACCAGGGGGATATAAAAGCATCTTCAAAAGGCTATAAGAATTTTTGTAGTGGAAAGCAGTGTTGCTAGTTCTTGCAATTTTATCACAAGTCTCACATTATTTTTTAAAAGACCCGCCTCCTGGAATTGATGGATTATTAATCTCAGCCTTTATTTTTAAAAGAAGTGTCGAGTCCTTATAGATATGGAGAAAAACTTGAAAAGGCCAGCCAAACATTTCCTAAGGACTTTGAAAATAAAGAAAAAAAATTGGAGGGGTTTTAAAAATTATTTTAATAGCCAATTTCATGATTTTTGGAGGCCTGGATGATGAAACTATTGAGGTTGGCAGTGTTGGGAAAGTGTAAGGCAACCTAAACTGAGAGATTTTTATCCCCCTAGTATCTTGGCCAAACAGAGGATTTTTGATATAACAGTATTAAATATTAGGAAAATATTAAGGAAATGGTTATTTTCCTTGCTCAGGTTATGGTCAAGATTGGCCTACAAAACTTACAGGGTTCATCAGTTACTTTAGTTTTCTGGTGTTATCAACTTCTCTATCACTGTGCAGGAGATGCCAGGGCAGGGAGATTCTCTGTAATTGCCTTTGGCAAGACTGCCTTGGTGTTGCTGCTTCATCATTCTGGTACACTTGGCAGGAGCATAGCAAGGGCTCCCTTCAGTACTGCTGCCTTGAGGCCTGGGGAACTGAAGGACTAACGATGTGGGGGTCAAGAATGACTCAAAACGTATTTCATTATTTGCCCTGCTCTACTCATGAATGTGAGGAAGCTGGAGTCTTTGTGGGATCCATACTGTGCTAGAGACTTAAGTTTCCACATATGACTGATGAGCAGAGTCTCTGCTCTGGCAAGGCAACTGTTCTAAAAGTTTAATTCAGTAGTTAAATTTGATTAAACATCATAAACCTGGACTGGAAAACCAATTGGTGCTTGCATATAGAACTATTAATTAGAGCTGGTTGCATATGTTCTTATGGGATGTTTTTCTGTCAGAAAGTGACAATTTGTTGCATTCAAAATATTCCTGGGGAATGTGTCTATTTTGACAAAACTTTCAACAAAAATTTGTCAGGTTTCCCCTATTTCTCTCAGTACTTAGAAACCAACTTGAAATGCTGCTGAGAGCCAGGTCTTTCTAGGGATTCCAGGCTTCCAGATGTCCAAGATGTTCAAGCAGTTCACCAAGTGGGACATGAGACTGAAGGCATAGGACATGGGACTGAGATTTTAGTTTGTCCAAATTAGAGTTTTTTGAAAATGTTCCTTCAATTAATTTTTTTTTGCATATCCAATTTTCACTTTAATTGGGATTTTTTTTGTCAGAAATGCAAAATTTTCCACAGAAGTGATATTCCAGGTTTTGCACAGCTGTACAATAAAGTTTCATACTAACTGAGAAACATACAATCTTCCCAACAAGCATGTAGTGAAACATTTCATGTCTGCTTGAGGAAACTCCTTGAGAGACCCTCACAAAGTAGTGAATTGAAGGCCCAAGAACTGAGCTGACTGAGAAAGAAACAGGTCTGAGGAAACTGACACTTTGATCACTGGCTGATGATAAATCATGAAATATGATCTCATTGCCTCAAAATGCTCATTGAGGGCTTGGTTCAGCAAGGTACTTGAGCCCAATGGGTAGTGATCAATGGCTCGATGTCAGGTTGGCAGTCAGTTTCTAGCGGAGTGCCCCAAGGATCTGTTCTTGGACTGGTTTTGTTCAACATCTTTCTTAATGACCTGGATGAGGGGACAGATTACACCCTCAGGAAGTTCACAGATGACACTAAGATAGGAGGAGAGGTAGATACGCTGGAGGGTAGGGATCGGGTCTAGAGTGACCTGGACAAATTAGAGGATTGGGCCAAAAGAAATCTGATGAGGTTCAACAAGGACAAGTGTAGAGTCCTGCACTTGGGATGGAAGAATCCCAAGCATTGTTACAGGCTGGGGACTGAATGGCTAAGTAGCAGTTCTGCAGAAAAGGACCTGGGGATTACAGTGGATGAGAAGCTGGTTATGATTCAACAGTATGCCCTTGTAGCCAAGAAGGCTAATGGCATATTAGGGTGCAGATCTAGAGAAGTGATTATTCCCCTTTATGGCTCTGGTGAGGCCACATCTGGAATATTGTGTCCAGTTCTGGGCCCCCCACTACAGAAAGGATGTGGACGCATTGGAGAGGGTCCAGCAGAGGGTGACCAAAATGATTACGGGGCTGGAGTGCATGACCTATGAGGAGAGACTAAGGGATTTGGGTTTGTTTAGTCTGCAGAAGAGAAGAGTGAGGGGGGATTTGATAGCAGCCTTCAACTTCCTGAAGGGAGGTTCCAAAGAGGATGGAGAAAGGCTGTTCACAGTAGTGATGGATGGCAGAACAAGGAGCAATGGTCTCAAGTTACAGTGGGAGAGGTCTAGGTTGGATATTAGGAAAAACTATTTCACTAGAAGGTCGTGAAGCACTGGAATGGGTTATCTAGGGAGGTGTTGGAATCTCCATCCCTAGAGGTTTTTATGTCTTGGCTTGACAAAGCCCTGTCTAGGTTGATTTAGTTGGGATTGGTCCTGCCTTGGGCTGGACTTGATGACCTCCTGAGGTCTCTTCCAGTTCTATGATTCTATGATTATTTTAATCAAGTAAATAGTCCCTTGAAAGTCAGTTGGGGTACTCATGTGCTTTAGTGTCTTGCAGAACAATAGCTCAGAGACAGCATTTGAGACAGGAGTTCTGAAGACCCACATGAAGGCTCTGGGACAGAGTCTCAGGTAATGCCAGACAGTGGAGCTTTTCTGACTTCCATAAAGAATATTTCCCTTTATCTCAGCCGGGCTTGTGAGAGGTGAAAGCAGACCAGATCGTAGAAAGAACTGTACCTTTCTTCAGTCACCGAGCTGTTCTAGTTACTGAAATGTACTATAGTAAACTCTGTGATCCCAACATACTGTGTATACTTTTTATTTTCCACAACTGTTGTTGAACTACTACTCAGAACAATGTAGTTCTATGATTACATGTATCCCAGATAACTGACAAGTTTCTATTTCCTTCTGGGACTATGCAAGACTACGGGTGTATCAGGAACATAGATGATTGGAGTAAAGTATTAGTCAGGCCTCAACAGTGGCAGAGTGGTTGAGTGGATTGAGTTCTATGTGCTGCTGACTCAGTGTGATCTTGACTATGTCACTTAATCTTTCTATGCCTCAGTTTCTCAAACAGTAAAATGGGGATAAATACCTTTTGTAAAAATGGAAACTATATGCAATCTTCAGACTGGAGCTATGTCTGTTTAATAAAAGTGTGATTCTGACCTTATGTATGTCAAATTCTTAGCCAAAAAGCTATGTTGAAAATGATGAACAGTTACATTATTTTTTACCTTGAAAAAGGTGGGATCTTCTTGTATCTAATCAGTGCCTCATTTAGAATTTTAAATTAGTTGACTCTAAACAAATAAAATAAATTTAAGAGGATATTTGGGACTGATGATAGAAAACATTTCTCTCCTCACCTCACGTGACCCCATTTTCAGTTTTAATGGTCCTGCTCTTGCAGTGGAAACACTTCAGTTTAAGTCAGTGGGAATTTTTCTGGAGGAATTAGAGCTGTTATTTGTTTTTTTTAGGGTCTTGATGCTGAATGCCGGAATGATTTTATGTGCAGTGTCTCCATACATCATGATTTTAAAATGTAATTGAGAGAGATATTATTCATTTGCATAGTGTTGATCCCTGTTTTGGATCTAAATGGTCTATCGTCTTCTTGATATTCATGCTATCTACAAATGCATAGTTCCTGGTACTAAGGGGATTTGAACACATCTATTGAAGAGAGAAAAGATCATACAATTAGGATGTTTCCTGATTTCCTTCTTTCAAAGAAATTAGAAATGCTGGGTACATTTAGCTCATATCAAAATAATAAAAATGCGTTGTTGTTTGTTTTTATAGGAAAAAGCACAAATTCTCTGCCCACCTACATCCTGTGCATCTTGACTGATGTCAGAAGGAATGTATGAAGCATCATGTCTATATTACAAACCCAGCTATTTCAGGGATCCTGGCTATGACACAATAGTCCCATTAGCTGGCTAAGAACATGTTTAAACTTATAGTGTCAAATGGACTTTCAAAGGGCTAGGTCTAAAGACTTCAAAAATAAAATAGGTCCTGTATGTAGTTTGGTTAGGGAACAGTGATATTTTAGCCAGGTTGCCTGATGTGCATCTGCAGGATAGATATAGCCTTAGCGAGATGGATTTGCTATACTTGGTTGATTGTGTAAATCTCTTCATAACTCACTGCCGCTGCTGGAGTCTGGAATATTTGAAAATGTCAGACACTGGCTGTCAGAAATGGTTACTATCTTCCTTTCTGTCTGGTTTCATTGCCAGCTCTTTGCCTCCTTTCTAAAACATTGACATGACATTGTTTTTGCAAAGTGTTAATGTTCATTTACTGTCAGGAATAAAAACACAAAATGCCTATGCTTGGAAACACCTTCCTTGGCACCGTTAATCAGGAGAATGAAAGATAACATAGCTGTCAGCATTTTGTAACTACAAACTGGGTTACAGGATGAAGTTAGTGTTACAGGATGAAGTGGCCAATTCTTTTAAATGAGACTGACTACAGTGCTTATGATTTTTAGCATTGTTTTGCCATGTAAATTATTGTGACTATATTTGAACTAGTTTTCTCTTATATAATGCATTTCACATAAGGCTTTAAAGTTAATGACTCCTAAAAGTGATATTTATTTAATGAGCATAGTATGGTCACTGGCAATTTTTATGCTTGTGTGTGTGTGTGTGTGTGTGTGTGTGTGTGAGAGAGAGAGAGAGAGAGAGAGAGAGAGAGAGAGAGATTCTCCACTTCTTATGACCCTGAACACAGAGCATCTGGAATTATTTAGTTTAATATGAGCTGTTAGATATGTAAATAGTTACTTGACTGGGAACAATCTTTTCAAAAGCATGCATGTAAATTCATCTACAAGAGGGTGTTTTATTTATTAATCTGCTTGCATGGCAATACAGATGCAAATCAGTGTGTAGACTTGAATGTGCTTTTCAATTCTAATAATTCAATTCATGCATTTCTCTGTGTTTGAAAATATTGCTGTGTTGTTCATAGACATTTTTGTGTCCCAATAGTTTTAGACAATTGCACAAACTGAGCTAGACTTCAGACACCCAGGAAAATGTCATGGGCTGTGTTGTTCAGGAGGTCAGATTATATGATTGTAATGATCCCCTCGGGATTTAAATTCATCCGGGAAATTCTGGATCCACTGAAAGCAATGGAATTTTTTGCCACGATCTTTCATGGGGTCAGGATTTCATCCTATGAATTATCCTTTCAGTGCAATTAACACTGTAATCTTATCAGTTTTCAAAATTGAAACAACCTCCTGTCACGTTATTGGATTTTAAAGGGAACAGACAGAACACTGTTGCATCCACGGGTGATGTTTGCTCTAAATTCTGTACAAAGTGGGCCATGTGAGATGTCAAATGAAAGCTTATGCTCTATTGATTCTATGTATGACACTCATGTACTTGTATGACTTTTGTATGTGGAGTTATGAATATGGGCTCTGTTCTTGTATTGGAAATCTTCTCTGTCTGGGAGAGAGCAATTGGCCTGGACTACTTATTGTGAGGAAGGATTGTTCAGTGAATGGTTGTGTTAACTGGCACTATTTCATGGACAATGGCCAATATACACCTGAGGAATGTGTCTGGAAGCCTGCAGACTAGCCGGTGCCTCATGGCTGTTTGCATGTGAAACAAAGATAAGTCACTTCATCATGTGACCAGCTCCTATTTGGGAGATATCAGGAATATAAAAATCCCATGAGGGCATCTCCATCATGTCTTCTATCTTGCTCCTGATTCCAGATGCATCCATGCTAGGGACAGAGAGACGGGAAGGACTGCTGACCCGTCCTGACACAGGATGTACACCAGAGACTTTTAAGCTAGCAGTTTGTAACATCTCTGCTAAGAGCCTTCATCAAGAACTTGGTGATTGATGTATGTAATGTATTTCTCCTTAACAATCTTACTCTCTGCCTTTTCTTTCTTTTATTAATAAACCTTTGGAATTTAGATTCTGAAGGATTGGCTCAGTATGCTCGTGTGGGTAAGATCTAAAGTGTAAATTGACCTGGGATTGTGACTGGTTCTTTGGGACCGGGAGGATTTGTTTGGAGTTGGTGAGATTGGTTTTTGTAACCCTCGCCTGTGTGTAAGGTCTGGGACTGATTGTGGCACAGGGAATGCTGGAATGCCTGGGGGGTTTTGCTCGTGGCCAGATTGGCAGCTGAAGTACTCTGTGTGACTGGTTTGTGGCCTATTTGGGAAAGGTCTCCAGTCGAGGGCTGTAAGTAGCTCTGGTTTTGAGCAACTTGCTCTGAGCTGATGCCCTCTGCAGTGCCCAGATCTGACCCGGTCCGTCACCCCTTCTAATCATACCCTGACTCTGTAATCTGCTAAAACTCAACATGTTTTTCACATAATCTGCTGAAAATATTCGGGTGAGATTCTATCTGCTCCAATGTGTTTCTTTTTCAGTGTGTATGTGTGTGTGATATTCTTCACTTCTTGTGACCCTGCACAGAGAGCAGCGAGAATTTTTATGTTTCCCCTCATGCTTTTAGCTATGGAAGTACCTGCTATGCCAGCCAAGAAGACAGCCATTACACAGGCACATAATTGTCCATCACTACAGACTGATTCCTGTCTTTAAAATCTGACTAGAAACTAGTGGAAAGTCATTTTAAACACCCAGGAGACATCCTCTGGTTATTGCTCCTATGACTAAAGTCAGTGTTGACATATCTGACTGTTATATTATTTGAGAATGATCAATTGATTTGGAGTCTGCTCTGTAATCAGTAGATCACTGATCACCATTAACAGCATAGGCTCCTTTTGGAGGAAAAAAAAGCATTAAGACAGGTAGGATCCCACTCAGTGTCATTACATGCAATAATACTTTGTGTGTATTGGGTAATTTGTATCGCTTCTCGGCCTTTTGGCTAAGATCAAGTGTAGTATTGGCGGTCCATGCCCTGCTGGTGGGTGCTCTGGGCGCCTGGGACCCGGAGAACGACGCGTTGCTGGAGGCCTGCGAGATTGGGCGTCGCTACGCCGGTCTGATGCGCAGGCTGATGGTATCCGACGCCATCAGGTGGTCCAGGGACATTTATACGGAGCACATCACTGGTCACCGCCAGTATGACATCTAACCACCCGGCCCCCCTAACACCTCCAGTACACCCTGCCAGGCCTGCTCCCGGTCCTGCCCATGCTCGTATCCACCACGCTTCACCCTAACCTGCTCTCACCCTGCTCCCTAGGCCCTGGACCTGCCCAAGGCCTGCCTCTATGGCTATCCCTTAAACTACTATTAGCCTCCTTGCCCTCTGGCCCTGCCCGTGACCCCTTTCTGCCGCCCATAGGTACGGTCTCCCGTACTAAACAGGGCCCCAACGAACGCTATTGTCGCTTCCCTGGCCTTCCCTTGCATCCCTCCATAATCCAGGTGTTGGTACAAATAGGGCCCCCGACAGCTCCCTTGCTCAATCCCTCTACACACTTGTGGAGACTCATCTAGAAACCCCCTCAGCCTTCATGGAAGAACACTTAGTCTTCTAAAAGGCCTGTATTTTCTGCACACTCTGCAATTCTTAACCTGTCTGTATGTATCTGGGACTGGAGAGGTTCCCTTGTCTCTCCACGATAACTCCAATGGTACTATCCACCCCGCAGTGCAACCTGCTCCAGCTCCCCAGATGTATTTTACTTGTTTATTTGTTTACTGTATTTTATTTGAAAACATTCACTCAATAAAACTCGTTTAATCTGTTCTCCCCCGCCCCCGGCACAATGGGGAAAATAAACATATAACCACTAACTACTTTACATGAAACTTGGCAAATAAAGATATGAGATATTAATGTAAAAAGGAAATCCTTGTGAAAAGTGACCATTTATTCCTACACTCTGTTTCCCTTACTTATTCCTGAGAAGGCTTTTCCTGTTATCCTGTTTCCTTAAGAGCCTTTGGTGAGGGACCTTGTCAAAGACTTTCTGGAAATCCAGATATGCTATATCAATTGGATCATCTTGATCCACATATTCGTTAACATCCTCTAAGAATTCTAATAGATTGTTGAGTCATGATTTCTCTTTACAGAAAACATGTTAAGTCTTCCCTCAACAAATCACTGGTTTTTAATAATTCTGTTACTTACTGTAGTTTTTCTTCTCTAGCAGTTTCTTCTGACTGAGCTTTATAATATTAAAAGAGTCTTAAATTTGAGACTATATTGGAATCCTCTAACTTTTGTGTTTTCCAAAAGAGAGTTTCCTGTAACATGGTCCTACAGGCTCATTGAACTGTCTGATGTAGGCTCCTGGATGTAGGGTGACCTGATAGCAAGTGTGAAAAATTGGGACAGAAGGTGGGGAGGTAATAGGTGCCTATATAAGACAAAGCCCTGAATATTGGGATTGTCCCTTTAAAATTGAGCTATTTGGTCACCCTACCTGGATCATTTCTTCCTATTACAAATGGCCTATTTTGTTGTGCATTCCCCTGTGAATAACTATACATGAATGCAAATGTGGCTGCTTTTGTGGGGCACTTCCTGCTCTAGGATTCTATTATTCTACTTTCTGTACCTCCTTGTGGCCAGAGAAGCTGGCTCTTCTCCCTGCTCCTTCCCTGAAGTGAGAGGACCTGGCATTCCAGACATCTCAACATGGCCCCAGGCCCAGGAAAGCTGATTCTCCCTGCTCCTTACACAGCCACAGGGACAGAGACGCTTGCTCTTTCCTGGCAGCAGGTGGAGTTGGATCTCACCTCATGGCCTCACTGTCCCCACCCCAGCTCTGAAGTTCTGTGCACTCACTGATGGGCTGTGTGCCCCCTGCTTGCTCCTGGTTACTGTTGAATATTGTTTCAAACAACATTTTATATTCCATTTAACTTAAAGCTCTGGCCACATTTTGTGCTTTACATTCCAGTGGATGAAGTGAGGAGCATGTGAATAGAAAAAGCAGTTTGGGTTTAGTGGACTGTGAAAAGCAAAAAGCAGTTTGGGTTTAGTGGACAGCATATTTGATTTCAAGATATTTATTTTTCAGCTAGAAAGTTCATATTTTGAAAATTGGAATGCTCTTTGTCACACGGATCTTAGCATCAAATGCTGAAGGAACCACAAATTCATGGTAAAGCACCTCCACATTTTTTGAAACAAAAGAATAGACGATATCACACATCCCCAGAGAAATGTTTGGAACAGTATTCTCTTGATATTAATGGACATGACCATTGGATGTCACTGTTGCTGCTCATAGGAGATGTTGCTGTAAGTCTATTTCTGTCAGTGATAAAAGAAAATATTCTTGAGAAAGAATGTTTGAAAATGAGTTCTGGGGTTCATGTTCATTTCATCAACTCTGCTCTTTGCTTTTCTTGAATGATGGAAGGAGGGGGGACTAAGAAAAAAAATCAAAGAGACGAGATAGTGGCTGATATAAGAGGGAAAAATCCACACTGAGATGTGGCCCGCATAGATATTCAGCAGGATCTAATGTAGCAACTAGTATTGTTAAAAGCATTTGCTTAGGAATTATATTGACAAAATTTTGATGTATTTTTCCATTATGGGACCAATTTTCACATAACCAGTTAAATCAAGTGCTGGCTTGATAGCTATGGGAATGAAGGATTATGTTGTCATGTCACTCGTCTGCAAATAAAGACACTGTTTGGAAAAATACTGAACATTATGCAATTGAGAAGCAGTAAGAGTAAACTGGCTGGTAACTGTTCACATAGCAGTAATAAATTAGTGCAGTACATCATCAGTAAGCATGGCTGGTAGCAGTGGTGCATCGAAAATGCTGTATTTCACACTGAACTATCCCTGTGCATATTGTCAGATACAGTTTTCCTACTGGCTAAAACATAAGGCCCCAATCCTGCAAAACAGTTACACATTTTCTTAACTTACTGTTAGGTGCCAATCCTATAAGCTCCTCCACAGGGGCAAACCCTTCAGACCAATGACCTTACTTGCAATGGGGCTTGACTCGGGTCCTGGGGTCTGCATCTGAAATCTTTGGTGACCTTAAATACACAACAGAGGGTTATAATCAGGCCATGGTGCAACTGGAGTTGCAGCTAGAAAGTGAAGTGAAGGATAACAAGAAGGTATGCTAGCAATAAGGTGGTCAGGAAAAGTGTGGGACCCTTAGGCTGTGTCCAGACTCCATGCCTCCGTCGACGGAGGCATGTAGATTAGCCAGCTCGGAAGAGGGAAATGAAGCCGCGATTAAAATAATCGCGGCTTCATTTAAATTTAAATGGCTGCCCCGATCTGCCGATCAGCTGTTTGTCGGCAGATCGGGAGAGTCTGGACGCGATGCCCCGACAAAGAAGCCTTTCTTCATCGACACAGGTAAGCCTCGTGAAACCAGGTTTACCTGTGTCGATGAAGAAAGGCTTTTTTGTCGGGGCATCGCGTCCAGACTCTCCCGATCTGCCGACAAACAGCTGATCGGCAGATCGGGGCAGCCATTTAAATTTAAATGAAGCCGCGATTATTTTAATCGCGGCTTCATTTCCCTCTTCCGATGTGGCTAATCTACATGCCTCCGTCGAAGGAGGCATGGAGTCTGGACACAGCCTTAGCGTGTGTCTACACTGCACCGTAGCTCAAAATAAGATACTCAATTTGAGCTATGCAAATTGCGCATCTTATTTTGATCTTATTTTGAAATAGCTTATTTCATAATTTGGTGCTGTCTACACAGTACCAAATTTCGAAATAACCTGCTATCCTGAAACATCCATTATTCCTTGCGGAATGAGGTTTATAGGGATGTTGGAATGGTGAGCCTGAAATAACAGGCTTGTTGTTAAGATGTCAGGAACGGCCCGAGGCTGGCTGCAGCAGCTGGCGCCCTAGGCGGGGCGGCGCAATCTCCGCCCCTGCCTGCACAGCCGTCAATGGCCATGACATCAGCATCGGGAACCCGGGGCAGCGGCATCCTAGGCAACTGTCTAGCTCGCCTAGGCTCACGGGCTGCCCCTGTGCAGGATAGCCCCTGTTAAGACACAAGATACTCCGGTATCCCGAAATAACATTGCAGCATAGATGTAGCTTTACAGAATGGAGAAGGCTACTTAGTAACATATAATGTGGAAAAAGGTGAAGTACTCAGTGTTTGTTTTGCCTTGGAGTTCACAGACAAGATCTGCTCCCAGATAGGTGCACTAAGCAGTGCAGTAAGGGGAGGAGGTGAGTAGTTCTCAGTGATGAAAGAACAGGGTAAGGACTTAAAAAAACCCAACCTATAAATGCACAAGTCCAAAGGGCTGTATCTAATGCAGCTGAGAATGCTGAAAGAGTTGGCTGATGTGGTGGCAGACAGTGTGCCCTTGTTGCCAAGAAGAGTGAGTAGGGATTTGATAGCAGCCTTTAACCACCTGAATGGGGATTCCAAAGAAGATGGAGTAAGGCTGTCTCAGTTGTGACAGATGACATAATGAGGAACAATGGTGTCTATTTGTAGTGTGGGAGGTCTAGGTTGAACATTAGGGAATACTATTTCACTAAGAGGGTGATGAAGCACTGAAATAGGTTACCTAAGGAGTTGGTGAAATCACACCCCTGAGAGCAGGAGTGGGAAACTTTTTTTGGGTTGGGGGCCACTGACCTACAGTGGCCACAAGTTGGGGGCCACAAGTGAGAAGCAAAATGAGAAGCCCCTGCCCAAGAAGGAGAAAGACACTGCCCTTTCACACCAGAGCCTGAGGTGGTGGGGCAAGCTAGTAGATTCTGTATATTCCAGCCCTGCAGGTGGGTGAGAGTGGGGCTGGAATGCCAGCATGGGCTCTGTAGTGTGGGGGAGATCATTGAGCCTCAGGTACCAGATCCAGGCAAAGAGGGACCTGCATCTGGTCCTGGGCTTGAGGTTCCCCACACCTGCCTTAGAGTTTTTAAGACCAGGCTTGACAAAGCCCTAGCTAGGATGGTTTAGTTTAGGTTGATCTTGCTTGGAGCAGGGGGTTAGATCAGAGGACCTCCTGAGGTCTCTTCTAACTCTAATATTATATGATTTTATGATTCTTTGTCCAGAACAGGTCCAAGTTCAAAATGCTTATTCTATCTTCTGGGTAAAATGTTATCTTTAGTAGGCTAAACCCACTTTCTAAGCAATCACATCTCATTGCATACATTTATACATAAACATCTGTGAAATTTCAGCAGTACACTGCTTTAACATGATATGTTCTTATCTTGTGAAGTGATGAATCCCTGCAATACCCACGGAAGTGAATGACACTGTGTGCTTCTGTAATTTTACAGGGGTTTTACTGCTGTTTGAACCTGATTATTATATTCTCCATTAAAAAAACTGGGGAAAAGCCACACTATAATTCTTGACAGGATTTGCCCTATTAGAAAGTAAACTTCAGTGAAACAGAATTTATCAGTTTAACTTCTTGATAATTTCTCCCTTTGTGCAAATATGTAAAGCTTCATTTACTTATCTAAAGTTCTTGTATGGACCCACTGCAGTATCAGTACAGCTCACAATCTTCAATATAATAAAGCTTTACCAGTGAAATAGGAAAGTGCTATTCTCCCCCTGTGGTGGCGTGAGCTTTCCCCGTCACTAGGGTGACCTCATTCCAGGATGTGCACGCTGCCTCCTTGGCTGCAAGGGAGTTGGCCGTCTCTATAATCCGCACAACTTCGCAGGTCTCTGGGCAACCCTGAGTCTGTAAGCAGCCCTGCTCACCAGGCAACGTCCTCAATTTGGGGCACTATGGCTCACCAGCCAGGGTCAGTCAATGATAGCCCACAGTCCAAGGCAGTATGGCTTACTAGCCAGAGTCAGTGCGGTTGGGGGACCCAGGCCCTCCTTGCTCCACCTGGTCCGAACCCAGGGCCCTGTGAGCAGCAGCACGGTCTGCCACTCCCTTGGCGTGCCGAGGACACTGGGGTGGGAGAGGCCGCTCCTGCACCCACCCTGGGTCATGTTTGAATTGTTTGAATCAAGGTCCCATGTGATAGTTGAGTCTTCCGGCTCTCCAGTAACCTCTTCTCCCTGGAATCCCACAGGGGTTGCATTGTGGCTGTCTCCCAGGCCTCTGATTCTCACCCCTGAGATGGCTGGCTTCAGCAGTTTAGGAGCTCTGGCGAGAGGTCCTTCTCCTGGTCAGCCCAGACTGAACTGCTCTGTTGCCTCTTGTACTGCTCCAGCACTTGGACCATGCCCAATCTGGGTAAAGGGGTGGGACTTCCTCCGCCCACAGACTCTTAATACCCCCCCCTTCAGTGCAGGGTATGCTCTCCTCATCAAACCCCCTTTTACTACTAGGAATTGAAGCACAGAAATACTTAGGATATGTCTACACTGCAGAGGAAGATCGAAGCTGCTTGAATTAGCGGTCGAATTAAGACAGCTGATTTGAAGTGAGAAGGGGGCTCCTGTGGATGCCGGCAACCCACATTTCATGATGAGTAAAGGAAGTCGAAGGAAGAGTGTTTCCTGTGTAAACACTGTCAAAAGCCAAGTTAAGCTACTTCAACTTCAGCTATGCAATTAACGTAGCTGAAGTTGCATAGCTTAATTCGACTTGGTCCCACATTATAGACATACCCTAAGGCTGTGTCTACATTGGCACCCTTTTCCGGAAAAGGGATGCTAATGAGACAAGTCGGAATTGTAAATGTCGCGGGGATTTAAATTTTCCCGGAAAATAAAGCCTTTTCCGGAAGATCTCTTATTCCTGATTTTAAGAGGAATAAGGGATCTTCCAGAAAAGGCTTTATTTTCCAAAAGATCCCTGTCTAGACTGGCGCTTTTTTCCGGCAAAACCCCGAGCCGGAAAAAAGTGGCAGCCATGTTCATGCAAATGCTGCAGGGAAAATTTAAATCCCCGTGGCATTTGCAATTCCGACTTGTCTCATTAGCGTCCCTTTTCCGGAAAAGGGTGCCAATGTAGACACAGCCTAAGTGACACACATAGCACAAAGCAATTAAAAACAATAACAGGCTATGTGTACACTACTAGGTTATTTCAAAATAAGTTATTTAAAAATTACAACTCCCAAATAACTATTTGAAATAAGCGTATTTCTCTTCATAAGCAGGAGTTATTTCAAAATACCAATCCCATTATTCCAAAATAAAAGGCGTGGTAGTGTGGATGCTTGCCTTATTTTGAAATAAGAGGAGTTATTTCGAAATAACTCCCCAGTATAGACATTTCCTACAGAGGTTTTTTTCCTCTGTTTTTCACGAAATAAGTGGGAAAATGTATAGCAATATGTTCTTTAATGTTCCAGGTAGTGATCTATTATTCAACCTGTTTTACAACTATTACTTACTAAAGCACATCATCTACATTTCCTTGACCTCATCTTTTAAAGGGATTGTTAACATGCAAAGCTGATTAGGGGGAAAATGAAAATAGAATGCTAATAATTCCTGAGCTGACATAGTAATTCCCTCTGAAAAATTAACTTTTATAGAAATCCAAATAGTCAAATATATATCTTTGTCTCATAAAATAATTCATGATCTCCTTAAGAGCTTTTGGGTTTTTTTCCTGAGGAAAGTTAATTCTGTTCCAGATTAAGAAAGGTAACAGCCTAATAATTCCAGAAATTACTGTTAGAATTGCAGATTTCTCTCCAAGGTATTTATCTTTTGTAGTTCTTTTCATCTGAGTAACACAAAGAATCAAGCTGTACAGAGAAATTTTAATCAAGGTGTCTTGCTGCTGAAGAACTGCATTCTAATTTTTCAAAGCTTCTCCTCTGACAATGCAAAGATTCAATGTAGCACACTGTTTCTGGATTTGATCCAATTCCCACTGAAGTTAATGGGTATCTTCCCTTTGAGTGCTGGAGTTGGATCAGATGGAAAAGATGATGCAAAAGTGCCAAAGAGCTATTATAGGAGGAGCAGTACACATGTTTTTCACCAAGACAGAAGGTATTGGTTTGGGAGTGGGGAGGGCTTTTTAACTATTATAGCTGGGTGCAAAATGAAAATTTTTGCGATATCACTAGAAAATTTCACAGTCTCCTGGTGGCTGAAAGCAAGTTAGTTTTTGTTTGTTTTCAATTGCCTTTGATAGTACATGACCTTTTCACTTAATGGAAGGACTAACTAAATAATGTCTAGCGTGTATATTTCAGAAGTGCCAAGCACTGCAGTATCTAGCTGCTAAATATTAATGGTGAGATAACATTCACATAGAACTTTTATGGTGGAAGCACTTTACAAACATTAATCCTCACTGATAGAGAAACAAGGACGTAAGTGAGGTCATGATTTCTTCTCCAAGTAGTGGCTATTGTAAAAAAAAGAAAAAGTTGTAAAGAAAAACAAAACAAAACAAAATTGGAAAAAGTGCTAGTTCCTCTTTACCCAGATTCAGCAAGTTGCTTATGTGCATAACTGACTTTCAGAACATGAATATAACTGTAAATACAAGATTAAAAAACTCAATGAATTGAGTTCTTCATGAATATATACATTTGCGTATTATTTAATAACATTCTTATCATATGTTTTACATTGGTTGGAGGCTAGATAATCAATTGCAGAAATAGGATGGATGCTGTATATGAGGTAATCCTATTAGCAGTAGCCCTGCCTCTTGTGCTTTTCATCAGCCAAATTTATTTAAATAGAAAATATTTCCACAGCTTACTGCTTTACTGAGCCCTTTCCTTCACTGGCCTAAGAAATTTTCGTCTTTAATTATCAGTGCATTATTAGCAACATTAGCAAATAGGTTCAATATCCTTTCCAGAATTTGTGTAAAGTATAACTCTGAATGTTATTGTTATCCATATAAATGCCCAATAACTTTTACGATTTTGCTAAGTTGTGGACTTCCGTGACTTCTTGTGACAATGAGTTCCACAGTCTAACCATACATTGTGTGAAAAATATTTCCTTTTATTAGTTTTGAATTTGCCATTTTTTACTTTATTTGTATTTTTCCTTATATTTGTTTTGAGTCAGGGAGAACAGAATCTCTCAATCCACCTTACATTTAACATTTATATACTTAAATCGCGTATCTTATTTGTTTCCTTTCTTAGAAAACCAACCTCAAACTTTTCAATATTTTTACTGTGAGTTTTTCTAAGTCTTTGATCATTCTTATCATCTTAAGGTTCCATGGGGCCCTGATCCAGAATAAGTGGGGTCCCCTTCCCACCCCTTCACCTGCAGTCGTGCCCCTCTTCAGTCTCTTTTGCCTGTGACCCTACACATAGCCCCATCATCCTGTTCCTTACCACACATGATCAGCCTCATTCTGCCCCTTATTGCAGTCCTAACTCTAGCTCCTTTCTCCTCCTTCCTACCATGGCCCCAAATCTGGAGAAGCTCTGCCTCCTCCACATGGCCCCAAGCTGCAGTGGGGAGATCTTTCCCCAGATGTGGGGCCATAGAGCTAGAGCTCCTCCGGTCCCAGGACCATAGGCATAGTTTGACTGCTATATTTGGGGGGCAAAGTGCACACATGCATGTGCGCTCATGTACACACTGAAGCCAGTCCTCTTGGTTCATTGATTGTCTTCCTCCTGCTTATAGTGGTAACCTGGGCTACAGAATACATTTTTTTCAAAAATTCTTGGCAGAGAAATGGCCAATCAGGGAGTCAGGCAGCCACTTGTCTATATATCAGTCACAAGTGTCAGGATTACAGCAAATCAAATATTTTCCTAAGGAACAATTTTCCATTGAAAAATGCTGATTTGATGCCTGCCTGGTTTACTCTGGATCTTGTAAAATTGATATGTCCCCACAGGATGACCATATTCCATAGAACTCAACATGTTCAATGGAAAATTATTCCTTTGGAATCTTTTTTTGACTAGCTCTAATTTTTAACACCTTTTTTCTCCTCTCTTGTAACTTGGGCTCATGATACAGATATGGTGTGAATACAATGTTGTGTTAGACATCATGGTAAGCAGATTTTCACTGTTCTAATCCAAGGTGCTGCTGAGAGCTCCCTAGGCCTGATACCTCTTCCTTGAAGTCAGTAGCAAAACTCCTATTGACGTTAGTAGGGTAGTCTCAAGCCTCTGTAAGATGGTGAATGTTTTCATCTAACATTAGAGGTGAGGATGTGGAGCACTTCTCTGGATTGGGCCTGGTGCAAGGTCTAAAAGAGGATTAGCTGTTTAACTGCAGAAGAGATTATTATCCAAATGTAAAGTTTTGGTACAAATATTACTTGTGGTATATTTTAGAACATAGCAGTTGGCAACGTTTTTAAACTCTGGCAGAAAGAAAAAGATTTTCTTCTCTGCTACATCATTGAAATTAACATGCTTCTCAGAGACCACCTGATGTCTCAAACTAATATCAGCAATTGATTTCCAGCCTGGGGGTCATGACTGCTGAAGTCTAAAAGCTTGAATCAATTCAAAATTATGCTAATTTGTTAAAATATTTTCCCATCACTTATCATGGGTTTCCTAGTTTGTAATTTGTCATCACATCACCTTTGCACGGGGGATCATGCAATGAGTTGGTAATAAGTTCAGGGATATTTGAATGGTGATTGATGTTAATTGCTTGTCTCAAGAGACAGCTTATAGCAATAGCAGTGTTATGCTTTACTTTGTACATTTGTGAATTGATGATTGGGAAGTTTGTATCTAATCAAGAAGTATGTCATAATAAACTTCATATGGGACGTTAAAGGGAAGAAAACAAATTTATAATGTTAATGTTTCTCATGAGCTGGCAAATACTCCTGCTTTCATATTTTAGAACAATTCTGCTATGTATTTAAAGAATTCACTAACCTGATCTTGTTAAAAGAATGTAATAATAACTTGCAGTTCTGTTATTGCTAAGCTGTGGGCCCCCGTGTCACCAATATCCAGTAATAATCAAAATCCCTTCGCATTTTCATGCTCATTATTGAAGAAGGTCTATACTCTGAGCTGATTTAAATTTCCATAAAAATGTAATGAACCTAGAGTTTATATTAAAATGTTCATAAGATGACAAGTTATGATCAGTGCCTCTTTGGATGAGACTGGCTATAGAGGTCTTGAATTTATTAATATTAGCAGGAGGTCATGGTATTCTGCTGCTTCATTAATCATTTTTCCTTCAGATATATTACGTTTTTTAATTTAACAAGGATAGAATCTTTTCTACTGGCTATGCAGCATGAGGCCTGGTGTGTGTTGCCATATCCTTAATGTTCAGGGCAACTGCAGCTTATGCAACAGGAGCACAGACTGCATATGGGATGAAGAGCAGGTTTGACAGACTCCACTGAAGAATGCAGAGGTATCCTGAGCAGTGGAAAGAGATGTGGGAAGGGGCTTCAGGAAGGGGAGGGGGTTTGGAGAGTGGGAGCGGGATCGTGGCTGGGGCAGTGGGTTGGTCCATGAGGGGACCTTAAGGGTACAGGCTTTGGTTGTCACTTACCTCAAGCAGATCCTGGAAGCAGCAGCATGTCCCCTATCTGACTCCTATATGAAGGTGCAGCCAGGTGGTTCTGCACGCTGCCCCATTTGCAGCTGCTGCCCCTGCAGTTCCCATCAGCCAGGGCTCCCTAGTGTGATTTGGTAGTGTTGAGCAGACACTAGCTAGTGCCCCAGCGTGTGCTTTATCTGTGACTCTGAAACAGGTAATGCTATTTTTGACAGAGTGCCTTGCCCATTTGACACTTCCCAGATTTGCTATGTAACCCTTCTGCCGTGTAGGCCCGGCAGCAACCAGGGCCGGTTCAATATCTAGGGGTCCATCTCACACAGAACTGGCTTGAGCCCCCACCCAGTAACCTAGGAAATTCACATACCCCTGGGCACCTCTGAGAGGCAATGCTTCCCCACTCGCAAACAGAGTCTGAGTGTAGGAATGAAACATTTAATGAAACAGAGAGAAGTCATACGGCATTAACTTGGGAAAATACCACAAACAGAGTTCAGCCCAAACATGAGCTAAGGTTCCCCTCCCCCGCACAGCCAAGAATCACCCTAAGTCCCAAAGTCCGACACCTCAAAAGACTCTGTCCCTGGTCAGTGCCGCCCAAAGTCCAAAAGTTCATCCGCAGGGTTTTACCTCTCAACCTGGGTGGAAATGGGTGCGGGGGAATAGATAGGGGCACCTTACATGGTCGGAGGCTGTTGGCCCCACCTCTCCATAGGGTTCTGCTGCAGTCTTTAACGTGAGTCACTCTGCCACATTCCACCAGCTGTCTCGTTCCACTCGACTGGATGCTCCGCTGCTCACCTGCCACCGCTCCTACTGGCCGTGCCGTGCTGCTGGTCTCCTGCCGCTGTTCCTCACCTGCAATCACTGATATCATGTTTTAAAGTTCCCACATTTAGGGGTAGCATGATTTGTGACCCCCACAACAGCCCCAAATTATTTACAATACACCACATTCCATTCCAACACCGATCCTCCATCCGCCCTGGCTGAATTGGATTTACATACCACATCTCCGATTCCTTCCTTCTCCTAGCATGAGCTGTATTTACATATCAACAGTTAACAGTTAATTATCTTGCAGAGCTAAGTAATTGGAGTGGGCACACCCACACCCCGGGCAGCTCTCTCCTTTTAGCTGGCTGACAGTAAGCAGCAGTTCAGCCCCTGCTTATAGCTATAGTCATTGATATTTAACATTTCACACCACAGCAGAGGGTGGTGCTTGTGGGAGATCTGATTCAAGCATCAGGGCACAGGGGCTTGCCCCGTTCAGCCCACCCAGCCAAAGTTCCTGTGGTGCAAGGACTTGCCTCACTCTGTTCTCTGCCCCTGATAGGGAATAGATGAAGGTGCTAGGGCTTGCTCCATTTCACCTGCCTGGCATTCCTGCCATGAAATGAGGTTGGGGCAGGAAAGTGATGTGGCTGGCACCAAACTGGGGTTTGAAGTCCCAGCCTGTGTATTCGGAGTGCTCCAGCCCTGATTTGGCTGTGCCTGGATGCTAAGTGGGTGGTCTGTGATCCACTAAGGCTCATGCATGACTACATCCCTGGTATGTTGACCTACTGCTTAATACACATTGAGCTGCTGCAAAATGGGAAGGAGTCAGGCCATGGAACATTGGAAATGTGATAAGAGGAGCATGTCAAGAATATGGAATGGAGGATGGAACTGGGGCACTTAGAGTTTGTCTACACTACAGAGTTTTGTTAGAAAAACGGCTGTTTTTCCGACAAAACTTGAGGAACCTCTACACTGCAATTGCACTCTTCTGCAAGAAAATGGAAAGAACAGAGGATTTTTTCTGGCATTGGTAATCCTCATTCTTTGAGGAAGAAGTCTTTTTGTGAAAGAACTCTTTTGCAAAAAGGCGTGTGTGGACAGGGAAGAGGGAGTTCTTTCGGAAGAAGAGGAAAGAGGAAAAAGCACAGGTTCCCTGATGGCCATTCCATCCATAGCAATCACAGCTTACATTGGAGAGAGCATCCATTCTGTCTGGATGCTCTCTTTCAAAAAAGCAGATTGCTTTTTTGATGCACTTTTGCAGTGTGGACGCGCTTTTTTGAAAGAAGTTTTTTCGGAAGAGCTCTTATGAAAAAAGCTTCTTCCAAAAGAAGACTGTAGTCTAGACATAGCCATAAAGAAGTACACAGAGGGGGCAGGAGACTTATGCATGGAAAGGGATCAGGGCAGTGTTCAGGGGTGAGTGTCAAACCCACAGAAGTGAGTAAATGGGATATTTTTTAAGTGTAAATCTTTAAATTCTTAAGAATCCTAGGCATAAACATTGAAAATAATTTTAATGCTCATAAAAGCTTCCTCTTCCTTTTCTTTGCAGTGCCCATGTTCTTATCCTACAAAGATGTAATTCTTCACATTCTATGTATCATTCACATGTTCCTCCTCTGGACTGAAATCTGCAAGAGGTGAGTTTGCTTAGTAAGCCTCATAAGACTTGTCAAAATTACAATTTCCCATATGTAGAACTTGTAAACTATCAATCTGACTTTAAGTTACAAGTACTTTTTTTTAAAAAAAGACAAAAAGCAAAGGACATATTTTTAAAATAAAAGAGTTAAAGTTGGCAATGTGTTGTGGGACATAAATCAAATGTGGTGATAAGCAACTGATGAAGACATTTGGCAGCAGGGAGATACTGAATCAAATGGCTAAATTCATTTCAAGACTTTTAAACATGAACATTTTAAAAATGCAGGATGTGTACAATAAGTGTAATTTCAATTGTGCATGATGGCTGGATTCCTCTGAAAGGTACTTTCACCCTTGTCACTTTTTCTAACAAAGATTTTGTTAGAGTATTGAATGTCAAATAAGAAAGAAGAGAATGAGAGGGGAGAAGGATGCATTTTTTAGCATTAGAATACTTCCAGATTGCACAAATTTAAGAATACATTTGCATGTCCAGATACTTCAGTTTAACACCAGGGAAGACCACTGTGCATGCATGGATTACTAAAGAAGTCATTGGGATTCACAAGGTTCAGGTCTAGAATTGGTTCTGCACCCCATCTCTAGTGAAAACACATACCATTGATTATGACATGTCATGTTGAGGACTGTTTTTCAAGATCCTTTTGCGATTGTGTCATGGTACCATGTACTACAGCTTGTTTTCATGGTTCATTTAGCCCAATTTAACTCCGTGCCCAGAGGTGCTGGGGCTCAGTGTTGGCAAGCCCTAACTTTACCAAGGATTCAATTGTCATTTTATTGTCTGTAAAGAAAATGAAACTTATTGCAAATGGTGTTCTATTACTAGTTCCATGGAATATGTAAAAGGACACTTGTAATGGGTTGAGCATAGAGCCAGAAGCCAGGAACTACTGTTTTCTAATCTAATCCCAGTTTTACTCTGACTGGCTGTGTGGATTTATCTGAATAATTTAAACTTTTCCATGCTTGTTTCTCAATCGATAAAGCAGATGAATGAATATTTAATGACCTGACAGCATTAGCAGTTTTTGACTTCACTGCTCTGTGATAAAAAGTTTGAGCAAGTACTACGGGAAGTCACATGCATGAGCTAACCTACGGTAACTATATATTACTTCATCAGTGTAAGTACCAATCACTGTCCATGCCTGAGTTCTCATGGCACACACATAAGCGGGAAATTACACTTCATGTGAGACACTACTTACTATCATAAACAACAACAACCTTTAGGGGTGAGTCTTGTGTTAATAATACATGGAAAGCAAAAAACAGCTGTATAATCACAATGTTTTGAGGTAGGTCCTCAGCTCTGTTTTAAAATGCTCAACTAAAATATAGTATTTCAAATTTAATGTGCAGGAACATGAAAGATAATCAGATGGCAAATGTTTCCATTCCACAGTTCAATCATAAATGTATGTATGATTAGATTTAATTATACAGCCTGTTGAGGAAATGGAGACATATGATGATTGCAACATCACAATAATAGACATTCATTTAACATGTATAATTTACTGTGTTCCAGGCTATGCTTCTGAGGTCTTAAAAAAACTCCAACTCCTGACTCTCTTGTATTGTTTATAATTTGAAACAAAAGTTGGGCCACAAAGATGTCTACAATATACTTTTCTTAGTTACAAAGTGTATGGGGTTGTATTATTTTGCTGTGTTCGAGGGTTGTTGCTGCACCAGGGAGTCAAAGTGGTTGAAGGCAGGTGGCTGAAAAAGAGAGAAGAATGAAGAGAGCAAAGAAGAAAGTGCAGCAGATGGAAATGGTATACCTAGATTTTAGTAAGGCATTTGACATGATCTCGCATGACCTTCTTATCAATAAACTAGGAAAATATAACCTAGATAGGGCTACTATAAGGTGGGTACAAAACGGGCTGGATAACCATTCTCAGAGAGTAATAATTAACACTTCACAATCATGCTGGAAGGGTTTAACAAATGGGGTTCTGCAGGGGTCTGTTTTGGGACTGGTTCTGTTCAATATCTTCATCAGTGATTTAGATAATGGCTTAGAGAGTACGCTTATTAAGTTTGCAGATGATACCAAGCTGGGAGGGTTTGCAAGTGCTTTGTAGGATAGGGTCAAAATTCAAAATGATCTGAACAAACTAGTAAAATGATCTGAGGGAAACAGAATGAAGTTTAATAAGGACAAAAGCAAAGTACTTCACTTAGGAAGGAACAATCAGATTCACACATACAGAATGGGAAATGACTGTCTAGGAATGTGCAGAAAGTATTACAGAAAGTGTTTTAGGGGTGATAGTAGACCACAAGTTAAATATGAGTCAACAGTGTGACACTGTTGCAAAAAAAGCAAATGTGATTCTGGGATACATTAACCGGAGTATTGTGAGCAAGATATGAGAAGTTATTCTTCTACTTTACTCTGCGCTGATTAGGCCTCAGTTGGAGCATTGTGTCCAGTTTTGGGCACAGCATTTCAAGAAAGATGTGGAGAAATTGGAGAGGGTCCAGAGTAGAGCAACAGAAGAGATGAAAGCTCTAGAGAATATGACCTATAAGGGTACCCTAAAGGTGTTACAAGAAGGAATGCAAAAATTTGTCTCTTTCACTAACAGGAATTGGTCCAATAAAAGGAGTGTTCTCCTGCCCACAAAGCAAATGCTATTCGTAATGGGAAGATGTGGCAAAATTGGAGAAGGTCCAGAGAAGAGCAACAAGAATGATTAAAGGTCTAAAAAACCTGAGCTATGGGAGAAGACTGAAAGAATTGAGCTTGTTTAGTTTAGAAAAGAGAAGACTGAGAGGGGTCATCCTAGCCACTTTCAAGTATCTAAAAGGTTGTTATAAGGAGTAGGAAGAAAAATTGTTCTCCTTGGCCTCTGATGATAGGACAAGAAGCAATGGGCTTAAATTGCAGCAAGGGAGGTTTAGGTTGGACATTAGGAAAAACTTCCTAACTGTCTGGGTGGTTAAACTTTGGAATAAATTTCATAGGGCGGTTGAGGAATCTCCATTACTGGAGATATTTAAGAGCAGGTTAGATAGACATCTATCAGGGATAATCTAGAAGGTGCTTTGTCCTGACATGGGGCAGAGGACTGGACTTGATGACCTCTCAAGATTCCTTACAGTTCTATGATTCTATGATTCAAGTGTCTGTAGTACACCAGTTTCATTTTCTGGTCTTGCTCCTTTTTCCTGCCACACAGGGATGCTGGAACAATGTTTATAGTGAGAATGCTGAGAGACAATGAACTACCCTTTATATAATGGAAACCACTTCAAGTCAGAGGGTGCTGCAGCACCTGTATCACCTCTGGTTCCAGCACCTATGCTACACCAATTGCCTCTGAGAATTGGTGTGTTTTTTTTTAACCATTTGTTTACACAGAAAATCACGAATTGCTTTGGATTTAACATAATTGCATTTTGAGGTGGTAAGTTGTAATCCATAGATATTTTACTTATATGGAACAATTAAATATATTGAAATTTAACAAAAGGAGATGTATATTACAGTTGGTGTGATTTCCCTTTGTTCAGATTTACTTCATTTAATTGTATATTTTTTATTCTGGCTGAAAGATATTTTTGATTCTTCATTTGTTACTCCAGCCCTTAACATATATGCGGCTATGACCTTGTTTGTCACATACAGTATTAAGGTACCTAGAAGCCACCTGAGATGGGTGTATGATAAACAATGCACTAATGGTGCATTTGCACTGCTAAGAAAGGTGTGTTCATAATTCAAAATAACTAAACTAGGTTAAAATAGCAGTGAAGACATGGTAACATGGCTTTTATCTTGGCTTAGCAGTTTGAGTTAGTCTACAATGGAGCCAAAGTTTGAACTCCAGCTGCTGACACAAATTATCATGCTTTCATTGCTGTTTTAACCTGCATTAGCTAAAGAGAGTTAACTAACCTGAGTTAAGGTGATAAATTTTGGTTTTCACTTGACAATCCTGGTGTTGAGAACTTCATGTTCACACAAGCACTCTCAAATGAAATAAAGCTTATCTCTCTGGTTGCACATGTGGCATGAGAAGCAAAGAAATTTGGATATGCAGCATGTATGTTCTGATTGTACTGATGTGAAACTAGGGACTCTAAAAGGAAAGTTTTGGAGTTATGGGTGATTCAGCTGCATCCAATTTTCCTGGCTGCAGTTTCCATACCAATGCTCATGTCTGGAGGGGAAAAATCTGAATGGTGAGGCTTATTTCTATGTGAACTGAGTTCTTTTTATAAAGCATGTTATGGCAGAATAACCTATGTCTTGATTTACCATTTAAAAGAATCTTAAATAATAAGGCTATATAAATATCTAATAAAAATGTATTGAAACCACTGGCATTTACAGTTGTGGTGCACATTATTTTTTTATACACTACTCCAGGTCAGAAACAATTTTTGTCAACATATGTGGAGTTCTGAATGGCTTTTGTGTAATTCACAGTTAGTAATTTTTAGCAAGTTGCTACTGGAAACTTTCCCACTGGGACACAAAAACTAATGGGATAATGCATCCAACTACTTTTTCGGGGCTTTTTATAATTAATAACAGGGGTGACTTTCAAACTTTGATTTGGATCAGCCCTTAAAAATCTATCAGATTTTTTAGGTTTCATTGATCTTTTTTATTTCCTTTTGTCTGTCTACTCAGTCTCTTCTCTCCATAACTACCTTTCTTTGTGATTTCCCCAGTAAGCTTTCTTAGATTACCTCTTCCTTTACTGACATCTTCATTTTCTCGTGATGCTTTCAAGCTTTTTAGTTGAAGAATATACTTCTGGGTACATAGTATCCAAGCAGACATTGGAAATTCTGTTTTACAAATCCCAAAATTTAAAAAGTAAATTATTTTGGATAGATTGACTTTTTACTTTTTTATTATTATAGGGTACTAGCAGATTTACCCAGTGTAATCTGGTGGTCCCAAAACAGAGCATTACTCCAAACTTTTTCATTTTATCTCTTCTGTAAGGTTTATAGAGATGCAATCCTATTCCAAGTTCATCCTATTTTTTTGGATCATCTTGGTTCAGTCTCTTTCAACATTCACTCAATTACGTCAATTATGACAATTGTACTTGCTTTGGTTATTCTGTCTCTCTTCTGTTTGGTTTTATGAGAAGTAATTACATTTCAGGCACATACTGTTTTCCTGGTACAACCAAATCCTTTTGTTGCTTTACGTTATGATAAGAGAAAGCTGTACACTGAATTTGGGGGTCCCAGCTCTTACCATGTAGGAGAACTTCTTGATTGAAAAGATAGAAACATTCTCTAAATATATATAGTAGATAACATAAATCAGAATAAAGAAAAATTCAAAATGGAAAGTCATTTCAAAATGGAAAAAGAAAGAATGTTTATTTCCAAAAAAGTCAAAATGGGATGTTTTAACACCGTCCCTATTTTTTTCCCTATTTTTTTCTTCCATGGTGGAATTTTGGCAAAACTGACACAGTTGTAAGATGATCATCTTTTTAATAGAGTGTGTTTCCAATGGAAAAATTTCATTAAAGTTCTTCCTGCCAGTTCTAGGATGGCACAGTTATTTGTCTGAAGGACTTGTAACTTTCTGTGTTAGAAAAGTCTTGATCTACCTAGGTTTGAGTAACACTGTAGGGTCTATATGGGAAATCCAAGATTCGATAGAAGTCTTAAAGCCTAGGAAACACAATAATGGACCTGAGGACCACATAAAGGAAGTAGATATTCAAAGATCAATCTGCTAGGATATGGAAACTCAGGAGAGAGTCATAAGATTCTGAAGATGATAGCCATGGAAAGGAAATATGAGTGGAGCAAGTAATCAGGCAAAGCCTCCTATCCCAGTACAGGAAAATGGACTCAATGGCCTCTTGAGGGCCCTTCCAGACCCACATATCAATGACTCTATGAAGCTTAGGCTGTGTCTAGACTGCAGGCTTCTTTCGAAAGAGCCTCTTTCGAAAGCATCTTTCGAAAGAGGCTCTTTCGAAAGAGCGCGTCTAGACTACAATGCGCGGATCGAAAGATCGATCCGCTATTTCGAAAAAGAGCTTCCAGACTGCCGGACGCTCTTTCGAAATTGAAAGCCACCCGGAACTGCTTCTGCCAGGACATGGGGGCAGCATTTCCTTCCGGGTGCTGCCTGCCTGCCCTTTGCAGAGACGCGTGGTGAGAGGGACACTCCTGAACACCCGTTGCTCTGCTCCTGCAGCTGCCTTTGCTGTCCCTTGAGGAATTTTGCAAGGCACTGCAGTGCTGGTTTGGAGTGCTCAGCTTCCTGGGACACCCCAGCAGCTTTTTTCTTTTGAGGTTTTTCTGTTTGCAGACCCTTATTTGTGGCATGGAGCCAGAGCTGCCCCTGGGCAGGCGAGGGCCCCACACCACCATACTGCAGCTGTTGCTGCATCTTCGTGAGACAATCATGAGGCTCCTTCCCGAGCTGGACCCAGACCAGAGGGACGAGGGGTTCCCCCGTCCGGCAGCCACACTGCCCTTGCCTCCGAACTTTTTCGTGGACAGGCGTGTTTGGAGGTTTGACACCAGCTCTGACTGGTGGGACCGGCTCGTGATGGAGATCTGGGATGACCAAGACTGGCTACGCAACTTCCGCATGAGAAAGACCACTTTCCAGGAGCTGTGTACCTGGCTCGCCCCTGCTCTGCAACGGCAAGACACCCACCTGTGGCCCGCCATCCCCCTGGAAAAGAGGGTCGCCATTGCCCTCTGGAAGCTGGCAACCCCCGACAGCTACCGCTCCGTGGGACACCAATTTGGCGTGGGGAGATCTACTGTCGGGGCCGTCTTGATGGAGGTAAGTCATTGTCTGGGGACAGTCACAGTTTGGGGTGGGGGGAAGGGAGACTGTCAGGAAGGGCCAAGTGGAGTGGGAGTGGGAGTGGGAGGGAGCTCCTCCACTCACCCTGAATTGTGGGGGGGGGGTTCTGAGGAGGGGATTCCCGGGCTGTTTGTTTGAGAGGGAAGGTGGGCGGTGGGTTCTCCTCCTAAGACATAAGGCACCCCTTCTAACACTTTGTTGTCTGTCTCGTTCTGCAGGTGGTGAGGGCCATCAATTCGGAGCTGCTCAACAGGCTCATCTGTCTACCGGATCTGGACAGCGTCATGGCCGGCTTTGCTGCCCTCGGCTTCCCCAATTGCGGAGGAGCGCTCGATGGGACACACATTGCCATCCGTGCACCGCCCCATCGAGCAGCCCAATTCATCAATCGAAAGGGCTACTTTTCTATGGTCCTCCAGGCCCTGGTCGACCATCGTGGACAGTTTTCAGACACTTGTGTTGGGTGGTCAGGGCGGGCACACGATGCCCGCATCTTCAGAAACTCGTACCTGTACCGGAGGCTTCAGGCAGGAACATTTTTCCCCCATCGCCAGTTTGCGGTTGGGGATGTGCACATGCCGGTGTGCATAGTGGCTGATGCCGCCTATCCCCTGATGCCGTGGCTGATGAAGCCCTACACCGGACAGCTGGATGCGAGCAAGGAGCAGTTTAATGCTCGCCTTAACCGGGCTCGCAACCAGGTGGAATGTGCGTTTGGCTGTTTAAAGGGCAGATTCCGGTGCTTGCTCACACGCCTCGACATGGGGGAGACCAACATCCCCGAGGTGGTGGCCACGTGTTGCGTCCTCCATAACCTCGTGGAGAGGAAAGGGGAGGCCTTCCTACCAGGGTGGGGGAGAGCTGCTGATGCCCAGGAGAGGCTCTTTGCCCAGCCCCGGACAGCTGCCATCCGCCAGGCTCACCGGTCTGCAGTTGGCATCCGGGAGGCCCTCCGGGAGCAATTCTCCAGTGGAGGCCACTGAGTGCACTGTGGGGCTTCTGCCTGGGGACTGGGCCCTGGCCCCCAATAGAAGCTTCCCTCCACAACCCATCTCCTGACCCAGTTTGGACGCATCACTTACACCAGGGTGTGTTTCAAAATAAAATGTTCTCTTTACTTATTTATAATTTTGTACATATTATCAAACAATGTGGCAAAATAACAAAAATTTTCTTCATTTTTGTTGTTGCCAAACTATATACAATAAACAAACAGTTCCTTTAACCCTTTGTTTGTGCTTAATAAGTGGGGTGATGGGGGTGATTGAAACCTGGAGGGGGGAAGGGGACTGGAAACCTGGAGGGGGGAAGGGGCCTGGAAACCTGGAGGGGGGAAGGGGATCAGGTTGAACGGGGCTTGGCAGATTTCCCTTTCCTGCCTGGGCCTCGTGTTTGGGGTGCTCCCCGGCTACGGGATCGGGTGATGCACCTGTCGGTTGGCTGGCTGCTGGGGGGCTCTTGGGACATGGAAGCCTGGGGGAGAGGAGGGCCAGGGGGAGAGAGGGGCTGGGGAGCTGGGGGGGCTGGGGGAGAGGGAGGTCCAAGGGGGGAAAGGGCTGCTGTTGTGGAAGGGGGGTTTGGTGGGGTGGGGTCATGGGGTGCTGGAGGAGCAGGACCAGGCACAGCAGCAGGCAAGCCGCTGACCTCCCTCAGGGTGGCGTACAGCACCGTGCGCTGCAGGACCAGCTCATTCATGAGCCGATCACGCCACCGCTCCTCTGCCTCCGCCCTCTGTAGCAGGATGGCGTTCTGCTCCTGCACAGCCTCGACGTGCTGCCGGAGGATGTCGGCGTAGACACGCCTGTGTCTGCGGCTCCCATGTCTCCGAGATGGAGATGGAGATGGAGGTGGGGCTGGGGTGCTGCGGCCCTCTTCCACGGCTGGTCCGGCTGTGGAGGAAAAGAAGAAGACACAATCAGTCCTATAAACTGGACTCTGTAGCACTTACAATACTAACAGGATGGTTTATTAGGGGATGAGCTTTCCAGGGCCAGACCCACTTCCTCAGATCAGAGTAACACGGCTACATTTCTATCACAATCAGTCCTGTGTGCAACAGCTGTCCAAAAGGGCATGCCCTCTCCCTTGAGACAGGGGAAGCAGACATTCTGAAGGTCACACTGTGTGTGTGTGTGTGTGTGTGTGTGTGTGTGTGTGTGTGTGTGTGTGAGAGACCTGGGCATCAGCCTGAGCATGACAGGTTTCCCTTGTGCATCACCCACTGTGCACCCACCCACCTACCTCCCCCCCCCCCCCCGGGTGTAACACAAACTCACTGTACTCACCTGCTGCTTCCTCTCCCGCGCCAGATGACGCCTGGGAGGCCTCAGAGGTCTGGGTGACTGGCTCCAGGGTGAGGGTCGCCGTCTCCTCGGTGTCCTCCTCCTCTGGGCACATGTCCCCGTCTCCAGACTGCTGTAGCTCCCGCTCTGGAGCATCCACCACCGGGTCTGCCAGTCCGGACTGCACGAACCTCCGTGGTGTGCATGCTTCTGCACTGCCACCCAGGATCTGGTCCAGCTCTGAGTAGTAGGGGCAGTAGTGGGGGGCTGCCCCAGAACGGGAGCTCTCCTCCCTGGCTTTGGCGTAGCCCTGCCGCAGCTCCTTCACTTTGGAGCGCACCTGGTCCTGGGTGCGGGGGTAGTGGCCCTTCTGGGCCAGGGCTTCAGCCATGCGGCCATAAATGTCGGCGTTTCGCCGCCGGCTTTTGAGGGCCTGTAAGGCCTCCTCCTCTCCCCACAGCTCCAGCAGGCTCTTTATCTCTGCGCCGGACCAGGATGGTGCCCGGCGCTTGGAGCCCTTGGCTGGGTCCCCAGAAGGCTCGGAGGAAGGGCCAGGACGCTCTTGGGGCTGTGACATGCTGCAGCAAGGTCGCCGTGTGCTCTGGCTCCTTGTCTGCAACAAGTGGCTGTGAGGGTGCGCCTGTCCCTTTAAGGAATGGCTGCAGCCAGGAACCACAGACGTGCAACCCATGGCCCAGATTGTCCACCAGGGCTTGTTCCTGGAGGCCAATAATTTCGAAAGAAAGGGCTCCCCCCGTTCAGACTCACGTTCTTTCGACGGATCTCCCTCGAAAAAGGCGTTCTTCCTCGTGAAACGAGGTTTACCGCCGTCGAAAGAAAAGCCGCGTTCTTTCGATTTAATTTTGAAAGAACGCGGCTTGAGTCTGGACGCAGGGGAAGTTCTTTCGAAAAAAGGCTACTTTTTTCGAAAGAACCCCTGAGTGTGGACATGGCCTTAGAGACTTTATTTTTAAATGAAAGCTTAGATTCTGAAGAACTTTATTCTGTCATGCACAGTATTTCTCCAGCTCCTTGTGTACAACATGGATCATTAACACATTATTTGTCCCATCTTCCAGGTTATAAATGAAGACATTAAATATGGGTACAATTTTCAAACATGTCCAAGATCCATTGTTGAACAGAAGTAGGTTCTTAAGTCATATCTGAAATTGGGAATTAGTCATTCAGGAGCTGTTAAAAATGTATTCTACAAATAGTTGTACCTATCCAGCACCAGTTTATCCGGGGTTAACTGCTTTCTGTGGTCTGTGGATGAGGGGGCATCCTTGCAGGGCAGCTGGAATCTGAGTAAAAAAAGGAGTCATTCAGCTCAATCTGGGCTGACTACCATAGGTAGCAGACGTGTTGCAAGCTCCTGCAGGGGGGCTGCCAGAGCTCCAGGACACAGAGTCCTACCAGTTGGAAACCCCAGTAGACTCTCAGCTGACTGCCAGTGAAATAGAGAGCAGAGGCTAAGAGACTAGAGGCACTGGAAGGACAGTCTTACTCTGACCATTGGGCTATACTGCCCTGATCTGCCACTTGGGCTGTCAAATACTCAGTTAGATAATCCCCTATGATCTGGTACCCCATGACAGGGTGTGCCTACCTTACAACAATTGAGCTCTTAACAGATCCCAATTGCATCTCATTAGTCACTCTAGCAACTCAGTTATTTGGGATTCATCTTAACTCTTTGACTATGGTCTTTCTGCCTCCTGTTTCAGTCCTAGGAGCAAGTGAGATGCTTTAAATATTCAGCAGTATATTATTTTGTTAGAAAGAGATAGCACTGTGGCATCTGAGAAGAGTTATGTATAGGTTGTTCTGGCTTAAGGTAATAAAATAAAAAGGAATAATAGATTAGAGGGAGTTAAATGGTGTATCTTCATCCACAGAGTGCTAAGTTGTATTGGCTAATTCCAACCATCTGTTTTGTATTTGTTACTTAATTCTTCTTGGTATGGACAAAAGATACAAAAAATTCCTTTAATTCTTCTCATTTACTGAAGAAGATCATAAAGGCAATAAACACACTGACAGAGTTTTCTAGTCATGATACTGAAGGCTGTGATTTAGGGAAACAATCACCCCTTAGAAAGAGAAAATTAGAAAATAAAATAACTCTCATTGTCCCATAATTTTTTATGATATATTACTGCAGCTCTGTTATGCATGGACATGTTCTCATTTAAATTTGGATTGTTTGAATATTGTTTATGCCTTGGAAATATGCAAGAATTTTTGCTATAAAATGTACCTAATGCTTTTTTGCATATTCCATAAGCACTTCCCACAGAGCTTTTAGTAATAAAACATGGACTTAAAGGTTATAAGAGTGACTATAAATCTGTGCTAATGACCTGTTCTAAGTTCTGCAAAATCATGGCCTTTAGGCAATGAATTTGTTAGTGAGAATAATGGTGAGTGATTGCATATTCTAGTCTCATTCAGATTTTGAAACAGGGGTATAATACTAACACATGCCTAATGTTACTGCGGTTGAATAATGTGGCACCCTTCTTCAGAATTCTGATCATGTATTGTTAATTTCGCTGCCCTGAACATAGGATCCTTGGAATAGCAGTTTGTGATTCTAGAGGTATCCACTTGTGTTCAATCATGCATGATACACAGACTGGGGAATCTGATCCTGATTTTAAGTCAGTGGGGAGCTTTGCCATTGAATTCAATTGCAGCAGATTCAGATTTTGAGTGAAAAAATATTCTGATTGTGCTGTAGAGCTCAGTTTTCTTATTGCCTTTCTTCTTTAACAAGGAGTCTTTTCATAACCCAGCTATTGGAAAAAGGTTTTCTGTATGTGAATAGGCTTTCTATTCAGTTTTCTTGAGAATTACTCTCAAGGTTTCTGTACTCCGTATTAGTACAATATAGTCATTCTTATCTTACCTTCAATTGACATGGAGAGCAAATGATAACCATCCTTTTTATAACAGCCCTAACACATATGGAGACTGTCATCACCTTTTGTCAAGACTTCTCCTTCCTCCTCCCTCCGTTAGTGCTAGTCTAGACATACCCAGTTTTTACATTGTTCCTGAGGTCTGGTTTTGTAAACTTTTCTTTTTTTTTTTTATCATTTTTGAAGCTGTCCTCTGGACTCTTTCCAATTGGTCCACACCTGTCTTAGTGTGGTGACCAAAACCACACACAGTACTCCAGCAGAGGCACCTCTAGTTCTAACTAGAAGAGCCACTGCTGTTGATACATACATGCTTTTTATCTGCTTTTTTGCCATCACATAACAGTGTAACACATGTTCAATTTGTATGCCATTATCTTGCATAAAGCCTTCTGAAAAATATGATTGTTTTTGTTGTACAATATTTTAAAATTTATTCAAAAAGTAGTTTTGATGGGAAACATCATTCTATTATTTTTTCTATTAGAAAACTGGAAGGGGGAAAACTGACAGCAGAAGCTCTGGGATGCTATTTAAAGTGAGGGGGAGGAATTGGATAGTGCACCTGCACCACATTTACTCTGTCATAACTCCTGCCCTACACGACTGGCCTTGCTCTGTCTTGTTGGCCCTCATTTCTGTGTGAAGGTAGGACCTTCCCTTCAAATGCCCAGGGCTCTAGTCAAGAGGTAGTGAATAAGGGCTCCTGCCCAGAAACTGGAAACTTGAGACTTAACTGAGCACTCACAGAGTAGATCACAGAAGGAGGATACAGGTGCAGATACCCTGAAACTATGATAGTGAGGTCAAGTGATGTGAGTAAAAAGGGTGCCATGAGTGCATGGGGGAAATCTTAAGATCAGATGTGTGGTACCAAAAAGAGAAGGGCCAGGTATATGGGAGAAAATTGAGAGTGGAGGTTGGACAGTTTCGTGGAGAAAATGGTAAGAATCTATTGTTTTGACAGGGCATGTAGTGAGGAATTGAAGCATTTGACTGGGTGAAAGATATCTGTATTATGTGGATTATATTTAGTAAAATCCAACATAGGATTCATTATCTTTTGTACAACATCTCCCACTTTCCAAACTTTTACATAGACTTTCATAAGATGAAAACAAAAAGATACTTTTCTAATACACTTATTAAATGCCTCCCACCAATAAAACTGAAAAATAGTCTGAACAATCTAGGGGTCTGCAATTTAATTGTAGGCCAACTTGAAGATTGAAATGACAGTATCACAAACTTTGGGTGTCTTTAATACTGGTAGTTTCCCATAGTAAAAATGTATCTCCAGCTAGCTAAGGTGAGAATCCAACATGTGTGTAGTTTTTTCATGCTTGGAGAACCAAAGGATCCTATAATGCCACTTGTGGCTGCTCTCAACTTTCATCTGGAGTAGAGGCCAGTTGGACACAGACAATTTATAGCATTTTATCTTTCCCAGAAGACCACTTGGGTCAGGATAAAATGCCACAACCTGGGATATACAGATAGAGTGTACAGTACCTCCACATTAAAGATCAAAGTGACTATTCCATGCAAATGATTTAACCTTATGGTGAGTTGCTACTGTACCATTTGCTAAAAGTGCTTTTGTTTCTTTATAGAAGAAATGAGACCCACCCCTACACATGCACTTCAAGAAGGGTACAATCAAATTTTACAATGGAGAGCAACAAACATGAGAGGTAGAGCGACTACTTAGGTTTGTAATGTGCATGATTTTGTTTTCATATTAGGGTTGAGGAAAGTGGGGTTGCATGTGTTTACACTGCTTGATTGTAGGTTTCTCTTTCAGAACATCATGAACCATTTAAAAATAAAAATCAATTAGTTCTATCTGTAATGGTGTCAGAGATAAAGGAATACCATAGATGACAAGATTTAAGATAAAAGTGTGGGCCTGCATTGCTATCCTGTCTAAATAAACTATTATTACTACTTAGAAAAAGACTTGAAAAACCAGCAGTTAGTGAAAAAAGAATCTGAGAAATATTTCAGCCACCAGATCTTTATCAGCCATAATGCTTTCATGAAGATGATGTGACTGCGATCCAGTTGCTAAGCATGGAAGGTAGGGGTTGTCTTGGTTTTGGTGGTTGCTGAACTGCCGACCGTAGTATGAGCCTAAGAGTCACTTGACCATTTTGTACTCCAGCACTGCTGAAAAGTCAAGTTAAAAGTACTTCTGCCCTAGGCAGAGGGCTGAAAGGGCTGATCTAACTCATTTATGTTAACTTTATTAAAAAGAGGGAATCAAACCATGATAGTTGGTGAAATTATTGTGTGAACTGCTTCCTATATTAACTTTTTTCTGCTGATTTCTTGCTTTTGGGCTGAAACTGAAGAGATGTTTGGAAATAAAAATAGCATGGAACTGTGAATTTCTAATCCTACTTTCTGTATCATTTCTAGATTGCTCCAGCAGTGAAAGTATTTTTAGACAGTGATTTAAATGTTATTTAAATCTGGCTTGCAAGGTTTTCCCAATTTGATGCAGTTCTTGGGTGAAGTCTTTATCTCATGTATATTAGTGTAGCTCCAGGATCTGTTCCTTTCTTTTTGTGAATGTTCTAGGCAGGGGCGATGAGTGGAGAGGCACATGCCTCTCAAATGCCATGTGTAGGAAGAGCAAGAAGCCAGCAGCAGGCAGGACCAGAGTCTTTGTATGGTCCAGAACACTAGCTGGAGGGAGGCTTGGAAACACGCTAGGGATCAGCTCCTGTACATTTACCGGCAGTGGTGGTGGTGGTGGGGGAAGTGGAGAAAAGTAGTGCTAGTTCATTCTGCTCCCGGGCTCCTGGCTGCATGTCTCAGGAAAGGGGGCAGGACCGTCACCCACACACACCGACAGTCTAGAACCAGTTGGGCCTATTCTGCTCTGTTTCCCTGCTACTGCTTGTGTGTGTGTGTAAGGGGGTGACCCCTGCTGTTGTCCTGTTCCAGATCCCCTTTAGTCCTTTAGACCACATCACTCAGGGGAGGTGGCTTGGGCAAAGAGGTGAGGTGGGAAGAGGCAGGGTGGGCTGGGGTCTAGGGCAGAGGGAGATTGTCTCAGTGGCTCCCTGGGTTAGGGATGGTGTGGACAGGAGTCATGTGGGAAGGCAAGGCTATCCCTACCCGTGCCAGTGCCCTATGTTGCCCAGCACTGGCATCCCCCATGGACAGAGTGGGGTGGGGGCAGAACCTATGTGGGGGTAGGCGGTTGCCAATTGCTTCTGGCTGTAAAGAGGCTGCATTTTGAAGGCTCCCCCCCTTCTCTCCAGCTGCATGGCTGCCCCTTGCTCCTTCTGAATCCTCCCACCCACACTTACACCACTCACCACTGCCTGGTGATCAGGGCCTGGGCACAGCCTGCAGGTAGTGAGCAGCCAAGAGGGTAAAGGCTGGGGTCTGCTGGAGCCAATTCCAAGCCGGGGTGTGGAGGGGTGGGGGCCACCAGAGCCAGCACTGCCCATAATCCTATTCTATCAAATTTAGTGGTGCCCTATGCAACCATGTATGCCTAAGGACAGCGCTAGGGGTATTCACATGGCTAGTGCCACCCCACATGCCCCTCCTCAGAAGGCACTCAAGGTTCTGGAGCAATCATGCAAACCCCAGTTTTCAAAGGAGCATTAATGAACTTTTATATTGTATTGCATTGGTGCACTGGTGGACTTGGACAAGAAGTTATGCGTTTAAACTGCAACAAGGGAGGATTAGATGAGACATTAGGAAAAAATTCCTAACTGTCAGGGTGGTTAAACATTGGAATAAATTGCCTAGAGAGCTTGTGGAATCTTCATCTCTGGAGATATTTAAGAGCAGAATAGAGAGACATCTTTCAGGGATTGTCTAGATGGTGCTTGGTCCTGCAATGAGAGCGGAGGGACTGAACTTGATTACCTTGCAAGATCCCTTCCAGTTCTAGGATTCTATGACTCCACTATCTCATTTTTCACATCCAGTTTTCTCTACTACAAGGCCTGTTCTTCACTCTTACTCTGCCAACACTTTCATCGACTTCAATCTGAGCTTTGCCTCCAGGGCACATAGGACATGGACCCCAGTTTGTGCTTGCTGTTAAGATAAGCAACAAACTAATGTTCCATAATGAACTTTAGGAATTTGGCAGCACCAAGTGTCAGTTTGACTGGATGATGAAACATGTACTCCACAGAAAAGAATAATATTTGTTCCCGTAATGCTTGCTGGGATTTTGAACATATCTTTCCCAAGCCTGTTACGTAAGATACAGAACCTATAAAGATGAAATATTTCAGCTCAGACTTGGTGAATTAAATGCAGGCAGTAGCAGTGTAACCCGAACAACTGTCTTGATTATAAAGTCAATAGCTAAGTAAAAACAAATCTTCATGGACATTACAAACTTGTCGATATCTCATGGAGAATCTACAGCTCATTGTGCTTTAAAATTCTGTCTTCAGAGAGGTTTGTTAACTTGTATTTTGTGAATGTTATGGACTTTACAAGCAGACAGGTTTCTCTACATAATTTTTAAAGTGAACCCCTAAAAGACTTTTAGAAATAAAACTGAAAAAGCAATGCAGTCAGTAGTCTTATGATATGTCACATAAAGTGTTACAGAACAATGTTTTCCTTGTTTCCTAAGTAGTGTGGAATGCTTATCTGACAAAAAAATTAATCAGGTTGTCTTATCTAATGCCCACTTTTTCATGACAATTTTATCTGTGCTGCCCAATGGATGATGATTCTGTAGGGAAAAAATGCATCCTGAGCATCATAATACAATTTTTAACTGTATCTTTGCAGAAGTAATTGTATCTTTTAGGATCAAATCCTACAGTTCTTACTTGCAAAGAATGGGGGTATAATCCCAGTCAAATGAAATCAATGTACATTTTGCCATTCACTTTAACTGCGACATGATTGCATGTTGCTGGGGTGGAATTGTCTAAATAAAGAGTACAACAGTTGGCCTTTAAGTATGGCTGGACTATGGAATGTCTGTAAATTATAAACTGTTCAGCATCAAATTCCTCTATGGGCATCCCTTACTATGGTGGTGAAGTTTAAATCCAAAATCAGACTTAAAGCTCAGGGTCAACTTTACGAAAAAATGTTTTACTGATGTGTAGCTTTTTATAATTGACATTGTATGGTAGGCTGAAAAATGTCAAAGGAACATTTGAAAACAAGAGGCTACATCAAGGTTTCCAGTTACATACCTAGGAAATGCAAAAATAATCCTATATGCATTAGATATCATTTTATGCTCACTTTTGCCCTCATTTACCATACATGTATGTGAACAATCACAACGTTCAAAGCCTGCTGATCTAATTGAGGAAAGGATGAGCAGTGGATCTTGAGATTCTGTTTTCCCAGTTTGTTTTTTCTTGTTTGAGAAAATTTAAATAAGTCTGTCATGAAAAACTAAAATCTGAAAAAGAGAATAATGAGTTGTTCTTTTATTTTAGCTATTCTCTGCAGAAGAAAATAGAGCTCAAATGCTTAGTTCATGATCTCAAGGTACAGCAGTAATTGTTCGTTCAGTACAAAATATCATTTTCAGGAGTCCTTGTGGTTTACAAATGGAGGAAAAATGATGTTTGGCTATTGAGAAATTAAAAATGCAATTGCAATAGAATAGGAGAACATTGAATTGACAGATAATGTCAGTGATATCAGTGAAGAACTAGTGCTACAAAGAAACATACAGTTAGCACATCTAGGTATCAAGAGAAATGTCACTTTGCAATTAAGAAGGATAATGCTTTAATCAATGAGGATTTTTAATTCATTCTATAGATGCCAATGTAAGCTATGGCTTTACATACCATGTCGCTTCTTTCTATTGCACAGCATTTGTACAAAAGGGAGAACATATCGGTTACACAGAATATAGGAATTATCAATCATATTTGACACTGCAAACATAGAATTCATTTTTCATTTCTCAATAAATGGAATACATGAGCTCCTGATTATGTTATATAGCATCTGGGACAGGGAAAAGATTCAGCATTTGCCAGCAGTTGTTTAATTTCAGTAATGTTATATCTGAAGTGCTTCAACCCTAATTGACACTTTCTATTATCAAACTAACTTTTTTTAAATAAATTTCTATGTGATTGAAAAAGGAAACATCCCTTTAGGACAGGCTTATCAAGCCAAATGGGCTTTCCTACTCAGTAGTTCCTTATTAGCAGAATAACAAATCTGTACCTGCGGGGAAGTCAGCATCCAAGCTGTCCCAGGAGTTTAACAGCTCTAAAGGATGTTGAGAATTCTTTCTTGCATGGCTGTTGAAGAAAGTTTTTTTCTTTGTAATGGAATATTCCACTGTACGATTCTCCCAGAGATGTTCTATCACTTGAGATGCATATTATTAGTAGAAATGTGAGTCCTGTGGCTTGAAATGCCACAGGGAAAATAGTTTTCTGTTCCCACTACAGTAGAGAAAAAAAAAGGTGAAGCCTCACAGAACTTCATTTGTCTAAGCTACCCACCAACAATTCCTCTAATGGAGCTTGGGAGGCCTGAGGCCACCATAACTGTAGATGGAAATAGATGGCGGGGGGGAAAGGGAGTCTAGCTTTTGAAATCATTATAACTGGACTATGTGATAGAGTCTCATGGTAGGAACAGGAAGCACATACAAAGAGACTGGAGACAGGCCTGCCCAAATGCTCTTCAGGAGTCTGGGACTATGCTACTCACTAACATCAAACCCTGAGCAGCGTTTACTGATTACTTTCTTTGACAGGGTAATAAGCCTTGTGCTTAAAGGGAAGCAAGTAGAGGTTGTATATCTAGACTTTAGTAAGGCTTTTGATAATAGTCTTGCATGACCTTCTTGTTAACAAAATAGGGAAATACAACCTAGATGGAGCTACTATTAGGTGGTTATATATAACTTGTCGGATAACCATTCATAGACTGGAGTTATCAATGGTTCACTGTCATGTTAGAAGAGCGTAATGAGTGGGGTTCTACAGAGATCAGATGTGGGTCTGGTCCTGCTCAATATCTTCATCAAATTAAGTTGTCATGGGATAAAAGGGAAGCTCCTTTCATGGATTGATAACTGGTTAAAAGTTAGGAAACAATGGATAGGAATAAATGGTAAGAATTCAGAAAGGAGAGAGGTAACTGGTGATGTCATCCAAGGGTCAGTCCTAGGACCAATCCTATTCAACTTATTTATAAATGATCTGGAGAAAGGGGTAAACAGTGAGGCAGCAAAATTTGCAGATGATACTAAACTGCTAAGGATAGCGAAGACCAAAGCAGACTGTGAAGAGCTTCAAAAAGATCTCACCAAACTAAGTGATTTGGCAACAAAATGGCAAATGAAATTTAATGTTGATAAATGTAAAGTAATGCACATTGGAAAAAATAACACAAACTATATATACAACTAGCCAATTAGCCCATCATAAGACAGGATTTTCAGGTCTCTCCTCCACGTCGGTCTTCACTCCTGAGCCTCCAGTCTCTCGTTCCATCTCTCTCTCTCTCTCTCTCTCTCTCTCTCTTTCTCTTCCTCCTACTTCCACACCCCCTCTCTCAGCTCTCCTCCGCCTCCTGCCTCTCTCTCTGCCTCTCTCTTTCACTTCTCCTCCCTCTCCTGCCTCTCATTTAGGGGACCGCGGAGCCCAAATGGCCATTTGGGCTCCGCACTCCCCGTGCTGCATGGGGGGCACGGAGCCCAAACGGCCGCTTATGCCGCTTGCTCCCACGCGGCGGCCTGGCTGAGCAGTGCAGAAGTCAGCCGAGCACCACGGCAGGAGGCGAAGGGGGGTGGGGAGATGATGTTCACGGACAGGGGTGGGGCCTGGAGCCGCTGTCATGCTGCACGTCTCTGCCCTCCCCCCTTCGCCTCCCACTGTGGCACTCGGCTGACTTCTGCGCTGCTCAGCCAGGCCGCCGCGGGGGAGCAAGCGGTGCAAGTGACCGTTTGGGCCCTGCACTCCCCATGCAGCACAGGCCCCCCAGAGGGAACAGCCAGCATTTCGGCATTACAGACTCTCAGACACTGGGCTACTATAATATACAATATGATGGGAACTTATTTAGCTACAATTACTCAATAGAGAGATCTTAGAATCATTGTTGGTAATTCTCTGAAACATCCACTCAGTGTGCAGCAGCAGTCAAAAAATCAAACAGAATGTTAGGCAACATTTAAAAAGGGATAGAGAATAAGACAGATAATATCTTATTGCCTCTATATAAAACCATAGTACACCCACATTTGAATACTGCGTACAGATGTGGTTGCCTCATCTCAAAAAAATATATTGGCATTGGAAAAGGTTCAGAGAACGGCAACAGAAATGATTAGGAGTTTGGAATGGGTCTCATATGAAGATAGATTAAAAAGACTTGGACTTTTCAGCTTAGAAAAGAGGAGACTAAGGGAATGGGGAGAACATACGATAGAGATCTGTAAAATCGTGACTGGTATGGAAAAAGTAAATGAGGAAAAGATATTATTTGTTTCCATAATATAAGAACTAGGGGGTCACCAAATGCAATTAATAGATAACATATTTAAAACTAACAAAAGGAAGTTTTTCTTCATGCAGCACAGTCAACCTATGGAATTCCTTGCCAAAGGATGTGTAAAGACTAGAACTTTAACAGACTTCAAAAAATAGCTAGATAAATTCATGGAGGTTAGGTCCATCAATGGCTATTATCCAGGATGGGTAGGAATAGTATCCCTAGCCTCTGTTTCTCTGCAATTAGATGATAAGAGAGGGATCACATGAGGATTACCTGTTGTGTTCACTTCCTCTGGGGGATCCTGCATTGGCCACTGTCACCAGACAGGATACTGGGCTGGATGGACCTTTGGTCTGACTCTGTATGACCATTGTTATGTTCTTATGTTATGTTTATGTGAATGATTTAGATAATTGCATAAAGAATAAACTGATAACCTATGTGGATGATACCATGCAGGAAAGAGTTACAAGTGCTTTTGGAGGATAGTTTTGCAATCCAAAATGATCTGAACAAACTGGAGAAATGGTCTGAAATAAATAGGATGAAAATCAGTAAGGGCAAATGCAAAGTACCTCACTTAGGAAGGATCAATCGGTTGCACACATACAAAATGGGAAGTGATTGTCTAAGAAGGAGTACTGTGAAAAGAGATCTAGGGGTCAGAGTGGACCACAATCTAAGTATGAGTCAAGAGTGTAACGATACAAAAAAAGTGAACATTATTCTGGGATGTAGGAGAATAAATATTATAAACAAGATATGAAAAGTATCAGAGGGGTAGCCGTGTTAGTCTGAATCTGCAAAAGCGACGAAGAGTCCTGTGGCACCTTATAGACTAACTGAAGTGTAGGAGCATAAGCTTTCGTGGGCAAAGACCCACTTCGTCAGATGCATGTAGTGGAAATTTCCAGAGGCAGGAATAAATATGCAGGCCAGGATCAGGCTGGAGATGACCAGGTGGATCCAATCAAGGAGGATGAGGCCCACTTCTAGCAGCTGATCTGGAGGTGTGAATTCCAAGAGAATAGAAGCTGCTTTTGTAGTTAGCAAGCCATTCACAGTCTTTGTTTAATCCAGAGTTGATTGTGTCAAACTTAAAGATGAACTGTAGCTCAGCAGTTTCTCTTTGAAGTCTGGTCCTGAAGTTTTTTTGCTGCAGGATGGCTACTTTTAGATCTGCAATTGTGTGTCCAGGAAGATTGAAGTGTTCCCCTACAGGTTTTTGTATGTTGCCATTCCTAATATCAGATTTGTGTCCATTGATTCTTTTACGTAGGGACTGTCCTGTTTGGCCGATGTATATAGCAGTGGGGCATTGTTGGCACATGATGGCATATATTACGTTGGTGGATGTGCAGGAGAATGTACCAGTGACAGTATGGCTGATCTGGTTAGGTCCTGTGATGGTGTTGCTGGTGTATATATGTGGGCAGAGTTGGCACCGAGGTTTGTTGCAAGGATTGGTTCCTGAGTTCGAGTTATTATGGTGCGGTGTGTAGTTGCTGGTGAGAATATGCTTCAGGTTGGTGGGTTGTCTGTGGGCAAGGACCAGCCTACCTCCCAAGGCCTGTGAGAGCGAGGGATCATTGTCCAGGATGGGCTGAAGATCACTAATGATGCGTTGGAGAGGTTTTAGCTGGGGACTATAGGTGATGGCCAGTGGTGTTCTGTTGGTTTCTTTCTTGGGCTTGTCCCGTAGCAGGAGGCTTCTGGGTACACGTCTGGCTCTGTCAATCTGTCTCCTCACTTCCTCGTGTGGGTATCGCAGTTTACAGAATGCTTGTTGAAGGTCTTGTAGGTGTAGGTCTCTGTCTGAGGGGTTGGAGCATATGCGGTTGTACCTCAGTGCTTGGCTGTAAAAAATGGATCGTGTGGTGTGTCCAGGATGGAAACTGGAGGCATGCAGGTAAGTATAGCGGTCGGTAGGTTTTCTGTATAGGGTGGTATTGATATGACCGTCACTTATTTGTATCGTGGTGTCCAGGAAATGGACCTCCCGTGTAGATTGGTCCATGCTGAGGTTGATGGTGGGGTGGAAGCTGTTGAAATCATGGTGAAATTCTTCCAGAGTCTCCTTCCCATGGGTCCAGATGATGAAGATGTCATCGATGTAGCGTAGGTAGAGAAGGGGTGTAAGTGGACGAGAGCTGAGGAAGCGTTGTTCCAGGTCAGCCATAAAAATGTTGGCGTATTGTGGGGCCATGCGGGTGCCCATAGCAGTGCCACTGGTCTGGAGGTATATGTTGTCACCAAATCTGAAATAGTTGTGTGTGAGGATAAATTCACAGAGTTCAGCCACCAGTTGTGCTGTGGCATCATCAGGAATAGTGTTCCTGACAGCTTGTACTCCATCTGCATGTGGGATGTTTGTGTAGAGAGCCTCTACATCCATGGTGGCTAGGATGGTGTTTTCTGGAAGATCACCTATGCATTGTAGTTTTCTCAGGAAATCCGTAGTGTCACGAAGGTAACTGGGAGTGCTGGTGGCGTAGGGTCTGAGCAGAGAGTCCACATAGCCAGACAGTCCTTCAGTAAGAGTGCCAATGCCCGAGATGATGGGGCGTCCGGGATTTCCAGGTTTGTGGATCTTGGGTAATAGATAGAACAACCCTGGTCGGGGCTCTAAAGGTGTGTCGATTTGTTCCTGTGTTTGTTTGGGGAGTGTCCTGAGCAGATGGTGCAGTTTCTTAGTATATTCCTTAGTGGGATCTGAGGAAAGTGGCCTGTAGAATTTGGTATTGGAGAGTTGTCTGGCAGCCTCCTTTAGGTAGTCAGGCCTGTTCATGATGACAACAGCACCTCCTTTGTCAGCCTCTTTGATTATAATGTCAGAGTTGTTCCGGAGGCTGTGGATGGCATTGCGTTCTGCACGATTGAGGTTACCAGGCAAGCGATGCTGTTTTTCCACAATTTCTGCCTGTGCACGTCGGTGGAAGCATTCTATGTAGAGGTCCAGACTGCCATTTCGGCCCTCAGGAGGAGTCCATGTGGAGTTCTTCTTCTTGTGCTGTTGGTGGGAAGGTATCTGTGTGTCAGTGCACTGTTCAGTGTCGTGTTGGAAGTATTCCTTGAGACGGAGACGGCGAAAGTAGGCTTCCAGATCACCGCAGAACTGTATCATGTTAGTGGGGGTGGCGGGGCAAAAAGAGAGTCCCCGAGATAGAACAGATTCTTCTGCCAAGCTGAGTGTGTAGTTGGAGAGATTGACGATATTGCTGGGTGAGTTAGGGGTACCATTGTTGTGGCCCCATGTGGCAGGTAGGATTTTAGACAGCTTACAGTCCTTTTTCCTCTGTAGAGAAGTGAAGTGTGTAATGTAGATCTCCTGTCTTGTTTTAGTAAAGTCCATTTGTGCAGAAGGTTGGTGTTTTATGAGAGACTCCAGATTGGAGAGCTCTTTTTTGATGTTTTCCTGTTTGCTGTACAGGATGCTGATCAGGTGGTTCCTCAGTTTTATGGATAGTATATGGCATAATCTCTCACTGTAGTCTGTGCAGTATGTAGATAGCAATGGATTTTTCACCTTCAGTCCATTTGGTATAATGTCCATCCGTTTGCATTTGGAGAGAAAGATGATATCTGTTTGTACTTGTGCAAGTTTCTTCATGAGGTTGATAGATTTCCACTCCATACGGCTAAATGCAGTGCCTTGCATGGTGTCAAGTATCAGAGGGGTAGCCGTGTTAGTCTGAATCTGCAAAAGCGACGAAGAGTCCTGTGGCACCTTATAGACTAACTGAAGATATGAAAAGTAATTTTTCCATCTATTCTGCACTGATTAGGCTTCAACTGGAGTATTGTGTCCAATTCTGGGAGGTTGTAGGCAAATTGGAAAAAGTCCAGAGAAGAGCAGGAAAAATGGTTAAAGGTCTAGAAAACATTACCTATGTTTCTTGAGAGAAAATCAAAAGAACTGGGTTTGTTTAATTTGGAAAAGAGAAGACTTAGAGGGAACATAACAGCTTTCAAGCTTTCAACAGCTAAAAGATGGTTGTTACAAGAAGGCGGGAGGAAAATTATTCTCCTTAACCTCTAATGATAGGACAAGAAGCAGTGGGCTTAAATTGCAGAAAGGGAGAGTTAGCTTGGACAACAGGAAAAACTTTCTGTCAGGGTCATTAATCACAGAAAAAAAATTGCCTAGGGAAGTTTTAGAATCTCCATTATTAGAGGTTTTTTAGAGTTGGTTGGACAAACACCTGCCATGGATGATCTAGATGGTGCTTGATCCTGCCATGAATGCAAGGGATTGGACTTGGTGACCTTTTGAGGTTTGCTTATTTATACATTTTTTTCTCATGCAGCTGTTGGAAGAGTTGTTCTAGATGCCATTAGCTCATTCCTTAGTTTGTTCCTTAGTTTTTATTTTATTTATTTTTTATTCACGATACATGTATACTTATTACATACCATCTTCCTATGCCCGGTGCCTGTAAGTTACACCTTTGCAAAAGGCCAGGAGAATATTTTTGGACCACAATTTTAGTAACAGTTTTAGATGAAAAGTGCTTTTATACAGTGACACTGTTCATAAGTTAACTTGTATCACTATTAACCAAAATACCAGCAATTTCCCGTTCTAAGTGCAGGAAAATAGCTTAGTTTCTGCACTATTGTAACTGGGAAATACTGTTGGGAAATATAGGGGTTGCCATTTTAAACAGGCACTAAGTGCAAAGTTTTATTATTACAAGTGGTAAGTTGCTTTCATAGTGTTTTTCTTATTTATTTATTTATAAAGCAAGCACACACCTCTGAAACCTCTGGATGCATTTTCATTGCTGAAACTGTAATTACCATAACAAAATCATAACATACTGCCTATAAAAAGCAGCAACATCCCATACGCTTGAAACAGTGTAGCAGCATCAGCAATGCTATCAATTTATGTTAAGGAGAAGTCCCATACAAATATAATGAACTTCACTTTTTACTGTGTTTCATTAATGCTAGGGAAAGATTTATTTCATGGTGAAAAATGTGTCCCAGGAGTATTAAAGTTAGAGCTGAACTAAAGCTGCACACCATGGTTAAATTGGTCAATATCAATTTTGTTTTTTGATTTGCAAAAGTAAACCCACATTCAGGAAAAAGTCATACTCACCACAATTTTTGTGCTCTTTGTGAGCTGGAGGAAGCAGAGCCCCCCAAAGCAGAAAGCAGGCTATTTCCTTTTACCCTGAAGTGTTTTGAAGCAAATTAGTGACATTGTTAACCTTCAAAAGGGAAGTCCTGGCAGTGTGTATTATAGATATGGAAAATTAGGAGGGAAAAATAATTACTTTTATTTTAACTTTGTACTTGGAATGTTGTTTGATTTTTGCCAAAGAGCTTCAGTTGAATTCTCTCAATTAGTATGATGCACCTACTTTTCTTAATAAATCTGATTTTAAGGAATGAATCATTTATATTTTTCTGTCCTCAGTTTTGTAATTATATCTATAATGTGTGTACACACACACACACACTTAACTGAGTGGGTGACTAATTAGTTAGCTGACTAAGTAACTGGGTGGTTTCAGCAGAGGAGGAGGAAGAGTCTGCATGGATAGGGTCCTGCTTTATGTCCACAGACCATATGTGTGGATTGCTGATGGATGCAGATAATTGCGGCTAGCACAATTGCTGCTGCTCACAACGAAGTTTTGGTGGTCTCAGAGTGTGGCCACCAACACTTGCTGGTGACCAGTCTGATATTTTTTCTGAAATACTTTGTTTAGGAAGAACAAATACGTGCACATATATGTCCAAATCTTTGTAATTTTCTTTTGTACAGAGTTGAATTTTTTTTCAGACTCAATAATAAAAATGATACACAATTGTCTCTATTCTTTACCATAGAAACACAAATAAGTGCTTTGCATTTTTTGTATCTTTTGTTGCTGTTTCTTTTGCTTTTTTTGGTTTTAAGATTTGCTTGCTGGTAAGTCTGCTGCTGTGAAATGTGATATTCGTGTGTTAATATCACTTTTCACAGTCTCTCAGTTAGCTACTAAATCTGCTGTGAAAAGTCATATTAACAAATACACAAATATCACTTTTCACAGAAGATTTACTCTGTCCTGATCACAGATGCCTTAAGGTCTTTAGAAAACCAAAATTCCTGTGGTGTCATGATAATCAGTACTGTTAGCCCTTGGTGGTGTTGTCTCCCTGGTATCAAGGAAAGCAACAATTTTGGCCACAATGAACATACTAATGCCATCTTTATAGAAGTGGCCTATCCTTCTGTCTCTGACAGGTAACACCAGTGCCCATAGAGCCCTTAGGCTTACTAGTGTCTGCACTGAAGGACTCATGCTATCTGTAGGTACCGTGCTTGGAAGCCATCAGTGCCAAAATGACTGAATGTGCCCAAGTCCTCCTCTGGCTCATTTGGCACTCATTATGAACCCTAATAGCTTATTTCTTGGAGGTCTTGTGTGGGGAGTTTGAAGGTTTTTTCCCTCAGTTCACGCTCTTTAGGGGTAGAAGTCTATGGTGCTGGCTCACATTGCTGAAGAGACTTGGGACCCGAGTCAGTCACAGGTGGACAGTTCACACCATAAGGAGTAGTTTCACTTAGTTCCCATTTTTTTCAGGATCTGACTTTTAGCTGGTGACAAATGTACGCCTTTGTGAAATGTGGGCCTCTCTGAGACAACGTACATAGCAGAAATATCTGACTATTACTGGTAAGGCCTACCAACAGAAGAGTAACCTTTTAGATGGCCAGGCATGTGTTTTGCTGGGGACAATCCCTTGTAGGAGAGGGAAGGGATAAGTAAATTTTGTTGTTGTTAGTTTTTTTTCTTCCCTCTTCATAAACAAACAGAACCCTATAACACTATGTAAAGGTGAACCAAGATTCTAAGAATATCTAAGTGAAGAGACTTCTATAAGAGGAAAAGTATCTATGAATGGATTGACTGGAGCAATTCACCGAAGGTAGTTTTACCTGCACAGAGGTAGTTACCTTCAAGGCAAAGCATGGGGGAAAGAGAGTGCATGTGTGGGCTAAACTGACACAGCTGCCAAAGATATCCAAACAGAAGCATAGGGATGCAGACACACCTAGGCCGTGTCCAGACTCAGGGTTTTTTTCGGGAAAAGTAGCCCGAAAAAACTTCCCCTGCGTCCAGACTCAAGCCGTGTTCTTTCGAAATTATTTCGAAAGAACGCGGCTTTTCTTTCGATGGCGGTAAACCTCGTTTCACGAGGAAGAACGCCTTCCTTCGAAAGTTCCTCTTTCGAAGGAAGGCATTCTTCAATGTAAAGAGGCCGTCTTCGAAAGAGAGCATCCAGACTCACTGGGTGCTCTCTTTCGAAAAAGCGGATTTCTCTTTCGAAAGATCCGCCTGCAGTCTAGACGCGATCTTTCGAAAGATGCTCTTTCGAAAGATGCTTTCGAAAGAGCCTCTTTCGAAAGATGCTTTCGAAAGAGCCTCTTTCGAAAGAAGCCTGCAGTCTAGACATAGCCCTACAGTACAGCATCTATAGGGACACTACTTAAATACAACTTTTTCTTAAAATCCTTCACAATTTTATAGACCGCTATTATATCTCCCCTTTAGATGTCTCTTTTTCAAGTTGAAGAATCTCTGTTTTTAATCTCTCTTGTTACAGAAGCTGTTCCATACTTTTAGTCATGTTATTGCCCTTTTGTGTTCATTTTCCAAATCTAATATTTTTTTTTTGAGATGGAGCAACCAGAACTGCATTCAGTATTCAAAGTGTAGGCATACCGAAGATTTATGCAAACTCACAAAATCAAAATAACTGATCTCCCCAAAACAAAGCAAGGCATAAAGGTAGGTTAAATCAGTAACAGCATGAACAAATCATGATGACAGTCTCAGCGGCAGATACATAGCCACAGGCCTTGAGTAATTAGACATATTCATTACTAGACCTAGTCTTATACAGAAACACTGAGTTCAGGGAGCCAGGAAGAAGGAAGGCAGAACACATAGCAGTGACCATCACAGAACCCTTTTCCTTTCTTCCCTCTGTGTTTGCTTCCACTGTACAACCAATTCTGAGTTTCTCTGCAGTTACAGTGATTCCCAGACTATCCTTGGAGGAATTCTGGGTATACAGTTTATGAAAATGGAACTTTCTGTAGCCAGACTTCCCCCTGTTCACCTAGCAATGGGGACAGAGATCCTAGTCCCTAAATGAAGCTCCGTCCATCTGGAATGCTGGATAAATACTACTTATTCCCCAGGCCCACTGTTCTCTGTTCACCATGAGCCGAGAGCTCATTGGTATGTAAAGCTTCAGGTTACAGGGCTTTATTAATATTCAGCTCCAGATTCATACAATCCACTATTACTCCCTTAAAAAATCTGACAACTTTTCAACTGTGGCTAAAACATTCTTGCCACGATTATTTGCCTTTTCTTAGGCTCTCTATGGTCACACTATTGTCATACTCAGCTGGTGACTGGCTTTGTCTAATTAATTGTTTGATATGTAATATGAAAATTAATTGAAGAGAGATTTTGTCAAAAGGCATTAATTATTAATTTTATGATCTTATTAATAATTAAATAATGCCCCTATTATTATTTGTTAGTTACACGTACTAAGATAAGGACAAGGGGAAAATCTTATGCTCCAGGGAGATATCTGATCACCACTGAGATCAGGAAAGCTTTTCTCCCATCTTCACTATGTACATCACTGCACATTTAATTATGAGAATTATAGGATTTTATAGACGTCTGCTGACTACCAGTGACATGATACAATATGATTGACTAATGGTGTAGTACAGTTTGGTAAATCCTTTATTTCTGAAAGTGTAGGCAAATTTTGCAAACAGAATAAATAAAAACAATCCAATGAAACCTTTTTGTCAAAAATAAAATAATCCTCCCTGACCACAGCAGGTGTACATATAATTACTGGGACACTGACACAGTGAACAAGAGCAAAGCAATGGAGCCAATGCTATGGCTTAGAAGTTCTTCAGTGTGGTTGATTTGTTCCACTCCAAGATGGGATTGTAAACGTGAAAACAAAGCATTTTACAATCTTTCTGTGCAATCTTCCATTGGCTTAATTCATTTGATGTGATAACTAGAGCTGGTAAAATTCAGAATTTCTGTTCCATGGAAATTCTAGCATTTTAAAATTTCCTTTCCTCCTGACTCAGATCAAAATACATAATTTCCCACAAATTTGAAATTGCTGAAAATTTTCAATTGGGAAATTTCAAAATGACTTTACTGAAGTGTTTCATTTTGAATTTTGTTTTATAGTCTAATTTACAATGCAATGTCAATATTATTCTGTGTTATGTTATAAATTAGACTAAAATATAAAAGTTGAAGCACAGACAAAATGAAATGCTTCAATAAAGTTGTTTTAGTGTCTTTGAAAAGAAAATGTTCGTTGCTGAAACCAAATTTTTCAGTAAGCTCTTGTTGCAAATTTTGATGAATCAACAAAACATGCTGATTTTTGTTAATCAGCATGTTTTTGTTAGTTACATTTTTCAAAATATAACTCTTCCATCAGTTAATTTTTGTCCAGGTTGATGAAGGAAGATTGCTAAGGTCATATACTATGGCAAATTATAGTGTTTCCTAGTGCTAAGTCAAAGAATCAGCAACACTTGAGCAGGAAAGACGTGAATGATGTAAGAAAAATAGGATAAATAAAACATAAGCAGCACTGTAAACTTACTGTTCCACAAACAATAGCAAAAAAGAGAAAGCATTCTTTTTGCTTTTGTTTGTTTTCATTTCAGAGCATTTCTTTGAGCTTTACAGAGTTTGTATAGTACTGGGATCATAAAAATTATCTAAAGGGATTTTAAATGAGCAATGATAAAGTAAGAAGGAGAGACAAAGGAAAAAGGACCTGAGACTAGTTCTAATATTACAGAAACACCAAAGCTATGTTTCTTGGTTTAACTTCTCATGGCCTATGAGTCCTTAAGTTTCTTCTGATTTTGGAACCTATTTTCTATTGCTCTGTTATGTTAGCATTTTAGAATGCATTCATGGATTCATAGGACTGTAAAGGACTTTGGGAGGTCACCTAGTTCATTCCCCTGCATTATCCCTTGGCATTTAGTATTTGTTAAAACCCATTTTTATTGGATGATTCTGATATTTAAAAAAAATCCCGATAATATACCTAATTAAATTAAGTTAAATCCTGCTTTTCTCATTTGGAAGATAAATTAGTCTGTATAGTAGAACAAATTCATTTCATCCAAAAATTGAGCAGATCACATAAATTAGGAAGCTTGATTTTTGCAGTGCACAGAGGTAGAAGATCTTTGGTCAGTTCCTAAACACAAGCAAGTATCACCCTTCTCCTCCTAGCATAGCTTCCGAGCAGGTTTGATCCAGTCTGTCTTCTCTTATCTAGCTAGAACACTGTAAGTGGGCTACAGCAAGTGTCCCTAACTAGTTGGACACCCATATAGTTAATAGACTATGCAGCCAAATTGGGAGAGACAATTGCTTGTTATATCAATTCATTGTGGTATGGCGTTTGTGTACATAGTCGGTTAATGCATTCTCTGGGACAGTGATTTTCAAAGCATGTGAAAGTGTTGCATTTTAATTGGTCAGTGTGAACCTTGGTGGGTTTACATGAGCTTTACACGATCCAATTTAATGCACAACACTTTTGTGAGCTTTTAAAATTAAAATCTAAGGAAAAACACACAGCTACTTATCTAACTGAAAATAAATAGTATTATGGGTGTGTCTCCCTACCATCAATTCCACTCTCTTAACCTTATTTCTCAGTTTGTTGAGATTTTCTTCTGATTTTAGGTCAACACAACATAAATCAGCAATAATTTCAAAGCAATTTCTGCATTGCACCAGAGTAAGAAATCAGTACATGCATATATTTAAAATAAATGAATGAAGACAAATGTATCATTAAGTTCCTCTAGGCACATTGGATGCTACTAACTTTTTCCTTTATTTTCTTTTAACAATTCTTTCAGGAAAGTCACACATTCTTAGATTGGTGAAAAATGAAAAGAAATTAGCTAGCAAATTTTCTTAGTATCTGGGGAGGCAGAAGAAGTACACACTGAACACCAGCACAGAATTCATTTTCACAGCTGTGAAGTGCTAGATAGATAGAGCTGTGTGATGTTAGAACATCTTTTTGACTATGTTTATTTTTGTTTAAGCAATTTGATACTTCCATAATGTTGTTTTTCATCAAAAAAGAGAGGTGGTATTGCATTATATATATCATGAATATATATTTTGGTTCCAAAGGTGAGGTGCAGAAGGTGAAGGGCAGACTAATTGAAAGTTTCTGGATAAAAACAAAAGGGATACAAAATAGGGGTGAAATCATAGTCGGTATCTCAATGGACTGCCAAATCAGGAGGAGGGAAAGGGTTTGGTTTTTCTAGAACAAACAACCAAAATATCCACAACACAAGACTGATAATAATGGGGGACTGAGACTACTTAGACATCTGTTGGAAAAGTAACACAAATTACAAAAGGTACAATAAATACTTAGAATAAGAATCTAAGAATGGCCATATTGGGTCAGGTCAATGATCTGTTTAGCCCAGGATCCTGTCTTCCAGTAGTGGCCAATGCTAGATGATTTTGAGGGAATAAACGGAACACAACAATTACTGAGTGATCCATCTCCTATCATACACTCCCAGTATCTGACAGTCAGAGGGTCAAGGGTTGCATCCTGGTCATCTTAGCAATTAGCCATTGAGGGACCTACCCTCCATGAGCTCACCTATTACTTTTTTAACCCTGTTATACGGTTAGCTTTCCCAGCAATCTTTGGCAATGAATTTCTCAGGTTGACTGTGCATTGTCTGAAGAAATCCTTCCTTGGGTTTATTTTAAACCTCTTGTCTATTAATTTGAGTATCCCCTGATCCTTGTGCTAAATAAAGCAGTAAATAACATTGCCATATTCACTGTCTTAACACATGATTTTATAAACCCCTGCCTTATCTCCCTTTAGCTGACTTTTCTAAGATGAATAGTTCTAGTCTTTTTAATCTCTCCACATATAAGTTGTTCCTTATACTTAATCATTTTTGTTGCCCTTCTCTGTATCTTTTCTATTTCCACTGCGGTATTTAAAGTGTGGGTATTATGAGATTTACTGACTTATTATTTATTGCTTTCTGAATCATTCCTAACATTCTGTTAACTTTTAAGGCCAGCAGTGTACATTGAGCAGATGTTTTCAGAGATGAAGACTCCAAGATCTTTCCTGAGTGGTAGGAGTTAATTTCAAACTAACTATAGTATTTCTACTGTTTAGATAATATCTTCCAATGTGCATTACATTGCCCTAATCAACAAAGGCCTTTCCTGTTGTCACTTCTAGGACTTGCTGCTCCAAGAAGCAGCCATTAATGGTTTCTAAAAATTTTATCTTTGCATTTTGTCCCAAGGTAACATGTCAAATATTGTAATATATATATTTTTATATTTTTGTAGCCTCTGTAATCTCCCTGAGCATTTCAACATCAGCATCCTGGATAGGTGGTCAGGAATATATTTCTATTGTATTATTATGTAAGCAGGGGCTGAACTACTGCTTGCTATCAGCCAGCTAAAAGGAGAGAGCTGCCTAGGCGTGGGTGTGCCCACTACAATTGTTAGCTCTGCAAGATAATTAACTGTCAACTGTTGATATGTAAATGTAGCTCATGCCAGGAGGGGGAAGGAATACGAGGTGTGGCTATGTAAATCCAATTCAGCCAGGGCAGATGGAGGATCAGTGTGGGAATGGAATGTGGTGTATTGTAAATCATTTGGGGCTGTTGTAGGGTCACAAATCATGCTACCCCTAAATGTGGGAACTGTAAAACATGACACCGGTGCTTGCAGGAGAGACACCATCATTGTAAGAGAAACAAGCCTCCCCCCTTCCAGAGTTGAGTGGACTGAGGTGGGGGGCGGGGGGGAGGCCAAAGGGCTTGAGTCAGCCTGCTTCACACTGCCAGGTGTGAGCTGTAAGACTGGCCCAACCTGCCCTTTTCTCCCTTTGTTTTAAGGACAGACCTAAAGCAGACTCCATGGGTAGTCTTTTCTGCAGTCCAGTGGGAGCTGGAATATTTTGCTAGTCTAGATGATGAAATCACTAAGAGCTGAAATTACTGGTTTGGCTGGGAGCCAGACCTGTTGTAGCCAGCGAAGCGGCTGGCAGGAATGACCAGCAGGCGGCCGGTAGGAGCGACGGCAGCCAGCGGAGTGGCTGGTGGGAATGACTGGCAGGCAGCCAGTAGGAGTGGTGTCAGGTGACCAGCAGCACGGCGCAGCCGGTAGGAGAGGCAGCAGGTGACTCGCAAAGCAGCCAGTGGGAATGAGCAGCCGGTAGGAGCGGCAGCAGGCGACCAGTGGAGTGTCTGGTGGAGTAGAACGAGACAGCTGGTGGAGCGTGGCAGAATGGTTCGTGTTAAAGACTGCAGCAGAACCCTATGGAGAGGTGGGGCCATTGGCCTCGCACCACGTAAAGTGTCCCTATTAATCCCCCTGCCCTCTTTTGGACTCTGGGAGGTACTGACCAGGGACAGAGACTTTTGGGGTATCGGACTTTGGGACTTCAGGTGATTCTTGGCGGTGTGGGGGGGAACCTTAGCTCATCTTTGGGCTATGAACTCTGTTTGCGGTATTTTCCCAAGTTAATGCCATATGACTTCTGTCTCTGTATCATTAAGTATTTCATTCCTACACTTAGACTCTGTGCTTGCGAGTGGGGAAGCATTGCCTCTCAGAGGCATGAAGGGGTGTGTGAATTTCCCAGGTTACTGGGTGGGGACTCAAGTCGGTTCTGTGTGAGATGGACCCCTAGATATTGAAACCGGCCCTGGTTGCTGCCGGGCCTACCCGGCAGAAGGGTTACAATTATTGTTATTCAAGCACAGAATTGCTATCCATGGAGATTCTATGGCCCAATATGATTATTCAAGATTTTTATTATATTTGACTCCGTGGTTTCATTCACATGTATCTCCCACTGCCCCATCAGCATGACCTATTCTGTCATTCCTATATATTTTGTACCCTGGTATTACTGTGTCCCATTGATTATCATTCCACCAACTTCCTGGGATGCCTATTATATCATTTGAAATCAGGAACCTGTGAACAGATATGTTAATGGCTGTTATAAAGAGGACTGTGATCAGCTGTTTTGCATGTCCTCTGAAGATAGGACAAAAAGCAAGGGAGATTTAGGTTAGGATATGTCTACACTACAGCATTATTTCGAAATAGCTTATTTTAAAATAGTTATTTTGAAATAGCTTATTTCGAAATAACACGTCTACACACAAAATGCATTTCAAAATAGCTTTTTGCTATTTCAAAATAGCACGTCCACACTGAGTGGACACTGAATCACATTTAAGGCCAGCCGGAACCAGGTCCTGCAGGGCATCAGGTCAGGAGTTACTTTGTGTGGCTGCTGCCTGAGGCTATCTGAAGCCTGTGCTTAAAGGAACACCGCCCTTCCCCGCCCCCGGGCAGCTGGTTCTCAGGTGTCCCTGCTTGCTTGCCTGCCTCGATGAGGGACAGCAAAGCATTTGTGTCTTGAAGTGCTCTGGTTGCTCTCACTCGGGACACCACAGCACTCTACAGCATGGAGCCAGAGCTGCCCCTGTGCACTCTGGTGCATCTCGTGCACGCGTTGCTATTGGCCTGGCTGCACTTGCTGCAGGTTGCCATCCGAGAGGTCCATCAGGGGGCTGTCAGTAACCAGGAGGCCCTGTGGGAGAGCTTCCACCATGGGGAGCACTAAGAGCCTCCCAGGTCTGCCCCAATGGGGGCTTGTGCCTCATTCCTCCCGTATGTCCTTCCACTTACCCCTCCCTAACACCCCTTCCTGATGTAAAATAAAATACATATATTTTCATGAATACAATCTCTTTTTATTTAACAAAACTGGGGGGAGGGGGAATGAAACACTGATGAGACTGGGGAAAGGAGGCGGGAGAGGAGAAGAGAGAGGGTGGGAGAGGGGAGAGGGAAACCTGGGAGGAGGAAGCTGGAAGGGGGAAGCAAGGGGAAAGGGGGGGAGGGGAAGCTCAGGGTTGGGGGTGTCGCCAGAACAGCTTGATTTTCATGCAAACCTGCTTCTGGATTTGCATGTGGCCTTTGGTGGCCAGACTGGCAGCTATCCTGCCATAGACAGCCACATTCCTCTGTCTAGTGTGGAGATCATGGACGTTGGGGACATCCCTCCCAAAATCTGAATAAGGTCCATGATCTCCACCCTGGACCAGGAAGGTGCCCACCTTCTCCAGGCCCTGGTAGGCTCCTGGGAGCTGGCAGACTGCTCCTGGGGAGCGGTGGAGGGCTGGCTGCCAGTGGCTTTCTGGCTCATGTTTTGGGGCCACTGGGTTAGGGACTGCTGGCTCTGGGCTGGCAGGCTTGGAGCTGGCCCAGGCACTGTGGCCAGAGTCAACCCCTTTAAGGGCTCCAGGGAGGGGGGAAGGAAAGGAGTGTTCTTGGTTGAGGCTGGAGTGGCCACCAGGGCACCCTGGGAAGGCTGGAGGCCCCCTATTTCAAAATAAGCATCTAAACAGCACTTATTTCGAAATAGCTATTTCGAATTTGGCATTAATTCCCATGGAATGAGGTTTACTAAATATGAAATAAGCGCTCTGCTATTTTGAATTAATTTTGAAATAGCGGTTTAGCTGTGTAGACGCTAGTAAAGTTATTTTGAAATAATAGCACTGTTATAGGCTGTTATTTCGAAATAACTTTGCTATGTAGACATACCCGTAGATATTAGGAAAAGCTTTCTAACTATAAGGGTTCTTAAACTCTGGTTCTTAAACTATAAGGGTCTTAAACAGCTTGTGGAGTCCCTATCATTGGAGGTTTTTAAAACAATGTTGGACAAAGATTGTGAAATATGGATTTTGTTTACTTGGTTATGCCTCAGTGCTCGTAAAGGAGCTTCTCGAGGTCCTTCCAACCCTGTGTTTCTATAATTCTACAGAGTGGCTATTTTTCACATTAAAGTTCCCAATTGGTTACTGCAGCAATTAGAGATTATGCTTTCACAGAGTACTCTTGCTTAACCCTCTTCCCTCTTGGTGGTACCAAAACGTCTCCTTCCTTCTTCCCTCATCCAGTAATTCCTCTAGCATGTCCCCAGCTAGCCATTTAGAATATATCAAAGTCAAGGATCTGTTTCTTTCTGCTTTGGATATTCCTAAATTTGTTTATAGGAATTCTTAGACAGCTACCTTAATGAAAAAGCCTGATACATAGATATCTGTCTGTCCAGTTTAGGATTTTCTGTTGTGCCCATCACACTTGCACATAAACTCAATCTACCTCATGTACTGCATGAATCATGTTGACACTTTTGTTGAAAGCTATGATGCTAGGGGATTTGGAGTAGCTGGTCAGTCACTCGTTTATTACCTAGCACCTCCTTCAGCTTATGCCTTTGATTCCATGTCATAGGTGATTTGGAGAAACTGCATAATCCTGGTGTGCCTTTCTGCTGGATGCTGCTACTGCCCCTATAGTTTCTTGCCATCCATGTTTCCTGCCCCAGGCTAACCTCCTCACATAAACACCTGGGCTGTGTCTACACTGGGCCACTTATTCGGGAAAATCAGCCGCTTTTCCGGAATAAGCTGTGAGCTGTCTACACTGGCCCTTGAATTTCCGGAAAAGCAACGATGCTCTACTGAACAAAATCAGCCACTATTCCGGAAAAACTATTCTGCTCCCACTCGGGCATAAGTCCTTATTCCGGAACACTGTTCCGGAAAAGGGCCAGTGTAGACAGCCCAGTAGTCTTTTCCAAAAAAGCGCATCTACATTGGCCACAGATGCTTTTCCGGAAAAAAGGCTTTTCCGGAAAAGCAGCCTGCCAATGTAGACGCTCCTTTTCCAGAAAAACTGAAAACGGAATAGTATTCCGTTTTAAGCATTTCCGGAAATTCATGCCAGTGTGTAGACAGCCCTGTAGCCAGAGGGTGCATGGCTGGTCTACATGTCTGTTGTGAGATGAATTGAATGCCTTGCACCTTCTCAATCAAGTCAACAAATTAGAAGAGCAATACATTTTTGCTTGGCACTAAGCGACCAGCAGATGGAATTTTGCCCAGGCTGGAACGAGAATATACACAGTAGCAGCATCAGGATAGCAAGAATTTTGGATGAGAAAATATTGGCAAACAAAAAATAGTAACAAGAGTTTGACCTCCAGATTGGACTCTAAGCAGTAGCCCACATTAATGCCAACATTGCTGACTATCACTATCCCCTGGACAACCACAGACCAGTAGCTGTGACACCATTTGTATAACAATGGTGGGATTGTATAACAACAATGGTGGCTTATACTGAAGGAGAGAATTTAAATCCAAGACTGGAGCAGAAGTAACAGCTGCCACCACAGGAGTTGTGTCTGGTTTTTGCAGCTACAATGTCTGTTCCGTTTTTTGATAAATACAATAACTTATTTTGCTACTGTCCACTATGACTGGATCCTCCTATCTATAGTCCTCTCTTGGATACTATCATTTGTTTTTTACTCACCATCAGGAATCCTCTGTTCCTGATTATTCCATGGGCTCTGTGGCAGCATGTTCATCTCTTCCAGATGAACAGACACAGCATAACAGTCATCCTTTCCAATTCTGACAACTTGGGCATTAGCAGCCTTTTCCTCTGTGGATCACATCTACTCCTCCCAGTTAATTTTTGTAAATTAGACCTACACTTTTTAGCAGACATTCTGACATTTGCAGGCTAAATTGATTGTTTGGGAGGTTACAATCATAATTTCAGGAGCCGTACCCAACATCTAGCCAGTGACTTGTTAAAGGAGCCTTTTTTGGGAAAAAAAATCCTCCTTCTATGAGAATGTAGAATCAACTCTGCTGCTACTCCTGGCATCTAATTATTTGAGGAATGTCTTGAATGCTAGAACAGAGCAGAGCTCTCATTTTTCTTAGGAGCTAGGTCCCTGTGCAGCCAAATTTCACACCAGATACTTAAAATCTCAGATACTGGAAACAGTTGCTTGCCATTTCAACCAGAAAGGACTCTGTCTCAATGACCTACTCACCTGCATCTTACTTCAGAAGACATTCAAATCTGCACTTGAAAGAGAATCCTCTGAACTGGCATTCATGCTAAAATTTGACACTCTCCACGGAGGCATGAACAAAGACTCCAGCTATCTTACCCATTACAAAGATAGCTTCCTTAATTATCACCTCTAACACTATTAACTCACAGACATCTACCCTTCCCCACCTCTAATATCATTAACTCACAGGCATTCACCTTCCTTCCCTCCCCCCCCGAATCCACCTTCTGTTCTGAAATGTGATTTGTCCTTTTCATATGTGTTCACTTTTTTTTTAATTGTATCCTTTGGTATATATGGCTGTGACTATTTTCTTCCACTATCTGATCTGAGGAAGTGGGTCTGGCCCACGAAATCTCATCATCTAATAAACCATCTTGTTAGTCTTTAAAGTGCTACATAGTCCTGTATTTTGTTTTAGAGTCATAGGGTATGTCTAGACTACAGTTTTTTTTTTAAAAACTGGCCTTTTTTTGAAAAAACTTCCCCTGCATCTATAGTGCTGCCATGTTCTTTCAAAAGTAAAAACTGTTCCGCGGCAGTTTTTTTGACTGCAGAAAACCTTGTTTTATGAGGAAGAACGCCTTTTTTCACAAGTGCTTTTTCAAAAATAGGTGCTATATAATGCAAACTGTGCTTTTTCGAAAGAGAGCATCCAGACTGCCTGGGTGCTCTCTTTTGAAAAAGCAGCTTGCTTTTTCGAAAGTACAGTTTGTAGTCTAGATGCTCTTTTTTGAAAGAGGCTTTTTTGAAAGTATCTTTTGAAAAACCTTCTTTCGAAAGAGGCTTGCAGTCTAGACGTAGGGGAGTTTAAGGCCAGAAGGGACCTCTATGCAGGTGGTCAGACTGGATTATCTCCAGAAAATGCCATCAACACCACCCAGCTCCTGCACACTAACCCAACAACTATAGTGACACCAGTGTTTACAACCTGTAGAAGATTAAACTACTATGTGCCACAAGCTAAGTATAAGAGAGACTGAAGTGCCTTTGTGCTTGAGGCCCCGGCAATAGACTAAGCAAGGAAAACTCTTCTAATCTCTATTTGTAAAATAGGCCCTCCATTCCCCCCATAATCCTAGTTGCTCTTCTCTGTCCCTGTTCCAGTTTGAATTCATTTTCTTGAACGTGAGTGGCCAGAGCTTTACACAATATTCCAAGTGAAGTCTTACCAATGCTTTGCACATGACATTAATACTTTCTTATCTCTACTGGAAATTCATCCTCTAATGAAGTATTTTCACAGTCATATCACAAATGGGCTTACATTGCAAAACACAGCCCAATATCTGTTTGTTCTACTAAATTTGTGCAGTATTCTGTGTTTACATAATACACACACATACACACACACACACACATTTTTAGGGAAATGACAGAAGGCGTCCAAATTAGAGGAATGAGGCATTGTTGGCAAGCACTGAAGAAGCAGAACTGTGCAAAACTTTCCTGCTGAAACCTTCAATCAGGTAACATTCATCTGCTTTTGTGTTTTGTAACCCTAACATTCCAGCTGCACTGAGGCCTGCAAACTAGTCAATTTATATTGATTTATACATTGGAGTAAACAGGAAAACTGATTTCTGTTGACCTGAAACAAGGCAGAATGACTATCAGGCTATGCAACAGGATCAGTTTGTGTTTTGCTTTTTTCCAACTTGAACTGCAGAACAGAAAACCAGGGTACAAACCAACACAAACTATAGGTGAGAAAAAGTTCTCACAAACCTATATATATAGGAACTAACAAGGTTCAGCTGGTTCTGTTTCAGTGTAATAAGGCACCTGGGCCCTGTTCATGGAGAATTGTTTTTGGAGGATAATTCTTATTTCATGAAGGGTACATCAATGGCTATTAACCAAGATGGTCAGGGGTACAACCCCAGGCTTTAGGCATTTCTAATCCTCCAACTGCCAGAAGCTGGGACTAGATGGATCACTCAGAATTGTCCTGTTCTCTTCATTCCTTCTGAAGTAACTGGTACTGGCCATTGTCAGAAGATAGGTTATTGCACTAGTCGGACCATTTTTCTGAGCCAATTATGGCTATTGCTATGTACATTTAATTAAAAAATGTCCTTCATGTGGGACCATTGCCTTCACTAGAACTATGCTAATTTACTCTAGCTCATGGTCTGGCACCTATTTGTGTCCTATTTTTGCAATAATTGATATATACATAATAATAATTGATAATAATATAATATGCTGTGGGAACTAATATCAAAGAATGATGGAGGAAATTGAAGTAATGCATGGGGATTACAACTTGGACTAGTTTAGCAATAACATAAATTGTTTTCTATAGGGACAAGATGATTAGTGTATGAACACTGGACACAGATTTCATTATACTTCTCTCCTTGAAGTGTTGTTTCAGTAGCAATGTGATTTCGGTATTTATACTCTGGTTTGTAAATGTGTTTGGATTTCTTAGAGAGTGTGTAGCAGTGTACATATAAGACAATATTGCTACTGACCAACCTAGCTAATGCTACCTTAGTAACTTTAATATTTTGATTTTACACAAACTTTTTATTTATGCTATGACTTCTCAGATAAAGACTCACTTCCCTATACTGGTGGTGGTCACTACTCTGGGAAAAACCTAAAAATAAGTGTCTAACAGAATGAAAAACGGAGCATCATAAAATAATGTTAATGGCTATAGTCATTACTCTGGATCTTTCACTTGATGTTTTACTTTTTCACCAGCTTATCTAGAATAATTGGTGCTACATGATAGTATTATAGTACATGGCATGTTATGGACCCCACCTCTTCAGATAAGAGAAAACCATAAAAGACCGTTTTACAGGTGGAACATATTTTTGTGCCTGATGTAGGAATACTTCTATAAACCACAACCCTAAGCATTCACAAACACACATTGTTGTTTAAATTTAGGAAACACTAGAATAGAAAGGTTTTTCTTTGCTTAAAAAAGCCACAAGATCTTCCTACTTGAGATCAAGGCCTTATTATTGAAGTTTAGAAGCAGAGATTTATTTATTTTAGTTCAAAAGCTGTTTTTATTTTTCAAAAGTATGTTTTCTGAATAAACTCAAACAACAAGTAAATTATAGGTAATCTTCATTGGCTCACAAAAGAGGCAAAAATTGTCAGACTGTTCTCTGCAAAATGATTCACTCAATTTTAGTTAATACATTCTGTGTTTATGTATTATAGCATTTGCAGTAATAATAGATAATATTAAGCTTATAGTGCTGACATCTTCAAAGTATTTTCACAGACATTAAATCTTAATAGCAAATGCTACATATAAGGTTTCAAAACAATTTCTTATTTTCATTTGCTCAGACATTTGAAAAAAAACCAACCCCTCTTTAACGACTGAAAACATTCGATACTTGGGCTCCATCCAAAATAAGGGCTTTTTAGGGAAGTTTGGAGAAAATACCAGGAGTTGTTTCCATGATCAAGAGCAAGAAATCACACTTTCTTTTATTTCATCACACTTTTGATTTTTATCAGAAATAATTTAAGAATGTGGATTTATGAAAAGTACAATGCAAATACAACTCTACATATACCTTTTTTAGTAAGAAGATATTATATGAAGTAATTCTTATTTGTATGTAGGACTGTAAATTTAGGTATCGTTTCTACTGCACAACCATTTGTTTTTTCTTTTTCTCATTTCTTCTGTCCTACATTCTCAAAGTTGGATTTGTTTTTCTTGTACATATGCATAATGCCCTGTCAGAATTTGGACCTCAGAAAGAATCTTTAACATAAGTTCTTAAAAATGGGACAACTGGGAAGGTGCTGAATACTCATTTATGGCATATCATCCTTAACCATGGCCCTTTAGTTAAAAAGCTTCCAATTTTGATTACAAATTCTGGAATGGATTATAATAAAAAGAATAGCTGGTGCTTATCATGTTCTGCCAGGTGGGGATGAGGACACATTTAGCTGTGGGTTTATAGTAAAACTGGAAAAATGAATGCTTGGAAATGTTAAAGCGTGGTCATTTGTTCAATTAGTTTACCTCAAGTGCTTTCCCTGGGACTTGAAATTAGAAGGGATTTACAGGGGAGAAGTAGAGGGTGGAAAATGACTAAATTGTCAACTCTGTATGTATCTAGTTGACTACTGGGGAGATCTGGAGGACTTCAGGGGACTACACTCTCGTGCTAGAGGAGTGTAGGGAAATCCCTTATGTTATGAGTACGTTTCCAGGTAATTCCTTTCTAGCTGCTTGCAATCTCATGCATTTTGAAGTGGGAGCAAAGGTCTTAAGTACCTCAGAAACAGTTGGTTTTATGGTAAGTTAGTAACTTACTATATGGTATCCTGTGTTTCTTGTTGAGTATCTATCCCATATTGCTACACACACAATACTATGCATATGCTATGTTTTTCCTGTAAGGGCAAGTGGCAGAGAGTCTGCACAGACACCTGGAGTGAATTCACCCTTGGATAGCTCTCTTAGCTCCGGTCTACGCTAGGGAATTATTTCAAAATAATGAGCGAAGTCTCCATACTACCAAACCTGTTATTTTGAAATAACGGACTGGTTATTTTGAAAGCTGTACTCCTGCTTTCCTTAGGGAATTACACTTATTTTGAAATAGCATTAATGTAGATGCTCCAACTGTGGCTATTTTGAAATAATTACTCCCCAGAGTAATTCGAAGTGATTACTCTCCAGTGTTTCCTGGGGCCCTAAGTCAAGGTAGTGCATCCTCATTAATGGAGTCTGCCTTGGATTAATTTTGAGTCTCCCCTGTAGTGGGGACACGCTATTTCAATTTTCTTATTTTGGGCATTATTATTTCAAATTTAGTTATTTTGAAATAATTTCTAATTGTAGACATGACCTTAGGTACCAACCATGGGAATGCTTAGTAAGTAGTCCTAGTGATTTCAGTATCTTATTCATATGAGTAATCTTTATTATATAAGAGTTTGCAGGACTGGATTCGTATTGACTATATATAAGCAGCTCATGTATGAAAAAGCAAAAGAATTTAGTGTAGAAGACCGGCTTTGCAGAGTGGCAACATGGCCACATATTCTGATTGAACTAATGGAAATATCACTGCCAGAGTAAAGCATTCCTTGGTGTTTATGTAACCCAAGGAAAATTAAGAGATGGAAAAGTTTAAATGTGAAAAATCTTGACGGAAGATACGTGCCACATCCTGTAAAGTGCTGAATGCTCCCAAAAGACTCTGAGCTGCCTCAACTCCCACAGAAATTAGGAGAAGCAGATGGCACACTCCACATTTGAGCCGGTATTTGGGACTTTGCAGTAATGGAGTCTGTCTTATCTTTTCCTGGAAGCACAGGTCTCTGTGCCCAAAAGCAATATTAATCTTCATTTTCTTTTTCATCTACATTTTGCAGTCTGGTGGCAGCCACGCCTATTCTGGCTTGCCAAAGGGCTGAACAAAGAGAGAAATTGGCACACGGGCATATTTTTCAAAACCTTACCACAATGCCAGTTTTAGGAATGTATAAATCAACCGCCCACAACAGATGTGTTTATCCTAATCAAGTATAATGTTGCTGCTGCTCAACCGGTCAATACTGAAAAGAAAAAAATATATAGTTGGAAACATATCTGTAAAGCATTTACATAGGACATATATGCTGAGTAACTTTATATGAAAGTTTTGTCAGTATGAGGTTAGAAAGCTGTATTTCTTGCAGGTGCTGAGGTGGTGAGGGGTTTGTTTTCCCAAATGAAGTCTGTTATGCTTTTAAGCCATATTACACTGTATACGACAGGCGGAGCTGGTGACACTTCCTATAATCAAATGTTAACCATTTGGGCAAAAATGTCCCATGCCTGATAGCTGCCTAAAGCTTAATGGTTTCAGCCAGAATGGTTCATCCATTTCTGAGCACTAGATTGGGGAAAATACGCAGTCTGAACTTTTTTTGGTGCTTTCATGGCTTTCTTCTATCTCTTTTGATTCTCCAAAGACTTAAAACTTCTGTCTGGGGTTTTCAAAAGGGTTCAAGGGACTGAGCCTGAATTTGAATGGGTTGTAGCTCCCTCATGAGGCTACATCTAGGCTGTAGACTTCTTGAGCAAGAAGCTTTTTGTGAAAGAGATCTTCCACAAAAACGTATTGCACAAGAGTGTGGCCACACTGCAAAAGCGATGCGCTTTTGCACAAGAGAGCGTCCAGTCTTCATGGACACTTTCTTGCAAGAAAGCTCTAATTGCCATTAATAGAATGGCCACCAGGGCACCTGTGCTTCTTTTGATAGGCTGTTTTTGTGTAAAAACCCTGTTTCCTGTCCACATACAACTTTTTGCGCAAGAGTTATTGTGCAAAAGGGCTTATTCCTCATAGAAAGAGGAATAACTATTGGCCAAAACCCCCTCTTTTCTTCTGATTTACTGTAAATTTTCTTGCGCAAAAACGCACTTACAGTGCGGATTCTCTGCAAGTTTTTGTGCAAAAATTCTGCAGTTTAGACATAGCCTTATATTACTTTTGACAATCTCAGATGCTATTTCTAGCTCCATGGTTTACCAAGATGCCAGATCTGACATTCAGATCCATCACTGCTCCTGCAAGACTGAATATAGGTTGTGCTGAACTTTGGCTACTATTATTTTAATAAGATGAAATGGTAGGGGCAAGGGAAAGCAATATTTCTGTGGGAAGTTGATTTAAAAATAAAAATAAGCTGCTGGTAGGTTTGAAATGATGGAATAAGTCCATGGCCAATGCATTAGTGAGAAGCTGAGGAAATCAAAGGTTTCTGAGAAGTAGAATTTATCACATGGTTCTGCAATTTATCAGATACATATCACCACCAATGATCAGGAATATCATTCATATATAGAGAGAGATTACTAGGATCTGATTTATAGTTTACATTATGACTTCTAAAAAGCTGGAAAAAATATAAATATATAGTGGAACTGATTAATCTACAATGCTTCTTTGGGTTTAGTTCATTCTTTTTCTTTCCGTTGCTCCTCTCATCTGCTCTCCTCCCCTCCTTCTCCTCAAAATGGGTCCGAAGCAAAAAACTTTAGCTAGATAATGCTTTTGCCAATAATGAATGTATAGAGATATATTTCAGTATTACGTTCTAAAATAGTAATTGAGATTGATGATGAAGTTCTTCCATTCTGTAAAAGTTCAGTTAAACCATTGCTGTGGCATCTGAATGATTCTCATACACAGTTTAAAAGCCTTCAAAGCAATGATAAGAAAAGTAAAGTTTCAGAGTAGAGTTGGTTGGAAAAACCATGTCTTTACTCACAAAGTATTGTCAAAAAATAAATGCTTTGTAAAATTGGGCCAAACATTGCCAACATTTTGTCTCAGAGAAAAATAAAATATGTTCCCAAAAATGTGAAAATATTCCATATCAACATTTTTGGAATGAAATAATTTAATTTTTAAATAATTTTGGGATTTTAAATCTACATAACATGAAATGAAAAAAGGCATTCAGAATGTTGTTTGATACAAAATGATTTATTCAAAACATTTCCTTTCCTGAGAAATCAGGGGTTATTCCAATTCAAAATAAAGCTAAATTTTGAATCTCAAAATCTGTCACAAAATGAAATTTCTGTCCTCTGCACAGCTCTGGTTTAGAGTATGAAAACTAGATTTTCATCTCATTTGCATTAATTTTATATCAGTGAACTCCATGGATTTATTTAGTGTTACTCCTGATTTACATTGGTGTTACATAAGAATGAAATCTTAGCAATGGTGTGGTGACTGCCCAACACTGGCTGGAAAGGGGTTAATGCAAGCTGGAGGGTGTGGCCAGTTCAGACTCTGGCTTGCCCCTGAAGCAGAAAAGCTGGATTTGGAGGCCACAATTGGCTGCAGTGGCAGTAGAGACACAGGACCACTGATAAACCCCTGGGAGAGGGACGAGAGACCACTGTAGAGGGCACTGCCAGAGGGCAGTATCCCAGGGTATGTCTACACTGCCATCCCTGTTCTAATTAGTTCGAACTACCTGCCTGTAGCTACGTGTGGCACGGACTAGGTAGTTCGAACTAAAGCTCCTAATTTGAACTACCGTTATACCTCCTTGTAGGAGGAATAATGGTAGTTTGAATTAGGAGCTTTAATGTGTAGCCACGGGCAGGTAGTTCGAACTACGGGCATTTAAAAATGGCGGCACCCGGGAACATGCAAATGAAGCCTGGGATATTTAAATCCCGTGCTTCATTTGCAAGTTCGAATGCCTACATTAGCCACCCTAGTTCGAACTAGGGTGGCAATGTAGACATACCCCCAAAGAGGATGCATTGTGGTCTGGGAGTAAGGTGGGTCCAGAACACAAGCATGGCATGTGGATGGGGAGAGACATCAGCCAGGAGGAGGCACCCTGCTGATGACCAAGCTAATTCACTGGAGCTACTAGCAGGAGGCACCACAGTGGTGAGTTGACCCTGTGAAAGATGGAATATATATGTTGTGATGTGTAATTATCTACATTTCCTTTTCAATGAAGAAACTTTACACAGAATGTGAGGAAACTGAGGAACTTTTAAGGATTTGATGATGAATGTGTCCTTTTTGTTCTTTTTGTAATTATTTATTTTGACATAGTGTGATGTTACAATTTGCTTTTCAAGAAACTTGGAACTACATCATGTTACATTTCTTGTCTGCTTACATCATCATCTTTTCCCACATATTGTCATGCAACCGGTTGTATATGAGGGTACGTCTACACTTGCTTCCTAGTTCGAGCTAGGGATGCAAATGTAGCTGACCGAAATTGCTAATGAAGCGGGGATTTAAATATCCCGTGCTTCATTAGCATAATCTCGCTCATGCATTATTCCACTCAACAGCTGATTCAAACCAGGAAGTGTGCTCTGGGATGTGTTAGTTTGAATCAAATCCCTTCGTTCGAACTAACGTTACTCCTCATTTTTTCATCAAAAATTTTTTAATAAAAAATGAGGAGTAACGTTAGTTCAAACTAAGGGGTTTGATTCGAACTAACGCATCCCGGAGCGCACTTCGTGGTTCAAATCAGCTGCTGAGCGGAATAACGAGCGGGCAACATTATGCTAATGAAGTGCGGGATATTTAAATCCCCACTTCATTAGCAATTTCGGTTGGCTACATTTGCATCCGTAGCTTGAACCAGGGAGCAAGTGTAGACGTACACTAATGTATTAGAGTTTGTTACTGACTACAAGAATAATAAAACACTGTCAGATATTTTGGTTCAAGTTTCTTATTTAGATATTCAAACCAGAAGAGGGCAATGTTAATCTTAATAAAAACATATGCTTTGATTTCACTTATATCTTTTTTCCCCTTAACATTTACATTTGTTGTCTAAAAGTCAATGGTAATTTTAGGGCAATTACAGCAAACTCATAAGGATGTTACTGATGTCATTCACATGAGTTCAGTGGAACTACTCACTGAAGCATGTTATCAAGTATCAGAGGGGTAGCTGTGTTAGTCTGAACCTGAAAAAGCGGCGAGGAGTCCTGTGGCACCTTATAGACTAACTGAAATGTTGGAGCATAAGCTTTCGTGGGCAAAGACCCACTTCGTCAGATGCATCTGACGAAGTGGGTCTTTGCCCACGAAAGCTTATGCTCCAACATTTCAGTTAGTCTATAAGGTGCCACAGGACTCCTTGAAGCATGTTAGTTGCTTTACTCATACATATGCAGGCATGAGCCCTTTTAACAACAAGTCTTATTTATTAATTTTTGGAGCTTTGACAGATTTAAACTGAAAATTGCAATTTCAGATTTCAAACAATATCATTTTTTAAAAGATGGCCTACTGGGAATTGTGATTTTTTTGGTAGGAACCAGAGGAAGGTGAGCATGTATGCATTGAGAGTTCTACATTTAAAAATGGAGTGAAATCCTGGCCTACATTGGTTTTCCTTTGGTATCAGTGGAGCCTGGCATTTGCTCCAAATTAACACCCAGTAATTAGGCATTATAAAGGCACAAACTCCATTCACTTTGGGGGTGGGAGAATACTAGGATTTCTGTGCACTCATTGCCTAGTGTTTTGTGCATGCAAAGACACACATACATTTGCTCTTTATCCAAGTCAAAATTTGTCTCTGATTTTTAAAAATAATTCATATAAATCTGACAGACCTGTTACTTAACTTGGGTTCTTGAAGTTATACAACAACTTAATTGTCTAGCTACATCAAGGCCCTTAGCAGTTTTTATTTTAACAATAAAGTAGGTTCAAGGTGGAAAAGATGGTCACAGTGAAACTACTTGATATTAACATCACATGAAGTTTTCTGAAAGGACATAAAATATTAGAGTAAGTAACATAGCATAGAATTGCACTTGCAGATCAAGTGAAACATCAACAATAACAACAACAAAACACCCTTATTTAAACCGTGTAGGATGCTGCTTTCATTAAAGGCTACATGTTTGAGCTGTCTAGTTCAGCCCGTATGTCAGAGGAAGGAACAAGTTAATATTTTTGACATTGTAATCTGGAACGTACTGGAAACAGATGCTTAATAAAGAGCTCTGCCCACCCATGCAAACTACAGATGGATTAATGAAGATATAACTGGTTCAGCCTTCTGTTTATGCCAATTGATTCATCTCATTTATTTTATTTTAAATTCTTTTACTGTAAATATTCATACTAATAATTATTTCCATAATCTGGTATTATATTTTTATCCCAGTGTAGGTTAACTGTAGAACTTCAGCCAAAATAGATTTATACATAAAATCTATAGGCACAATAAAAGAAAAATTACGAGTATCTTGCATCTTCCACGAAGGTTCCCACAATGCTTTGTAAGCACTAAGGAGCTGTGCCTGTGACACCTTTGTCTGATAGTTAGGTAAGTATACATCCTTCCCCAAACATACATGTGGCTACGTCTACACTGGCAGCTTCTTGAGCAAGAACTCTTTTGCGGAAGAGTTCTTGTGCAAAAACTCTTCCAGAAGACAGCTTCTATACTGGCATGAGGTTTTGCACAAGAGCATCCATGCCAGTGTAGATGATCTCTTGTGCAAGAAAGCTCAGAGGGCTTTCTTGCACAAGAAATTCATGTTGCCTGTCTACACTGGCTTCTTGAGCAAGAACAGTTGCGCAAAAGGGCTTATTCCTGAGCAGGAGCGCCAGAGTTCTGGCTCAAGATGCCCTGATTTCATACATTAGAACATCAGATTACTTGCACAAGATCACGCGGCCAGTGTAGACAGGCAGCAAGCGACTGCTTTTGCGCAAGATCGTGCCAGTATAGACACAGCCACACAGGAACAATGTGGCAAAATCAGGAATAGAAACCAAAGGTAAAATCTTGGCTCAGCTGCATTCAATGGGAATTGTGCCACTGTCTTCATCCCACATAGAGTCCTGCCATAAACACTATTCTTCCTTCTAGCTGTTTCTGTTTGAGTTTAAATCCTGGACATTCAAAGATGAGGCTGCCTCGCTCTTATAATCTTTCTTTCATGCCCTTTTAGGCTATGTGTTTACTTACAGTGGCAAGAAGAACATGTACACCAGGGGTGGGGAACCCTTTTATAGGTCAGGGGCTGCTGATCCACAGACAAATCAGTCAAGGGCTTCACACAAGTGACAAGGAACCCTCCTGCAAAACTTCCCCACAACAACCCTCCATCCTCTCACTGACATGGCCCCTGATTGAGAAGAAGACACTCTCCACAGTCCCCTCCCACACCAAAGTCTAGAGGGGGCCCATAACCTCCAGGGTCAGATCCAGGCAAGCTAGGGGCCACATCTGCCCTCCAGGCCTGAGGTTCCCCACCCCTGACATACACTGTATACCACCTTAGTGTACATATAAAAAGTTGTATAGACAGTGAGGAACTGCTCAGGAGAGTAGAGTAAAAAACATGCTGAAATCTTAGGGTTTACACACTAATCTATATGGTGTGATGGATTGGATCACAGAAGTCCCCTTGGGATTGTACCCTGGTGTACTTATCATGATAATGATGCCCAGTTTCCTGATCTGTGGGGATTCCCACCAATCTATCTTCCTGGACCATATTCTCTGCTCTCCCCCAGACAAAGCACAGATTTGGGGTTACCTTCCCCCTTCAGAGCAACACAGACACTGAACCAGCTAAAAGGGCTCAGGAGCCAGGAAACTAACCCCAAAAAGGGACCAACCCCCAAATAAATAGGTTTTACTCTGTGTAAAAGTTTTACATAGTAAAAGCTCATAAGGCCCTCCCACTTTATCAGTGAAAGAAAGCTATGAACAGTGATTGCTCCCCCCCAGGTAATGACTATTTACACTGGGCTTTATAATAAATCTGTGGTGTCCAACCAATTCTGAAGCAATAGCCACTAAGGGAACTAGCCACGCTCAACTGGCCAAATAGCCGCTTATGGCTAGTGGCTAGCATGTTGGACACTACAGTAAACAAATGTGTTTTTACTAAGTATAAAAAGTAGGATTTAAGTGGTTGCAAATGAAAACAGTCAGAACAAAGTAAGTTACTAAATTAAAATGAACAAAAAATGCTTAGCTAGTTCCAATGCACTAAGAAACTTGTTACAAGCAAATTCTTACACTAAACAGCTGTTCTGATCTTAGGTAAAGAACTTCAAGTCAGATTTGAACTTTATTCTGATTTGGGTTTATAGCTTCTTCAAAGTTCTTTGTATCCTCTTAGGGTAGGCCAGTCAGTTTCACAGGCCAGCTGAAGACAAAGGACTGATGGTTTCCCATTGCTTAAATAGACATTCCCCCAGGGCAGGAACCCTTTGTTCAACACAATCAATCCCAATAGAAAAATACCAGCTTCAGAATGGATTCCAGTACCAGATGACATGTCACATGTCTTCCTGGGACCAACCAGTCTGGCTTACAGGACAAAGAAGACTATTCATAGGTCATTGGTTTGAGTATGTTGTCATTAAGAGCCAGAGCAGCAGAAATGTCCCTCATTAGCATATTTAGAACTATAAAGAGATCCACACTTCATATTTCTAACTTCACATACAAGAGTGATACATGCACAAAAATAGGATGTACAGATTTATCAGACTGTAGCTTTAAAATTGATATATTACATGCATGGTTTTGCATAAAACATTTTTCAGTTATGCATATTCATATCCATAAGCCAATTATCAAAAAGGAAGGGAGACCATGGCACATAGTTTTCTACTTGCGTAGGCCATACCTCCTATGTCCACACTGCTATTTTTAGCAGTGTAGTGTCTTTCTGCCTCCTTTCTGTTGACCCTTATTCCTAGGGGAAAGACTCCAGCAGTGGTGAAAGGCTCCAACAGCTCCTCACTGCTGGAGCCTTTCTCTGCTATAGGGAGCCACCAGAGTCTTTCCTTGCCACAGATAACTGCACACTACAATGTGGATTCAGCTCGCTTTAAACTGGGGCATGTAGCTACATCTACACTACATGCCATTGACAGTGTAGACAAAGCCATGTTCTGTTATCCATCCCACTTATCTAGGTTTTTCCTCTCGATTTCTTACTTACCTCATATTACTTTGCAGACCTTGTGTGATGTCTAAAAGTATATGAAGATATCTTAGCAGACCAGCGTCCACAGAAAGAGGATCCCCACTGAAATCTCGGGTCTAACCCAAAGAGTATATAGTGGTAAAGATCCTGCTCCTTTTGGCAGCGGGCATTTAATGGAGTTACACCACATAGCTGAAATCAGGAATAAGTTCAGTAAGAAGGAAATGTGGGAAAACAAAGTGAAAGTTATTGTCAGATGCATGTGAAGGGAACTTAATCAAAGAGATGAAATTGGTGTATTTATAGTGTTTAACCATTAGCAAAACAGTAATTATAGCTGGTAATTACTACAAAAATTGTCTCATGTAAGGACCTGTTTAAACAATTGTATAGCTATGGAAAAATGCTAGAGGTGTAAATACAACTCCATTGCATTAACTAAGATAATATTTGCATGTCATACTTTTGTGTGCTTCCTGTGTCTTGACCCTTAAATCTCTCTGCACAAGAGGCGGTATAATCCCTCCTTATCCTTTCAGAAAATAGTGTCTTCCTTTTTTCAAAAACCTATTTTATACAGTGATAACAAATTACAGAATCAGATTCTTTTTCTAACATTGAATGAGGTAATTTACTAGAATAAGAAAATAATATTATTCCTATAGCTTTTCTTTTCTTGCTTCCATATAGACCATCTGGCCAGAACTTTCTTCTGCTTGGCTTTCTTCTGCTTTTAAATAAATAGCAGCTATCCTTACAAGCTACTTCTGCCTCTTTGAAAACGTGTGCAGCTTTTCCTATTCATATTCCATTAGTATTGCAACCATTATATAAAAGTGTTTGTTTCTTAGTGAATACAGCAAGGATTATCCCAGCATACCCTTGTTTGGATGTTAGTGAGGGAAACCAGGTACAGGGGGATGTGAAGATTCAATAGCAGTGGTGGAAAATGCAGGGGATGGGGAATATGAGGACTCTTTTAGAAGCATGAACTAAAGGTTTACATTATCCAGAGCAGGGACCACCACACTGAAAGGTAACTTTTTTTATTTTTCTGAAAAGATGAAGCAAGTACAGTGGCTGTCTCGCTCAACATGATATCATGTCAAAAATATGTTTGCTGTGTTGTATCCTCTTTATAGATAGGCATATGATCAACATCATTTTCCCAAGAGGTGGATGATAGATGTATTCTGTTCCATCTTATGGCCAATTCTATCCCACATTTAATTCTTTTGGTCTTATGGTTTTTTTCCCTTCAGCTTGTTTAATCAAAATATTGAAGACTGCTCTGATTCTAACATCCTCCGTCTTGCTTAAAATCCATGTTAAAATTTAAATGTATGTTGTAATCCTTTTAACTGACTATAAATCAGATAGAAAGCTGACTAATAGTTGGATTCTAAAACCAAACTAGAATTTTTAGGGAATTGAACTGCAGTTTGCCACAGAGCTGTAGAAACCCCAGTTATAAGTTTTATTTTCTTTAGCTAAAGGTTTCAAATGGATGATTGAATAAACTGCTTTGCAGGGAGATGCAGTAAGATGACTTCAGTGACATCTCTTCCATGCAATTTCAGCCTCTGTAAACTAGAACTAATTGAAAAAAATCTTTATCTTGCGGGGCTTCTTTCATAAATAATGGCAAATTGTGTATAGAATTAAGTCAATCATTTTTAGACCTATAAATAATATGTGGTCATTACAATGAAAAGCCCATGTCTACTTTACATATGAAAGACCAGCTGTCATGGTAGAGATTTTGAATGTAGATGAATAATGGCCTGTTAAAATAAAAGTGAAAAAAACTTTAATATAATGTTGCAATGAAACAAAGAAATACTAAAGTCATTTAATTTTCCTGTGATTAGCTGTCCTACATCCCTTCCTTTCTCGAGGTATTTCACAAACATATGCACTATACATACAAAAAAATTCTGTTTGTTTCTAGAACCTATAACTCTCAGTAGAGTCAAGAACCAAATCATGGCTAACTCTGTATTAATCATCTTTGTATGCTGACTGACTTAGGACTTGTAGACTTAGTGCTCATGTAGCTTCTCCTAAAAGCAGTTTTAAAAGAAATAGCCTCCTTATGTGGCAGAATTCCAGAGATAATTACAGTAATCGAATCTGCCCTATTATTAATGCAAGAATATCGTCTGTTAGCATATGATTCCTACTACATCCCTACAAAGACTAGTCTGCAATTTCATAAATTGCTGTAGCAGTTGCTGATCCCCCCACCAGGAATGGGAGAATGCAGCTGCTCCTTCAGGAACACTGTATAGAGCCTGGGGAAGAGTCTGTCTTACTTATCTTTCATGTATCTTAACTTACATGGCTGCCATCACTTTCAGTTTGAGCCATCATAAACTGTTTGTTTTATAAACTATGTGGACTATATATAGCGCCAAATTTCAAAATAAGCTATTTTGAATTTACCTTGAAAGAAGCTACACAATTCTCATAGGTCAAACTGCATAGCTTATTGCAAGGTAAGGGTGTAGTGTAGACGCACCCTGAGTGGAGAGATGCTGGTAAGCCAAGGGCCTGAAAAACCAGAAAAGTAGGACAAAGCCCAGTGAAACAGCAGCAAAAGATCAAACAGTGCAGAGACTTTGTTTGCCTGTTATAGAGTCCCTGGGTTAGAAATCATGGTAGGGGGTGGGCCTGGATTCTTCTGACAACAACTGGTAAATGGGAAGGGCATTGGAGATGCCAGCAAGCCAGTGGGTCTAGAGGGACTTTGAGTTTCTTGGAAGGGAAGGACTTTAGTGACCTGGTTGGAGAACCAAGCCACAAAGAGATGGATCTGAGAATGTGTGGGGCTAAAGAGTGAGACAGGATGGGGGAAGACACTACTGGAGGGAAAGCACAAGTCTGGTAGAACAAATTCCTAGGGTGGCCAGCAGGAAGTGCTCCTAGCAGTTGGTAATAAGCCTGAAGGGCGTGTGTGTGTGCACGTGCGCATATTAGCAATATAATTTAATTGAGAACTTGGTGTATAGAACAGTTCTTCAAATACCTAAAATAGCCCTAGGCTGTTTTGCCGTCTAAAATAATACACTCCCAGCCACACACATATATTTCAGAGCATCAGAGTTATATATTTATTTAATACTGAGAAATCATAGATTTTTTTTCTAGGTAGCCATTTGAATATTAAATGCATCAAGCAGTATCATCTTAAAAAGCATTTGAATGTTTCATGTAACCCTATGTGGAGGGTGGAGGGGAAGAAATTGGCTATTGCCTAGCAACCAATAATTTAGGCAGGCAGCCTTAATTGGTATCAAGCTTGAAATTTTAACATTGGCTTCAACCTCTGTCTGACCCTCCAAGTATCAACTAGTTGGCTGGAACATAAATACATCATTTGATATTGATATTGATAATGCTCTGTTGCTTAAGGGCTGATAGCACAGACCTTATAAGGAATGTTTGGTTTATTTGATTGGTTTAATCAATGTTGTAATTCCTAATTCAATCAAAAGAAAGCAGGTTCCATATTTTATGCTTTTGCTTATATCAGTTTAGTTAATAAAACTGGAAATATGTGTTCCACAGATTTTTTCCCCAGATGCTGAGGTTACAGACCTGAGTATACAGAGAAATTAAATACAATTCTATGATCCAGCCATGGCCCCTCTATAGACCTACTCAGTAATCCTTCCGTAACTAGTGCCTTTAAGAGTAAGCTTTAGAGGAAAGTTGATTTATGTGTTGATCATATCTTGCAATAAGCAGCATGAACTCCAGAACAATTGAGGGTCTATCATGATACATATCAGCTAGTCAACCAGCAGGCTGACCAGTTCCTGATAATAAGCTTATACTCTTCATTCATATGTATTATCCTGTGAATAGGATCACTGAAGTGCTTAATATGACACTTATGAAAGCCCTGAATTGAACACTGGCTAAATTAACTGGTCAGTAAACTTAATCAATGTGGGCCAAAGTGGTCTGAAGAAGGTCTGACCTCATATATCTGGGTCTGTCTTACGCTCTGGAGGTCATCTAAAAGTGCAATTCTCATGCACAAGAATATTCCCACTCTCAGGCACAATGCTTCAGGAAAAACTGTAACTCTCTTCCTCTGCATATAGCCTGCATCAGTATCATTGCCCTGGGCTCCTGGATTGCATACACTTAGCAACCCCTTTCCTGCATTGTTCAGCTATAGCCCCCAGAAATACATGTAAACCCAGTGGCTAAAACACTAAGAAGAATGAAGCTCTCTGGTGTCTGTATGGGAGAAATATCCACCAATGGCCAGCTTCATTTATGTGAATTATGCTTATCTATAATTCAAACTAGTGAATGTTGTTGTTCGGAATGGAATTTATTTTCATGTACAAATGCTTTAATAGATTATCATTCCTGCATTCAAAATAAGAGCATAGAATTGTACATGACCTGGCATAAATGGTGTCACTATCCATTTTTGAGAACTGGTCTTTGGCTGGGTAATAAATCTCAGGCTCAGAAGAAAAGCATAAGGGGTTCTGTCCTGAAAGATAAAGAATTCAATCACAAGGTGTTTCTCCAATGGCCTGGTCAAAAATTTATATAACTAAACTAGCAGGAGCAGGACTGATTCTCTGAAGTTGAGACCAGGTGGAACAGTTCTCAGGACCTGATCAAGCCACTGGAGGAGAGTCACTTGATTATACAGGAACCAACTTGACTTTTGAGATTTTATGGTGATTGGGTTTGTAGAGCGAGATAATTTTTGGATCTCCATTTGGATCTTTTGTGATAGGGATCATAAGGGCTAACCAAGCTCTTCACATAGCAATTTTGGCAAGACTATTAGTTCTGGTAGAATCATTATGTATGAAGAAAGCCTGAACCTTTCTGATATGTGGAAAAGTTAAAACAATAAGTTAAATCTGCAGTATGTAGTGTATAAAAGAACAGAAGGAGTGTACAAAATTAACATAGCTTAATATTACTGATCCCATTCTCTTAAGTCAGGTTTTATCAATATGCACAAAAATCAGTTGTAACACTTCTAGTTATCTGATGTGGTTTTGAATTTAGATTTTATTCTACTATTATAGTTATATCACTGCTCTCAGGCACACCCCCTCCCTGTCCTATGAGACAGTATGAAGGAAGTTACGTTGCATGCTGCTCAAGTGCATATCCAAAGCCAGGTCCAGTAGTAGTGGGTCTAAGGTCATACAGATAGATGAACAGCATTTTTTTCACACTTAGAATGAAGCCCAAGATGAAATTCTGAGAACAGGGGTGCTGAAAGACCAAGTACAGCAGATGACTTTGGGGAGGAGGGTAGATACCATGACCAGCCAGATACTCCCTCCTCCTACTGACCCACCATCTGCCTGGGCAGCATGCAGGACAACAGTTCAACACAAGCCTGTTGTGTCCTCCAAGGGTACATCTAGACTACAGAGTTTTGTCGACAGAAGTTTTGTTGACAGTATCTATCAACAAATCTTCTGTCGACAAAGAGCGTCTAGACACATTCAGTTCTGTCGACAAAGCAAGCTGCTTTGTCGACAAAACCCTGTAGTCTAGACACAACCCTACATGCAATAACACCTTCTGTCGACAGAACTCTGTCGACAAAAGGTGTTATGCCTCGTAAAATGAGGTTTACCAGCGTCGACAAAACTGCTGAGTTCTGTCGACGTTATGTCGACAGAACTCAGCGGTAGTGTAGATGCAGGTATAGTTTTGTCGACAAAAGTCCACTTTTGTTGACAAAACTCTGTAGTCTAGACACACCCCAAGATATTCTCCTGAATAGCAGCCCTGTTGAACTTTTCTTGAAAGACTTGGAGTGCCTGTCCCACCTTCTAGGTCTGGGAGGCCCACTGAGCCTTTTGCACCTGGATCATATGAAAATAACCATGACAATGTACTGCCTAGGCAGAAAGAATTAATGGAGGTACAGGTTACGCCAAATGAGCTCATGGTGCATGGAGGATAAAAAGTATTTTTTGCTTTGAGACACAGTATAGGCAGACTGCAGTTGTCGCTGTTGTGGTTAAATAGCAGATAGCAGTAACACAAAAGTTAAACACTCATATTACCATTCATGAAGGTTAATGTTATGAGTTGATGAGGAACTGTTGTGGAATGAGTTGTAGTTATAGTAGAATACAGAGTGTAACCACATGGGTTCTTTTGACTGAGAAAGAGTTGCATTTTGCACTTACTCTCATGCCCTCTAATGAAGTGACTGAAAAGGCTAGATACTGATCAGATGAAAGAGGCATGGGGTGACACTGGCCACAGCAGAGAACCATCATGTTCACTGAGTAGGTCCAATGTCTACTGAAGTAGGCATTTAGCTATCTGCTGTGGTCTTGGAAATCAATATGAATAACCTGTCACAGCTCCCAGGACTAATGGGAAATTTGCTAGGTTCACTCAGAGGAATAGGAGGGATTTCAAGATTGCAGTTATTTTTTTCCTTCTAATTCCACATACCTGCAAAAAAGTGTGTTGTGTATCAACATGGAAGTTCCTAAAATACATTTCTAAAAGCAGCTTTGGAACAAAAAACAAGATAAAGTTTTAAAGTTGTACTGTACAGTGGCATAACTATTTCCCAGCTCTCATGACAAATAACAATGCCTAACATGGGATGGATGGATTGTTCAGAAATCCTAATTTCTTTGCCTGCTGATTGAAAGAAAATTAGTCATTAACTACTCAGCTGTCTATTAAGAACATTTCCAGCAATGCAAAATATGTAGATGAAATCCTAGGGTGCAAAGAATAATTGTTTTAAATACTCATAGTGTATAGTTTCAACAAATGTTAGGCCATTTTGGTTTATTAAATCCCTTGTGGACTAGCTGTCTTGCTGTGCACAAGTGCTTATTTTCAAAAATAGGCACTTGCATAGCACAGCTGGAGACCAAATAGAAAAAGGACTTTAAAGTCCCAAATAAGCTCAATTTTCTTGCCTATAGCTTTGTGAACATTTATGACAATCACTGGCTTGATTGTTGGATTTTGTATGAATTCTGATGTAGTTACACCATGTGAAATATGGCTATGTGAATGTGATTTATAATAAGACAAGATTATTTTTCCCCATTACCGGGGTTAACAGGATTTGTTAGAAAGTAAATTGCTGTGGTTGATTAAAGCATGTTAAGGGTCACATTGGGGATAAAAATGAAGGCCGTATTTGCTATTAATTTTGAGATGATTCTAGGCTTTATACCAAAAATGGCTTTATTAAAGTTTTATTATAACCCATATTAAATCTTAGATGATACTGGAGCTGATTTAATATGGGTTATAATAAGCTTCCCACATGACCCTGTGTAAATCAAGAATTGGGTTTCCCTTTCTACAGCAATACAAAAAGTACATGGGCTTCATAAACTTTCTTCGAAATGGGATGCAAAGAATGGAGGAGACATGTAGTAGGCTACTTTAATCAGGTGAACGTGATCATCCTGTTAAGAATTTCCTAGCTGTCTCATTTTCATTCATGATGAAGAAATCTGATATAAATACTTTACAAATTTGGATCACTATTCTAATGTGTTCCACTTGTTATACTTTGCCCCCCACCCAATCCACAACTCCTTTCTCTCTCATAGGGCTGCTTCCCTTAATAGGTTGCTCTCTTCTTCTGCAAGTGAGAACTCTTGTGTGGTGGGACTTTGTAATGCTACCATTAATTCTTCTCTGCTATGGCTCCGTTCAGTATTCCCCATATTCTGGTATTTGGCTGTCAGTTGTCTTAATATTAATCCTAAGAATTAGGTGCAGGGATAGCTCTCACACCCAAATGACCTGATACAGAAAATAAGGATCAGATTGTTCGCCAACAAAGCCTGGACTAGGTTCAAGCATAGGATTGTCTCCTCCATAAGCAAACAACAAATGTCCTTAGTAGTTTGACTTCGAACAAGTGACCAGAGACTGAACAAAAAATTCAATATTTAATAGTGTGCAGTCTCAAAAATGGGAAAAACCCTAAACCTCTTTCTTAGGATAAATTAGCATGTCTACAGAAAGCTGGACTTAGAGGTAGTAAACACTTTCCTAGAATTTATAAATACAGACATTCCCCTGGAATGGTAGGGGATAAGCTAGAAATTAAAAGTAGTGCTCGCTAAAGATTTTTAGGCCCATCTATGAAGGGTACATTGGCACCAAGTGTGAGACTTAGGCTTCAAGTCCTAGTTTTGACTTCACTGTGATGCACAAAATGCCCACTGAATCCTCTAGAAATCTGAGCTCACTAAGGCCTAGTCTACCCTAGACCAAACAGGTCGGTTTAAGGTGTGCCATTCAGCTAGACAAAATGCATAGCTGGATTTGGCTTACCTTAAGCTGAGCCACCACAGCATCTACACTGCAGAAGGCTGATGGGAGCACATGCTCCGGTCAGCTTCCCTTACTCCTCATAGAATGAGGAGGACAGGATGCCAGTGGAGGCTGCCCTCAGAGTTCAATTTGAGAGTCTACACTAGACCTCTCTGGATCTATGTGTTCAAAATAAAAGTTTTCTAAGTACCTATGTTTCACTCTCTGAACAACTACATCTTTGGCTATTGATTCTCCCCACTTAAATCCCAGAACAATTCACAAATTAGGAAAGTTAGGCTTTCAATTGCCTAACAAATAAACGTGTGAGGTGTGATCAGGTAGATGTACTCAGAGGTACCTATTGGATTGCATTTCATTCAAATCTGACCTGTGATGATAGCATCTGTGTCACATTATAACCTTTTACCTGCATGGCCTCAGTTTGAGTATTGTGTCCAGTTCTGGGCACCACATTTCAAGAAAGATGTGGAGAAATTGGAGGAGGTCCAGAAAAGAGCAACAAGAATGATTAAAGGTCTAGAGAACATGACTTATGAAAGAAGACTGAAAGAATTGGGCTTGTTTAGTTTGGAAAAAAGAAGATTGAGAGGGGACATGATAGTGGTTTTCATGTATCTAAAAGGATGTCACAAGGCGGAGGGAGCAAAATTATTCTTCCTGGCCTCTGAGGATAGAACAAGAAGCAATGAGCTTAAACTGCAGCAAGGGAGGTTTAGTTGGACATTAGGGAAAACTTCCTAACTGTCAGGGTGGTTAAACACTAGAATAAATTGCCTAGGGAGGTTGTGGAATCTCCATCTCTGGAGATATTTAAGAGTAGGTGTGGGGGATCCCGTCCCACCCCCCCTTCTCCTATGCTACCTTGACGCGCTCCTAAGTGGCCAGTTGGCTGCAGTACACAAAGTTTGTTCCGCTGGGGTATGCGGGGTGGGGGGACTGGGCCCACCCTCACTCCCAGACCCCAGCCCAGGGCCCTAAGGACAGTGTCGCCAGGATCTGTCCCACTGGGGGGGGGTCTACCCCCGAAACCCACTGGTGCGCCGGCTCCTCGCCCTGCCCTGGGCTACTTCCACCCCGCCTATGACTCCCTACTCTTCTCTCGTCTTCCTGCCTGTCCCTCGCCCCCCTTCCCCTGCCTCTCCTGCTCCTCGGCGTTTATTCCTCCTCGCCCCCCCCTACATCCGCCTCCGTCCCTTACTTCACTTCCGGCTGCCATTTCCCCGCGGCCCTGCGTCTGACATTGCCTAGCAACGTCTGCTGACCCGCTGCTCAGCTGACGCGCGGCCGCGCTACACGGCCGGCACACGCGTAGCCCCCGTCGTGCGGCCCCCATCAATGAGAGGGCAATCGCCGGGTCAGTGTGGGGTGGGCCCGTTTCGGGGGGGTAGGTGGGCCCCACCCCGTCACACACCTTCCCCCTTACATCCTGCCCTTGTCCCTTCTGGCTTCCTTGATCCTCTGTCATGTTTCTTGAAAAGAAATCTGCATTTCCGTTGGCCTTCCCTGCTCGGTGGCTTATCTCGAACTGATATGGCTGTAACGCCAGATACCAATGCATAATCCGTGCGTTGGAATCCTTCATGGCCTGGAGCCAATGCAGCGGGGCATGGTCCGTCACCACCGTGAACGGGTTACCTAGAAGGTAATAGCGCAACAGGTTAACCGCCCATTTTACCGCCAATGCCTCCTTCTCTATAGTGGAATAATTCTGTTCCCTTGGCATGAGCTTGCGGCTGATGTACACGATGGGGTGCTCCTCCCCCCCTCCCCTTGCGAGAGCACTGCCCCGAGGCCCACCTCTGAAGCATCCGTCTGCAGAATAAAAGGCCTCGAGAAGTCGGGTTGAGCCAACACCGGCGCCTGGGTAAGGTGTTGCTTCAGATCTCTAAAGGCCCTCTCACACCGGGAGTCCCACCTTACCCTCTTGGGTGCCGCATCTCGTGTCAAGTCCATCAATGGGGCTGCCACCGTAGCGAAGTCCGGCACGAACTGGCGGTAGTAGCTGGCCAGCCCTAAAAATTGTCGCACCTGCCGCTTGGTGTTCAGCGCAGGATAGTCTCGTAGGGCCTCAATCTTAGACACCTGGGGGCGGATCTTACCTTTGCCCACCGTATACCCCAGATAGGAGACCTCCTGCTGCCCAAAATGGCATTTAGACGGGTTTGCCATTAGCCCCGCCTCCCGCAACGAGGTCAGAACCGCCCTTACCCACTTTACATGCTCGGGCCAGGTCTGGCTGTATATCACTATGTCGTCTATATAGGCAGCAGCATAATCTTCATGGGGTCGTAGCACCCGGTCCATTAGACGTTGGAAAGTGGCTGTGGCTCCTTGAAGCCCAAATGGCATTTTTACGAACTGGTAAAGGCCGAAGGGTGTTGAAAAGGCCGTCTTCTCTCGCGACTCGTGCGACAGTGGTATTTGCCAATACCTTTTGGCTAAATCGAGGGTAGACAAATACCTGGCTTTCCCAAGCCACTCCAATAGCTCATCCATGCGGGGCATGGGATACGCATCAAATTGCGACACCGCGTTGACTTTGCGGAAATCGATGCAGAACCGGACGGAGCCATCCGACTTGGGCACCAGCACGATGGGGCTCCTCTAGGCGCTATGGGACTCTTCCACTACGCCCCACTGCAACATTTTGTCCACCTCCTCCCGAACCGTCGGCCACAGCTTCCTTGGCAGGGGCCTCACCGGGTCGCGGATCGTGCAGCCGGCTTCGGTCGTGATGTGATGGCATGCCACAGTCGTGTGTCCGGGTACATCTGGCAACACCTGCGGGAACTCATTCAGGAGGCTTCGGATCTCCCCCCGTTGGGCCTCCGTCAATTCCACTCCCACCTGGAACTCCACCGCCCCCCCCCTCGAGTCCTCCTAGGCCCTCCTGCACCCACCATTCCTTTAGGAGGTTCACATGATAAATATTGGTCATTTTCCTCCTTCCTGGCATTCGCACTTCGTAGTTTACGTCCCCTACCCTATGGACGATTTCAAAGGGCCCCTGCCACCGGGCTAATAGTTTAGACGACTGCTCGGGTAGCAGCAGGAGTACCCTAACCCCGTGGCTGGAAGACTCGTAGCCTCGCCCTGCGGTCGTAGTACCGGGCCTGTTGCTCCTGCGCGTCGAGGAGGTTTTGCTTGGCGAACTCCCCCACCCGTTGTAACCTCTCTCTCAGCTTGAGGATATAGGGTACCGACCCGGCCGTCTGTGTCACTTGGTCCTCCCAGGTCTCCCGAATCACATCCAAACTCCCCCTGGGCTGTCGCCTGTATAAGAGTTCGAAAGGGGAGAACCCTGTAGAGGCTTGCGGCACTTCCCTGACGGCGAACATTAGGGCCGGGAGGGCTCGGTCCCACCCGCTGGGATCCTCCTGGGCAAATTTCTTAAGCATATCTTTGAGGGTGCGATTAAATCTCTCCACTAAGCCATCCGTCTGAGGGTGGTACACGGACGTCCTCAGTGCTTTGACTCGGAACAGCCGGCACAGCTCCTTCATGAGGTTGGACGTGAAATTCGTATCTTGGTCGGTCAGGATTTCTGCTGGCAAACCCACTCGCGCAAATATCTTCACCAGTTCTTCTGCAACCATCGAGGCAGTGGTATTCCGCAGCGGCACGGCCTCCGGGTAGCGGGTTGCATAGTCTATCACTACTAAGATATATGAAAACCAGTTCCTTGTCAGTTCCAAGGGCCCCACCAGGTCCATTGCTATCCTCTGGAAGGGAACCTCTATTACGGGGAGGGGTACTAAGGGTGCCTGTGGGACCTGCCCGGGCTTGACCTTCTGACATTCCGGGCAGGATTCACAGAAGTCCCGAGTGGCTCAGTAGATACCTCTGAAGTAAAACCTCTGAAGGAGGTGGCTAATCATCTTTTCATAACCCAGGTGCCCGGCCCAAGGGTTACTATGGGCTAGCCTTAGTAGCTGCCGATGGTGCTGCGCCGGCACCAATAACTGGGTGATAACCTCTCCCTGTTCCTTCCCCTCCATCACCCTATACAGCCGGTCACCCTGGATCTCAAATCGGGGGAACATTTGTGCTGTCCTCTGCCCGTCTGCTTCCCCCGCATTCCTAGCGGCTTGGTCCCAGGCCTGCTGCAGCAGGGGATCCTCCCTCTGCTCCCTCATAAAGTCCGGCGAGATCCCGTCTCCTTCCCCAACACCCCCTGAGGCCGCTTTGAGGTCGGCGGCTAACACCACCTTCCCCCCTCCCCGCCCCGGCCATTCTCGTAGGGCCTGCTCAAATCCCTTCCAGTTGCACCCTAGCAGGACGGGGTATATCAATCCAGGCACGAGGGCCACATAAATCCAACCTTCCTGGGCCCCATCCCTGAGGTGCACCCAGGCTGTGGGGTAGGCCTCCACGGGCCCGTGTACACACTCAACGTGGACCGGGGGCCCCCGTGGGCCCGTTTCCCCCACCAGGTCAGCCCGCACCAGGGTCTGCCCGCACCCTGAATCCACCAGAGCCGTGACTTGCCGGCCCTCCACCTCAACTTCCCGTAGAATCTTACCCTGGTCCCCTACCTCCCCCGTAACCGCTTGGCTCATTACCTGACCATATGAGCAGTCCATAAATGGTCAGTCTCTTTTGAAGTGCCCTTCTTGTCCGCACTGATAGCATGCTCCGGTTGGCCTCCGGGCCGGGGTGGGGTTGTCTGAGCACCCCTCCCGGGGCAGAGGTCGAGGGATGGGTTCTGTTGTCATTGGCCGATTCCATACGGGCACTAGCTGTCTTCCGTGGTTCCTGTTGGGACTAGGAGGGTTCCCCCTACCGCTTTCTCCCCGAGCCGGGGGGTCACCTGCGCGGCGCCTCTACCGCCCCCGCTATGAGGGTCCTTCCATCCCCCGCTGCCCCCTTCACTCCCTTCGGCGGCCATATAATCTTCCACTAGGGTCACCGCCTCCCCTAACGAAGTGGGATGATGGCGGCAAACCCAGCACTGACTCTCCCCCGGTAGGATGTTCGCGAATTGCTCCAATACCACTTTCTCAGCCACCTGGGGCCCCGTCTGCTGTTGTGGTTCCAGCCAGCGCCACCCGGCCTCCCTTAGCCTTTGGGCGACTGCTTGGGGCTGGGCCCCGTGGGGGTACTTCTCTTGCCTGAACCTCTGCCGGTACGATTCTGGGGTGACCCCCAGCTGGTCCAGTATCGCTTCTTTTACTTTAAAATAATGTAGGGCTTCCCGAGGATCTAGACTCCGGTAGGCCAACTGGGCAGGACCCATCAGATACGGAGCTAGGATCGTTGCCCAGTGTTGCTCTGACCACATGGCGGCCATGGCCACCCTCTCAAAAGTAACTAGGAACGCCTCCGGATCATCTAGGGGCCCCATCTTGGCTAATCGGACCGGTAGCTGCGCCAGGGCCCCCCCCTCCGCCATATCACCCCCCAGCCCTAGGGGCTGTCCCCTTTCCAACCCTCCCCATTGTCTTACCCAGTGTTCCTGGTTAGCTTTATATTGTTCCGTGACCTCTGTGAGGAGTTGCCTCTACTGGTCCTGGTGCTGGGCCGCGAGTTGCTGGAGGAGGGCCGTTTGTTGCTGATGTTGTTGCCTCTGGTTTTCGGTTAGCCACTTAAACATCTCCATGGCCTCCATATTCCGTTCGGTTGAGGGGGCTGGTGACACCCCTCCGTCCCCCTTTACCACCTCCTCCTCTGTCAGTCTTTTCCTTTTCCTCTCTTCCATGGTGGGGCGCTATCGGATACCTCTCCCGTAGCGACGACCCCCACCCAAAAAGACCCACACAAAGAAAAAAAACCACGCCCCTGTCCTCCCCCCTTTTTTTTTAGCTACACCCAGTGGGGTTCACCGTACCCACATTCTCCACCACGTGTGGGGGATCCCGTCCCACCTCCCCTTCTCCTATGCAACCTTGACGCGCTCCTAAGTGGCCAATTGGCCGCAGTACGCAAAGTTTGTTCCGCTGGGGTATGCGGGGTGGGGGGTCTGGGCCCACCCTCACTCCCAGACCCCAGCCCAGGGCCCTAAGGACAGTGTCGCCAGGATCTGTCCCACCGGGGCGGGGTCTACCCCTGAAACCCGCCAGTGCGCCGGCTCCTCGCCCTGCCCTGGGCTACTTCCACCCCTCCTATGACTCCCTACTCTTCTCTCGTCTTCCCTCGCCCCCCTTCCCCTGCCTCTCCTGTTCCTCGGCGTTTATTCCTCCTCGCCCCCCCCCCCTACGTCCACCTCCGTCCCTTACGTCACTTCCGGCCGCCATTTCCTCGCGGCCCTGCGTCTGACGTTGCCTAGCAACGTCTGCTGACCCACTGCTTAGCTGCCGCGCGGCCGCGCTACACGGCCGGCACGCGCGTAGCCCCCGTCGTGCGGCCCCCATCAATGAGAGGGCAATCGCCGGGTCAGTGCGGGGTGGGCCCGTTTCGGGGGGGGGGGTAGGCGGGCCCCACCCCGTCACAGTAGGTTAGATAAATGTCTATCAGGGATGGTCTAGACGGTATTGGGTCCTGCCATGAGGGCAGGGAACCGGACTCGATGACCTCTCAAGGTCCCTTCCAGTCCTATGGTTCTATTGTTAGAGCACTTATCTGGGTTGTGGGGACCCAAGTTCAATTCCCACCCCCTGGCTGGAGGGGCGGAGAAAGGATTTGAAGAAGGATCTCCCAAATCTCAGAAGGTTACCCAAGCTGCTTGACTACTTTTCCTCTCTCTATCTGGCTCAATGACTAGTTAATTATTTATCCACAGTGGAACAGTCATTAGGCTGGAAACAGAGAGAAAAACTCAGTAGCCAGTGAAAACAATAAGGACTCCTGGGGCACCTTATGACTAACATTTATTTGGGCGTAAACTTTTGTGGGCAAAAACAGATGCATCTGACAAAGTGGGGGTTTGCCCCTGAAAGTTTATGCCCAAATAATTCTATTAGTCATAAGGTGCCACAGGAGTCCTCACTGTTTTGCAGGTACAGTCTAGCATGGCTACTTCTCTGATAATCTGTAGTCAGTAGTTAGAGCTGTGGTCCTATACTTTAGAGACCTACATGTAAAGTGCTTTAAGGTTCACCATTGCAATGCAGAGTGCAGGATATAAATGTTTTGTACAGCAGGTAGGGAGGCATGGGTGGTGGATCAGAAGTATTGAAATCTTTGTAGACTAAACTAGGACAGCTTCCACTTTCATGGAACCACACAAATTAGCAATGAAAAGGACTCTTAGGTCACTTTGTCTGCTTCCTGCCAATGCCAGGCTGTTCCCTAATGTACACTTGGTTTTGACTGCTCTCTCACATCTAGCTGGAAATGATTTAAGTGACAGAGCTCTCATCTCTTCCTTTGGGAGATAATTGATCTCACTGTGAGAAAATTACTTCTTGAAGTACAGGAAGTGGTGCTTAGAATGTGACCCGGTAACTAGTAGAGATTTGCATAAAACTTTGCACTGAAAGCAAAGCTGATTAATGTAGTTATGCAAATTCACTAGCAATTTTACCTGTTTGCTTCATGTTCACAGGGAGCTGAAAGCCAACAGATAAATTTGGCTTGCTCTGTTACCTTGTGTGGTCTAAATATGTCTCCTTACTCCAGTCAGGAACCTTCCTTTTTACAATGGGGCAGAGGCTCCATGTCATTGAGGTCGCAGAGGTGTGTGTCCCTCCATTTAGATTCCCTGCTGGGATTGGCAATTGCATGCTGTTAAATTTGGAACTTAACTAGAGTCTCATATAAAGAAAAGAACAAATCCTGCTTCAAGTCAGTGACAATCCTTTATAGAAAAGTCCTACAGAATTTAAAAGGGCTTAAGTCCAATAGGGTCCTATAGAAATCATTCTGAAATACAGATCTATAATTCTATATTAAATTCTAGCTACTGAATTTATTGAAGGGTTTGAAAACTCTGTGGAATGATTCTATATTAGAAATTCTCCCTGGCCATTACATATGTGGATCTTCATGTGTGGGGGCCAAGGTATTTAGAGGATTTGGGGAACCTTTTCTCCATATCACAGCCCTTATACAGCCCTGGGAGAGGGGAGAAATTCCAGTGCACAGGAATGGAAGAAAATATTTGAGTTCCCATCGAGGTTTCTTTCATCGAACCCTGGAAAAAGCAGTCCTGGCTGTATAGAGTAACTGCTATTTTGTGGCTGCAGTAACTAAAAGCCATCCTCCATTCTGGAAGGTCATATTTTGAGCTGTAAAGAACACCAGGTGATGGTTGCTGTTGTGATAGAGTTTTATGTGACATTTTATTAAAATAATTTTGTGTTAAATACAAGAAGCTTAATCAAGAAGTTCATGCTGACTTTATACAAGAAAATAAGTTTTGTTTGAATACATTATTCTGTATATGACTTTTCCTCAGCATTAGTGGGTATGACACCCCACTCCCAGCTACTAGTCAAGTTACTAGTCTGAGAGCTGGACTGAGAAGCATTGTTTTGTCTTTAAGTGCTTTCATTCCATTTGGACACTTACTGTCTTATTCAGAGTTTGATTGCTTTCCAGTTGTTTAGAAACCTATATCAAATACTCCTGTTTTTATGCTTATGAAATCCATGAGTCACCTGCTTCCTACAAGGCTTTATTTAGTACAGAAATGCAGGGTCCAGTTTTTTATAAAACCAGCAGAAGTCCCCAAATCATAAAACAGAAAAGTGAGACAGGAGAAGTAAAACTATCTTAAAAATCAGTCACTCTATGGCTATAACGACTATTAGGTTTCAAAGCTGCCTGTCTTACTGGAGATTGATCTGGTCCTGTAAGCAGTGACATACAGATTTATTAGATGAATGATGATGACATTGTTTCAATGCATTTTAAATTTTGGGTTAAAATAGTATTTCCGTAATTAACTATTTATGGTTTTTCCATCAAACTCTCATGATCACATCATTTACATCCTCTCTGTGCAGAAAATGGACAGTAAGGTAATCTGCCTATGGTTTCATCCTTATCTATATGGGACTGTGCTTGAGTCATAAAGAGAAGTCCTGTGGGGGTATCATTCCACTTGGAGTGACTGACATCAACTAACCTTGAATGTATGTAAGTCCTTTAATGCATATTTGAGAAATGGCAGATTGCCAAATGCAGCAAGCAAGTCTTCAGCATAATTCTTTGCAGATAGGAAAAGCATTTAGTCAATGTAATGTGTACTTTCAGCATGCTTTGCTTACACATCACAGCTCTGCATCAATAGTCCCTTGTTATGTGATGCCCCTGTGCAAAATCTCGGGATCAGTGGGAAGTTGGTCTGTTATTTTGAACAGTCTCTGTCTTCTCCAAATTATACCAATTACAAATTGGCCTTAACACAAACCATGATTCAATATTGAGACAGAACTCAATGTACAGTATTATATCTCACAAAACAAAGCCTGGTGGAATGCAAACAGTATTTGTCTGAGAAGTTAAAAATTCAGGTGCCAATTTCAGTACATTGGAGCTTGACAGAGTATATGATGGATTTTTGTTTAGTCCTTTGAGAAATCAGTTCAGAAGATCAACTCTGATGCTTGTATTTCTGTTATGACAGCAGCTATTGGGGCTTTACGTGCACCTCAGCAGCTGGATGCTTTTACACTGCCACTTAACACATGAGAAAAACATAAGCTCTATATCCAATCAAGTGAGTGATGCTGATTCTGAGAAGTCTGCTTGTGTGTTGGATTTTTGAGTCAATCTATTCGTGTTCAGCTCTGAATTGTAACAGGATACTTTCAAAGCTGCAGTATATGGTTGTTGAAGAATACCAGAAAAAGAAAATCAGTAGTACAGGTGATGAAAGAAAACCTGATGTGGCATCCAATTAAGAAAAATAATTCTGAATCTTCAAGTGTGTGCAGCTGCTAGGAAAACACTGAGACAGACACATCAGTATACTTCACTGAGCTCACCACTCTGGTGTCAGAACACAATGTCAAATAAGGGAATATAGGATTTTCACCTCTTGTAGGCATGGCTCTTTTTTTTCTCTCAAGTTCCACCCTGTACGGTAGGTTCATCAGGAAGAGAAGATGTTCACCTGAATTAAAAATGTGATGTCTTGGAATAGATGCAGTTTGTCTCCTCTTCTCCAATTTACCCTCCTCAATGAAACTCAAAACTCAAAACAAACACCATCCACCGTATGCTATTAGAGCACAGAAAATAGTGAGGGAAATCTTTCTCCCTTAATGTTGGATTGAATTGAAAAGCAAAATATGATTTGGCTGTTTGCCACTTTAAAGGTATGGGTCACTCCCCCTGCTTCATTTCAGCCAGATGCGGCACTTAGGTGTGCCTCCTCTTAATTTCTCCAACTTTTAGTTGCAATAGGTTCACTTTAATAACACTAGGCAAAAAAAAAAAAAAAAAAAAAAAAAAAAGCCAGTGCCCACAAACAAAAGAGCATGCCCTCTTTTAATAATGTTTCTGGCCATAAGAAATTACATTAAACAATTCATAAGGTCCTGACCTCTTCATTCTGGTTCAGAGCTTTCAAATGTTAAGATCACAAAACATAATCTTTGATGGTACGTTATTTTGCAACGCTGCTTTGTGAGCAGAATTATTTCAGAATAACTTGAGTTATTCCAAAATAACAAAGAGTGTGTCTGTACTATAAGTCTTTATTTTGACAAAATGTTGAGCTGGAGGACTTCTGACTCATGGTAACCCTCATTTCACAAGGAATAAGGGAAGTCAAAGGAAGAGTGTTCTTCCTTCAAATTCCTGCTGTGTAGACAGTGCCAAAAGCCAAAATAAGCTATTTTGACTTAAGCTAGACAGTTGACATAGCTCAAGTTGTGTGTAGATTAATTAGACTTAGCCCTGATGTGTAGACGTGCTCTGAATCAGGTTGTTTGTTTTCTAGTGTCTTTTCCCCTTTGAGTATTTTCCAATGGATCCTCACTTACTAGATCTCTGAGTATATTAAAGTTTATTTTTATAAAATCAGTTTCCCTTAATCTGTTCACTTCTTTTCCTTAAAATCATTAAGCTTATAATTTCATGATCACTCCTGCTTAAGTTGCTTTCCATCTTCAGATTCACAGCCAATATATCTCTATAGACTCTAATATAAAATGGCTGCCTTCCCATTCTTTTCCTCTATCGTTTGAAACTAGACGTTATCCCCAACACATTCAAGAATTTATTGGACTTTTTGTGTTTTTCCATATTAATTTTCTAGCTGATATCTGGTTAAAATTTCCCATTACCAACAGGTTTTGTGTTTTGGATAGTTCTGTTATTTGTTCTAAAAATGCCTTATCTCCCTCCTCCTGATTTGGTAGTTATAGAACTTCTGTTCCTTAATGTTGCCTTTTTCCTTTCCCTCCAACCCACATGCCTTCTTACTGTGTATTGCACCATGCAACCTATTCCCTTTTATCCTTTCCTGCCCTTTCTGAACCCCATGCCAATATTCTCCTTATGAGATTTACCCCCTCCTAGTCTTTGTGATACCAGGTGGGTCATCACTATGCTTGTGTACTATACATTTCTTCCTGTTCATTCCTGTACACAGAATCTAACATGTTGAGCCGATCTGTTGTTGCTCCTACAACTCTACTGTAATTTTCCATTTCCATCACTAATTCCAGCTGTCCATTTTTATTCTTGTGACATAAATCCCATTCAGTCTCTTTGGGGACCACTATATTCATTTTATGAATGGTTATGAATGATTGTTTTCTATGCTACAGGAAAAGATTCCTTTAGGAACTGAAAACAGTGGGCAATGATTCAGGTGAGTAATTGAGACTGCCCAGTTCTGGAAAGGCATTGGGGAGGCTTTTATACATTGGTTCAAATGAGACTTTTCACAGACTCAAACAAAGAAAGGGACTTTTGATATAAGGATTGAATTTAAACTGGAAGATTATGTCTAAACTGCAGGCTTCTTGCGCAAGAATGGCTGTTCTTGTGCAAAAACTTGAGGAGCGTCTACACTGTATGTGCGTTCTTGTGCAAGTAAATTTACAGTAAAGCATCAGAAGAGAGGGCTTCTTGCACAAAAATTATTCCTCTCCCCACGAGGAATAAGCCCTCTTGCACAAGAGCTCTTGCACAAGAGGGCAATGTGGATGGGCAACAGGGGTTTCTTGCACAAGAAACCCCTATGGCTAAAATGACCATCAGAGCTTTCTTGTGCAAGAGAGTGTCCACACTGCCATGAACGCGCTTGCGCAAAAGCACATCTCTTGCGCAAAAGCACATGGCACTGTGGACACATTCTTGCGCAAGATCTTTTGCACAAGAACTCTTGTGCAAAGCAGTTCTTGTGCAAGAATCCTGCAGTGTAGACATAGCCAATTAGTATTCTTTCTGATCAGCAAGCATACGTCATTTTATCAGTGGGCCCTAATCCTGATAAAGAGTGGGAAGGACTTGGACCTACTAGGCCAATGGATGATTTCAGGTGTGTAAAGTGTGTGTTTAAATTTGCATATTGTTTATATTGTTTTCTTTGTAATGCTTTAAACTTAAGAATAAATGTAATTGCCTAGGAAGAACAGATGGATTAATGGTAAATTATGTCTATCAAAGGCCTTGGTGAGAAAACAATGCACCTGCACTGGTCATTCCGCAGATCGGCTTGCTGGTCATGTTAGAGTATAAGGCGGGGTGAAACCTTGGGTGAGAAGGGACTGGACAGCCCTTGTCCCACTCCCTGTCTAGATACAGGAGGTGGCAGAAGTCCTAAGACCTGATGAGACACTCCTGAAGTGGCTTATGGAGGAAGGTGGTGATACTCATGCCGTTTACCTCCAAGCTGTTGGCTTTTGTCACATGGCCCTCAATTCCCTGGAAGCTAAATTTAATAAAATGCTGTGTTGGTTTATTTCTCATCTCCAAATTGTTATGCTACAAGAGTAAACAATAATGCATCCTTACATCTTAACAGTGAAATTATCAGACCATCTGCTTCTTTTCCAACAACAACTATTTAACTTGTGAATGTTCACTTTGGGAATATAGTTGCAAAACTTTCCTGAGTTCTGTGCCTTTATTGATCTATGTTATTTAAGGAAACACTTTGAAACCTAGTAGCCAGCCTGGTTAATTTTGTTGTGTTAATTTATTATCTATTTGGATTATGCTAACATCTTCAATCAAGATTAAGATTTCTGAAAGAACACAAAGTAAAACACAGTACCTGCTTCAAATACTTTGGACCCTGATCATTTCAGAATAATTCCAGGGATTGCTTCCATTTGTATTTTATTAAATAAAACAAAAGGTTTTAAATTTTACAAAAAAAGTCAACTGAGTGTTATAGTTCCCCTCTTTTCCATCATTAAGGTTTATTATGGGAGGGTCATTTGTACTGCCTTTTGACAAGTCACTGGAGCTGATCATATTTCAGGAATGGAAGTATGATAGCTTTAAAAAGCATACATCAACTGGTCACAATGAATATGTCAGGTGTGCATTCTGAAAGCAGAATATGGCAACAGATGTAATCACAGTGGAGCAGATATACCTTCTGGTCTTCTACTCAGATCTGGCAGAATTGGCTACTTCTTTCTGGAAGAGGGAAATTTAGAGAGAGAATCTTTCTCAATCTAAAGAATAGAACGATGTATCTGCAAAAGATGTGGCTGGGTCCTGGAAATAAATTAATCCTTAAGATCTAATAGGAGAGAATAGCTTGTAGCACTGAAAAGCAGCAGAGTCATGAACTATTTTTTTCCAAAGATTTTCTGTATAATGGTTGAAGCAGTAGGAACAAGAAAGGTACTATTGCATTATTTGACTTATTTTGTACTTGAGATTCACATTCAGTTTTTACTTCCCTGGAAATTAAAATGATTAAATCACTAAAAGTAAAGCTAAGATTGTCACATATTGGAGGGCAAGGCCATGTAAGTTATGTGCAGTAATGTGGAATCTGAAGAAAACAACAATAAAGGTTAAGATCAGTCAGGGTCTGAGAATACAGCTCAGATAAATCTAGTCTGTGTGTTTTCTGATTAAATAAAAAGAGTGCATATTACCTCCTGTATGTATACTGAAAACTAGATGTTATTGTTAAAGATGAATTTTAAGTCTCTGAAGTAGGTCTTTATTTAAAGGGTCTCTCTATTATTTTTGAGGTTAAGGAAATTATAATTTGCTCCATTACCCTGAAAAGATGGATTTCCAACTTTGTGCATTTCACGGTTGTCTTCACAGAGTCCTAAATTGTGTTATTAAGTGAGATGGTGGGACCAGGAATAAATTATCAGGGACACATAGCAAGGGACAGATATCTATTGGAAAAATAATATGGCAAAATATTCAATAAATTCTTGATGTGTTGAAGACCACTTCTTATTTCAAAAGGTGTACTAAGAAGCAACAATTTTAGACTTGATTCTGATTAGCAAGGAGGAGTTGGTTGTGAATCTGAAGGTGGAAGTCAAATAGGTTGAAAGTGAAATGAAAGCTGATTCATGATTCTAAGGGCACATCTATGCAGTAGGGGTCAAGCCAAAATAAGCTACGCAATTTGAGCTACGTCAATTGTATAATGTAAGTCAAAATAGCTTAATTCGGCATTTGGCTCTGTCTACACAGGAGGAAGTCTAAGAAAGAGCACTCTTCCTTTGACATTCCTTACTCCTTCTAAAATGAGGATTGTAGGAGTTGGAGTAAGAAATCCTCCAGCTCGACACTATTTTGACATTGTCAAAATAACTGCTTGTAGTATAGAAGCGGATTATGTTATTTCAGAATAATGTCAGTTATTCCGAAATAACACTGTTGTGTAGATGTAACCTAAAGAAAGAAATGAATAGAAACCAGAGACTAAGAAAAATAACAATACATTTAGAAAATCAAAGGCAGTGGTCCCCAACCTTTTGGAACTGCTGAGCACCCAGGGGTGAGGCTGCGCATGGGCCACGTGCCCAGGGGGCGGGACCCCCAATGCACCACATGCCCGGGGCCTGCGACCCCATGCACCGCACGCCCAGGCGTGGGGCTGCCCATTCACTGCGTGCCCGGAGGCGGGGCCACTCATGCACCCAGGACTGGCGCTGCACATGCACAGCGCACCCAGGACCGGCACCATGAATGCGCTGCGCGCCAGGGGACCACTGATCTAAGGGAAAAGGGAGTTCAGAGGAGCTGGCAGTTTCTCAGAGGTAATATTAAAAGGGACAACAACAAATATTCCAATATGAAGAAATGATATGAAGAACAGTAAGATATTTCACTATCAAATAGGAAGACATACTTAATGGGACATTGAAAGGGTCTATCCTTGGTCCAAAACTAGTCAATATTTTGGAGAATTGATCTGAAATCAACAAGAAGAAATTCATCAAAGACAGGAAAAATCAAACATGTAACCATGGGGAATAACTTGATAAATGATACTACTACAAAAGTACTATCTGGAAGTTATAGTTTATCACACTATGTAGGAGTAATACAGAGAGTAAATTTTAAACTTCATTCATTTCTCTTCATTTCCATGTATTTCTCCTTGTGTGTATCACAGTATGAATAATTTTTGTTTTTAAACATGGGTCTAATCTTCCATTGTAAATGGAGCATTGCAAACAGAAATGTAAGTTCGAATAGGGTGAATTTTCAAAACATTGCAACTAAGCCATTTGTATCCACATTTTTGTATCTGCAGAAATAGGTATCGGGGCAGCAACTAGATTTCAGGTACCAACCAGTTGGCCTGAGTTACATCTCATTCTGCATGTGGGGAAAATGCAGATGAAAATAGTGCTAGAAAAAAGATCATTTAAAATAGTGTTGGTATTGTTACAGTATTTGTGCATATTTGTTTATATTTTTTCATTCTTCTTCCATTTTATCCCTTTCCCACCTTAGTTGTATTTTTCCCTATGTAAGCGGGAGAATGATCCCGCTATAGTGGGGAATTTTCCTGGATTCTATACCACCCCGGTGAAATGGACCAGCGAAAGGATCTGAGTCCCCACTCCCATGTCCTTTACCCCACGGCCTCCCTGATCCTGAGGGCTCCCCCTCCACTCTCCTGAGTAGCAGAGCCCTTGAAACCCCAACAAGGCTGGGCCCAGGTTTCCTGGGGCTTAATCCCCGACCTTGTAGTCACTAGGTGCAGGAGTTAGGGTGTCCCCACTCCGAGGTGCTCTCTCTATACTGCAGGCCTAATTGGCCCAGTGATCACTTCATAAGGTTCAAAGCAAATACAACTTATTAAACATCAACTGATTAAAGAGAATAGAATAAGAAAAAAATGAGAATGGTTAAATGAGAACACACAGCCCTGCTCTGTAGCACAGGGACATCAAAACAGCAGCCTGCAGAGTATAAGGACAGTCCACAGTCTCTTCCTTAGAGGCCCCTTAGAGGCCTTGCATGTGCTGAAGGGGGTGGGGGGGCTGCAGGCTGGACACGCTTTCTCTGGCAGTGACCACACAGCCTCAAGCTCTAAGTGGCCAGACCCCTCTCCCAGTCCAGAGCCTCTCCCCACACTTTGCAGTTCCCAGCTGCTCACCATATCCAGCTGCAGGGTGCTGCTTGGCCAGTCTCTAGCTTCTTGCGTTGCTTCTCTGTTCCTTTTGGCTCTCTGAGCACTGCCAGTCTGCTGCTCAACACAGGGTCTATGCTTCTTGAGCTGTGTGTGTCAGGCTCAGCTGCTGCAAAAACTGCCCCTCAGCACACAGCTTGCACTCCTTGGGCTGTCTCTCAGCTCTCTGTTCCTTTTGCAGGACTTCTCCTGCACACAGCTTGCACTCCTTGGGCTGTCTCTCAGCTCCCTGTTTTTGCAGGACTTCTTCTGCACACAGCTTGCACTCCTTGGGCAGTCTCTCAGCTCTCTGTTTGCTCAGAGAGAGCCAGAACAATCCCAGCTCACAGGGAGGATGGGGCCTGGCCTCTCCCCTTCCTCACTGGCCTGTCCAACCTGTCAATCAGGCTGAGCTGGAGTGTTGGCTGCTTTCCATTGTCTCTGGGGTCTGTCAGTCTCATGAACCCTTTCCCTTCTGAAACTGGGAGCTGGCAGTTTTAGTAAGGGGTAACAGTCCCCTTACACTATTTTACTCTCACCCCATTTCCAAATTTCCCTTCCCCTTCTGAAACTGGGAGCTGGCAGTTTTAGTAAGGGGTAACAGTCCCCTTACACTATTTTACTCTCACCCCATTTCCAAATTTTGGAAATGTTTCAAATTTGGTATTTTTCACCTTTCCTGAAATAACATCTGGTCTTGAGAGTTCTCAGATGCATGGTCAGTGGATATAATTGATTTTACACATCTGATGCTTGTATGTAAGATCTTACATCTTGGAACATGGATCTAGGTAACTCTCTGGTGGTCTTTCAGTCCATAAACCAAAGAAAATGTTTTTGAAAATGTATATACAATGTTTTCATCTTGTTTCAATTTTGTTTGCTGATTAGATTAAAATAGTATTAACTTGCCACAAACCAAGTGTCTGAAACTCTGAAACTTTTAAAGATAAGTGCCTATCAGAATGGATCTATTGAACTATGGAAAATGGCATTATCATTTGAAACTGAAGACCTATGGGAAGAGCAAAACTGATATGTTTTTTCTCTTTTATGTATTTATTACAAGATATAACAAGAAGTGGTGAGGTGGCATTGTATGATAAAATATTTACAAAGCCACCAAGCTATAACCCAATGAGTAATATTGTAGTTAAGAGCTTTTGTTTGTTTGTTTACAGATACAAAGGAGAACCCAGCAGAGCTATTTGATACAGACCACCAGGACCCGAGCAGAGTAAGATAGAAAAATCCTTGGATCTACACTAAAATTACTGTAAGTGTCTAGACTGTGTACTCAAAGGGAACTTTCGCTTTTGTTCTTAATAACTGTTGGTTAACAAATACAGCCAGAAATACATTGTTCATGTAGAAGATTGTTCTGATTCAAACAAGAGAAACTCCAGTCAGAGGCAAAATCAAAGGAAACAATAACTACTAAAGATGACTGCCAGAAAATGTAAAGAGATTAGAAGAAGAGGATACAAATGTCTTGAATATAGCAGATGGATTCACAGAATGCAGCAAGCTAGTGTGTTAGGGAAGAAAATTTGAGGAATTCATAACATGTGGGGCAAACTCCTGAATTGATTATTCAGAATTTACTCAGAGGGAAGGAAAAAAAAAACCCTCCCAATTATGACATTGGGAGGAAGTATTAAAACATCAGGAAAAGGTTGTAGGAATACTACAAAGTACTGTAAATAAGGGACAAAAGATTGTACTTCTTTTGAAGAAAAATGATGCAAGAACCAAGAAATGGCTAATGTGACTTTAAAGAGAGGATTAATACAATATTACACAGGATAAAGAAAATTTGAAAGGCAACCTAAAACAGGCTATAATATTGTCCCATCCTGCTGAAAAATCCATGACAGGGTTTTGTGGAAGGAAAACATCATGAGGTTCCTTTTGCTGAATTTTCTCCAGTTTCAGGAGCAGAAATCTCAGAGCCTACTGTCCTGAGTCTGTGGGTCCCCTGTCCAACTCTGTCTAGTACTAAATAGAGGGATTTCTAGATTCAGAACTATTTTGTCATTGACCCGGAAAGTACTCTTTGTTAAAAATGAACTTCTAGATAAATACAGCTTCCTCATGGGATGTTTATTGTGTGGAAGAGGGAAGAACTTTTGGTTTAATACAACTTTCTGATTGGTTTATAGCTGTTGAGGATATATTCATTTGTTAAAATCTAATGTAGTCTTCTGACTTGATGATACTATATCACAAATAAGGCTAGCATACTCACCATTTGTTTATTTTGATTTTGGTAGCCTATTTAATTATAAATATAACTCTGTAAGGCCTTGGAATTATTAAATTACTTAATGCCCCAGAGGAATGGGAAGAGAGACAGTTGGCAGCTCCTCTAGATATTTCAGAAAAAATAGTGCACAAGCTTTTATCTGTTAATAAACCTTCTCTACCTTTGCATCCCTTTTTAGAAATCTGGAGATACAGTGAAAACGCAAGGGATATTTCTTTTTCCATTACTTGACCAATATGGTACATACTAAGGGTTGTGCTGTACCGAAACATGGCAATAATTCATGAAGAGAAGGGAAACATTGCACAACGTAGCAATATCACTTGTGTAGTTCTTTGAACCACTGTTGTAGAATACTATAGTACTTTGTGGGTGCATCTAGACTGGCAAGATGTTGCACAAAAGTGACTGCTTTTGTGCAAAATCTTGCCGCCTGTCTATACTGGCCGTGAGTATTTGCGCAAGAACACTGACTTTGTACTGTACAAAATCAGTGGTTCTTGCATAAATACTTCGACAATCCCACTCAGGGATAAGCCCTCTTGTGCAAGTATTCTTGTGCAAGAGGGCCAGTGTAGACAGGCAAGTTAATTTCTTGCGCAAGAAAACACGATGGCTAAAATGGCCATTGGCGCTTTCTTGCGCAAGAGAGCGTCTACACTGGCATGGATGATTTTGCGCAAAGGCACATGCCAGTATAGATGCTCTCTTGCACAAATACTTTTAACTGAGAAACTTTTCCGTTAAAAGTATTTGCGCAAAATCATGCCAGTCTAGACGCAGCCTGTTGCCTTATAATGACAGATTAAAATATGGCTAAAATGATTATGTGATTCTGAGTTTTGATGGATTTCACATGTCATTAAATCATTCCCATGGACTGTTCTGCCAAGAACAATCTGATCTGTGAAAGTGAAAAGGGGTTCAAGTTGTGACATGCTCAGCCACTGAAAAACAGCATTGTAGGGCATCTTTTATTGTGAAAATTTAGGTAACTCAGCCTAAATGCCTCAGGTGAATGGGTAATCTTCAGAACGCCAGTGGTACCTTAAGTAGTAGTTAGGTACCCAAATCTCTTTGTAAATCTAGATTATGGCTCCTGCCTCAACTTCAATCCACTAGAATCTGGTTGGTGTTGAAGAGATTTTGGATTAAGTAATTTGAGTCTTCCCCCTACCTTTTTTAGCTTTTTTCTGAAATAATTTGGCCAGCCATTGCACCTAATTCTTCCGTCTTGACTAAGATCAAGTGTCTCTAAATGGTTTTCACTTTCTCCTGTCTAATTGCCATTAGTCTACCATAAAACATTTTTTTTAGACTCAGGTTCAGGTCTTCCTGGGTCTAGTTGTTTTGACTGAAACTTTCCATTCAGTGTGTCTGCCTCAGACTGAAGTATGTAGTGTGTGTGGTTTTTAAATGTCAGTATGACAGTCCTATTTATTTTGAGTTTTCAGATCCCCTACTCATAACTCTAGTCATCTGAAGAAGTGGGCTGTGCCCACTAAAGCTCATGATACCAGCTACATGTTTTGTTAGTCTATTAAGTTCTACCAGACCATTTGTTTTTTTTCTGTAACAGACTAACTGAGCTACCCCCTGAAGCTCCTGTACTATTATGCTCACTGTTTTACAAGACTATGATACATTTTATATAAAGTATGCTTTGTGAGGTATCATTGAAAAGTTATAATCTGAGTATTGTACTGATAACATTTGTATAAACATTGTAAATGTAAAAGTATATGTGTCTGCAGTATGCCATTTTACAGAGTAAAGAAAAGCAGGTGCAAACTATTTTTATTTCCAGAGACAGACTCACTGGCACTGTAGCCCGGTTCTAGAGCTATCACGGGTTTAAGCAGTTCCAGAGAGGTAGTTGTGTTAGTCTGTAACTTTAAAAACAATGAGCAGTATTGTGGCACCTTAGCCCTGGTCTACACTAGGGAGTTATCTCGAAATAACTCCCCTTATTTTGAAATAACAAGTGGAGCATCCACATTATCAAACCCATTATTTTGAAATAAGAGGCTGGTTACTTCAAAATAAAAACTTCTGTTTTAATGCCTATTTCAAAATCATTATTTCAAAATATCGGCAGCATGGATGCTCCTCAGCTGCTATTTCGAAAGAACTATTCCCCAGAGTAATTCAAAGTAATTACTCCTCCCCCACCTTCCGCCATGCTTCCTGGGGCTCTAAGTCGAGATAGCATGTCCACATTAAGGGAACATGCCTTGGGCTAATTTTGTAGCTTCCCTGTAGTGTTGACACATTATTTCAAAAATGGTTATTTTGGGTGTTGTTATTTTAAGTTATTTTGAAATAATTTCCTAGTGTAGAGATGCCCTTAGAGATGAACAAATTTATTAGGTCATGATCTTACATGAGTAAAACTCAGACTTTCTTTAGCAATGGGAAGATATAAACAAGAAATTTACAATTAATTACAGGACAATTCAAACCTCAAATTGAGGACAATTAAAAATTTTTTGTTGCCTACACACTTTCGGTAAGAATGAGAGGCAGTGACCTCCAGTTCACCGTTACTCCTCCCATCTCTCTGTTCATGACATTAATTCTCAGAGAACTGAAGTAAACTGGGAATGGTCCCAGGCTGAAAGGAGACAGTTTGTGAACTTTATTTCAGCATAATGTGAGGAAAAATGTTGCTTTTAAATTCACTTGGCTTGTTAATTTAGGTGTTTGCTTGTGTATTGCTCTTTTATTTTCTTCTGTAACCAATCCTGCTTCTATGAATCAATATGTGTAATCACTGGAACTCCTTCGTCTAGACTGGCATGATTTTCCGCAAATGCTTTTAACGGAAAAGTTTTTCCGTTAAAAGCATTTGCGGAAAAGAGCATCTAGATTGGCATGGACTCTTTACCGCAAAAGCACTTTTTGCGGAAAAGCGTCCATGCCAATCTTGACGTGGTTTTGTGCAAGAAAGCCCCGATCGCCATTTTCGCAATTGGGGCTTTTTTGCACAAAACAGTACCGCATTGTTTACACTGGCCCTCTTGCACAAAAGCATTTGCTCAAGAGGGCCTTTGCCCGAATGGGAGCAGCATAGTATTTCCACAAGAACACTGCAATCTTACATGAGATCGTCTGTTCTTGCGGAAATTCAAGCAGCCAGTGTAGACAGCTGGCAAGTTTTTCCGCAAAAGCAGCTGCTTTTATGGAAAAACTTGCCAGTCTAGATGCAGCCCTTCTGTAGTCTATATACTTATCTTATTTTTCTTAACCACTGTTTTTGGATTAATAAAGTGTGTGAGGATACTCCACTTGGGATAAGCAAGGCTGATGCATATACCATTTCCCTTTGATGAATGGCTGACTTTTTATGAGCTTGCAGTGTTTAATAGTGTTATAAACAGTATAAAACACACTTTTCTGGGGAGATAGCACTGTGACTAAGAATTTGCAGATATTATTCTGTATGTAATTCATGAATGACTGGTCTGAGTGCTCATGTATTAAGGTGGGAGTGAATTTCCATGCTAATGGCTATGTTAGCAGACCAGTAGTGAATGTTTAGACAGCAAAGCAGTATAAAAGGCACACCAGACTAGAGAAGTGAAGGGACACAGCTGTTCAACAGTGCAGAATGTACCCTGGGGAATGTCAATCAGCAAAATAGTTCAGTTCTTTCCAGGAAAAGAGCTAGAGAAAAAAGATGTTGGTGACTACTTTTTTTCCTAGATGCTTTGATGCCTTTGTTCTTTGGAGTTTTGAAATTAACAGGGGATAGCCTTTGTAAAATCGTAAGTGTTAAGGCCAGAAGAAACCATTGTGATTTAGTCTGATCTATATAACAAAGGCAATAGAACTTCCCCCAAATAATTCCTACAGCAGATTTTTTAGAGAAACATCCAACCTTGATTTAAAAATTTAGTGACAGAGAATTAGTCATAACTCTTGATTGTTCTAATATTCAAGAAGGTCAGGCTATTTATTTCATTTTAATACAGTATGTTTTCTAGCCCTTTAATTGTTCTCATTGCTCTTCTCTGAACCCTCTCCAATTCATCCACATCTGTCTTGAATTGTAGAAATCATATGCTCATAACATCTTTCCCTTCCCCTTTAGATACAAGTTTTATTCTCTTTGAATCTGCCTTAGCATTCCTATGGATGTCATCCAAACCAAGCTTTTCACAGGTGGACAGTAGTTACATATTACTTATTTTCTAGTTCCTGTTTGAGACCACCTGGTCTGACTTTCATAGACACTGAGCACTGAGACACAACTGTACTCAATGATAGCTGTGGACCAACCAAGTTCTATATAAAGCTAAATTCTGCAAAATTAAGTCCTAGGAGTCTTAAACTAGACACCCCAAAATTGGTGCCTGAGCTGCCTGATTGTAAAATGGGGATAATACTCTTTCACTTCACATGGGTATTTTGAAAACAAATTAATATTTGTGAAGTACTTCACCATCAAAAAACACACTGACCTTTCTCTGCACTGAGCAATGCAGGACTTGTGTGGAAAAAATAATATGTGATCTTGTAATTAAAGACTATCATAATTGCATATGCAGTGTAAGCAGACATCCATTGCTTGACCCTCTTATTTAACTATGAAAGGTAGTAAACACAATATAGTCTGGGGACTATTGCAGAGATAGGAAAGAATAATATTAAGCAAGTAATCACACTTTTATGGTATGATTAGTGTGATTGTGGGAGGAACAGGCCAACCTGATCTACCATTCTACAAAAGAATAGAAGTGTCTAAGAATCCATATAAATGTATTAAACAGGATTGAAGGGATGGATCAGGCCACAGATTTCAGACACTGAAAGGTCCTCATAATAGATTATTCTGTTTCAGGGTATAGAATAGTACTTAGATGCATTGCAGACTTTGCCTTACAATCTTTACTAGTTACTGTAAATTTAATATTAATTTTGTCTACCTGCTTTTACATACCAGTAATTTCTAGCTACGACTGGTCTCTGCCTGCTAATCTGAACAATGTGTACAGTCCTGCATACAGACATTCAGGCTAATGTGAGTACAGAATAAAAATGTTTGTTCAGGGAGGACATAATATTTGATTGTATCTTTGTGGGATTTTTTATATCTTGAATAGCTCTGAAGAATACTGAATGAAATGTAATTCTTCATGAATTAATATTTGAACCCTGACGTGATCTTGCCACTTCAAAATTAGTAAACACTTACCTTACCAGTCCTACCTGAATATATTATTGGTAATGGTATTCAAAAATTAGGCACCCTTTATGTGATGTTCAATCTATTACTGATGATACATTAATAGTCATGTTGCATGGATGTGGAGTGATTTGGCAGGGAAAATACTAAACTCACCATCAGAGAAGGAAGCTCATAGCTCAGCTCAAGCAACAATCAGCTCCCCTACTTTTCTTTATACAACCTAGTGATTTCACTTCATCTTTTTCATAGTTAGAGCTTTGGTGTTAACACCAAATGCTGCTGCTGAAATGTTTGGTACTACTTGGTGTGGTAACTACTTTATAAGCAAAGCACCAGATTTGAATTTCTGTTGTTAACTAGCACATCAGGTATGAATTGTATGTTACTGTTACAAGTGGGCAATAAGATTTTTTTTTTAATTCTAGTCCAAACATTTGGCAGTTGTTTTGAGCTTACTGGTAAGTTTCTATCCAATAATACCAGGTGATGGTCTTTAAGACAGAAATGTTAAAATCTGAAAGGCCTATCTGATAAATAGACAGGTACAAATGTCTGGTAATCTTTACTACAGACAGCTTAGCAGGGAATCTAGCAATTTAGAAATAAGATGATATAAAAACAAGTGTATCTGCCTGTGAATATTATTTTTTTCTACAGTAGGTAACTTCCTCTGAATACTGCATCTACCCTTATAATTTCCTTCAAAGCATGAAGGTTTCTGAAAATTGTGGAAATTGTAGGTGTGTGTGTGTATAGCTGTGAGCTTTATATACATACATCTTGTATCAGGTCTCTATCTCTGGACAGTTTTTTTTTCATCTATTTGTAGATCTCCCTGCACAGATACAAATTTGTACATGTGGATGCAGATATCCACAGAATTGCAGTGGGAAAAGGAGCAGAATGTGGGGCTGCTGCTCCCAGGAGTCAGCCCACCATGCTGGCAACTCCTCCAGTACAACTATACTGCTTTCATCCCTGCCCACTCGGATAGGCACCAGGCTCACTGGCAGCTGTTGCTGGTCACGCTTTTCAGTTCCAGCACTGTGCATGCCCCCAGGTAGGAAACAGAGAGCTGTGTGGAAGGGATGAGAAGGGCTGAGGGTGCTACAGCTGAGCCAGGAAGAGCTGCTGGTGCAGGGCATCTGCTCTTTTTGCAGCTGCAGTTCCCAGGAGAGCCCTGGGAACTGATGGTTTGGTGGATACCAATTTATATCTGTGGTTATTTGCATTCACCAGTATAAATTTGTATCTGTGCAGTGCTCTATCTATTTGTATATGCTGAAAAGCATTTAGCTTTATAGTAAGTTGATTGGCATTCCAGGTGGGTTTTCTAACCCTGATTTCAGCTGTGAATTACAAAATTCACTTGCTGGTTTGCCAAGTGGGAGAGGGCTATCTCTGAATCAGCTGCAAGCAAGTAGAAAAATAACCAGCTTACATAGTAGTTACTACCCATATATCCTCCAGATGTCTACCCATGTCACTGTGAACTTTGGAACATTGTCCTGGTGCTGCCAGCTAGAAAAAATGCAACAAGAAGTCATGAGAAATCTTCAGATAACAATGATTCCACCAGAATCATTCCTCTTCTTCCAACAGAGCCAAGATAACTTTGGCTAAGCTTCTTGACAATCTCTAACAGGTTGCCAGTAGCTGATTAGAGTTGATTAGGAATTGAAATTCTTTTAAGAAATTCCATAATTTCTAACTTTTTAATTCCAAATAATAATAAAACATCACATTGAAATTTCCTGTGAAACAGAAATAACTTATTCTATTTAGAAACAGTTATAAAAATAATTATTTTTATTCCTTAAAAGAGGAAAAGACAGCATGACCCAAATTCTCCTTATCCATTGCATCGTACATAATGTTTCTAATGCTGGAATCAGATGAATAAGCAAAAGCTTATGTCAATGTCAATGTTCTGGGATAATAAACCTAGTGCTAGACTAATATATTTAGGACCAACTCGTGACACTGAAGAATTAAAATACAACAACATTGATCTTCTAATCAGCTGTCATTAGCAAAGAACATATTGGCAGGGAGCTTAGCTAAGCAGTAATAAATGTGCAACTGTCTCTTTGAAATTAATGGTCTGTCTTAAACTGTCTCATATTCACTCTTCCTCAAGAAATTAAACTGGAAATAATATTGTGGCTTTATTTGGTTTTATTTTCCAGGCCATGGTTGTAAACTAGTAAAAGTTCAATTTAACTGTAATTCAGACAGTAGAGTTTGTTTTTCTCTGAAGGTCAGCATTTCCCAATGTCATTCATTATCCATTTCTGGTCAAACTATAGGAAAAATTTCTCTCTCTCTTTCTCTCTCTCTCTCACTACTGTCTAGTAGTAATTGACACTGACCATTTAATAGTGACTACAATACAATTGATGGTAATTTTTCATTCTCAGAACAAATTACTGGAATGTGTAATACTCCACCTTTCCTTAACGAAGAGGGTGCTTTGAAGGGATCTGAAGTTTTATACAAATTTTTTGGGGAAGGAGAATGGAAGTTTGTGTCTCATTTTGAATGAAAAAGCTTAAAATCTATTACTGAAAGGCTTATCAAAACTGAAACACAGGATTAGTAAAGGAGGTGAAAAGTTGTGGATGAGTTAAGAAAATTCTGAGGCCAGGTAAAAAATGTGGCTAGAAATAGAAGGCACTTAGAAGGCCTAAGGGTCAATACAATGCATCTTAAGATGAGACTTTTGATTCTGGGAATAGTGTGGTGAATGGTGGTTTGTGATCTAGACTTAACAAAGAGTTTTAAAGTTCTCCCTTCAGCTAGTACTCAGAAGAGATAGTGTAGTGCTCAGGATGCCAATCTGGAACTTTGATACATTGGTTCAATTGCTTGGTCTGCAACAGGCTTTCCTATTTAATTTTAGGCAAGATACTCAGACCTTGTGTACAATGGCAGTGGCATGTACAGTATGTAAGCAGGGTCAGGGTAAACTCTATTCTGACATCTAGTGGCGAACTGTGGCAAGTGGTGCAAAGAGACTTCAGGGGCTGAGCCCAATTTGCATAGACACACCCACCCTGTCTAGTATGTGCCACAGCAGCCCAAATCGTCACTTTGGCCACTGTGGGAGCCCCAATCTCTCTGTTATTGAGGCAGAGGGGATAAAAGTGTTGTTACCCTGATTATGTGAATCAAGGACAATGGAATGGTGGAACTGTTTATGACAGAGGGATTCGCCATAAACTAAGTAGCACTCTCTAGACAAGGGGCATGGGTTCCAAACCCAGTCAAATTGAGAGAGGTTGGGGACAGGTCTTGGTACCTGGTGGTGGGGCCCTGTCTGAGGGCCTAAACAACACTGATTGCACTCCCTCCTCTCTCCACTGTGGAATATCAGAGTTAATTTAGATTCCATTAGGAGTCTAGTTTTGAGCTGTGGAGCTAACTTTGCTGTGGGCCAGCGCTAAGGCTCCTCTGTTATGAGCTGAAATCACTGTGTGCTGTGGACGAGAGCTGAAATCACTGTTGCTGAGCTGTGGACAAGAGCTGAAATCACTGTTGCTGAGGGGAGCCTGGCAAGAGCTGAAATCACTGTTGCTGAGGGGAGCCTGGCGCTGTGCTGCTAGCAAAGCAGTTTGCAAGGGGCAACCAGCAAGCACAGGTGGACAGTAGATGCAGCTGGCGGTGGCCTGTGGCTGGTAGGAGCGGCAGCTGGTGGAGCAGCGGCAGGAGCAACCAGCTGGCAGCCCGGAGCGTGGACTGAGGCGGTTGGTGGATTTGCGGAGCCGGACAGTGGAGGCGGCTTACCTGACGACAAGTGGAGTGTGGCGGAGTGACTCTCGTTGACGGTGGCGGCACGGAGAGGCGGAGCCACCGCCGGGCCACGTAAGGTGCATCGATCCCCACCCCTCCAGGTTGGAATGGTGAAACCCTGCCGGGTGGACTTTTGAACCCTGGGATGGCACTGACCCAGGGCTGAGACTCTTGGGGTGTTGGACTTTTGGGACGTTGGGGAGATTTGTGGCTGGGGGGAGGGCCGTTGCTCATTGGGTTACCTCATGTTATTAAAGGTTTGCTACTCTACTGAGGCTCTGTGCTTGCGAGAGGGGAAGAATTGCCTCTTTTGAGGCACCCAGAGGTGTATGTAAGATTTCCCAGGTCACTGGGTGGGGGCTCGAGCCGGTGTTGTATTACCTCGTTGGGAGGAGACCCCTAGACACTGAACCCGGCCCTTGCTGCTGCTATTTACTCGGCCTGGCAGAAGGGTTACAAGTACATGAAGCTTCATGCTGCATTAAAAAGCAGACTGAGTCCACACAGCTGTGTGAAGTTACATATTACAGTGAAAGGCTGTGGTTGGGGAAGGCAGCAGAAACTCCTGGAAGGTGGAGAGTTGCCAGAACCTTTCCTTGGTACCTTGCCAATTGTTGACAAAATCTCTGGCAGTGGACTCCTAACTTTTGCTTAAAAAAAAAAGGCAGTGTTTGTGCATGAGGAAAGCCATGTAATGTATATGATCTAAAGTTATGGAGAGTGTTTTCTAGCTTAAGCAGTGCCTCAATGTCTAGGCTATTTTCACCCATGCTAGGTGTGTGTAGTGTATGCACTCTACATGCTATCATAAGTGTGGCTGTAACCTTAGTCTCTGCCTGCATTCCTCATCGATAAAATAGAGATAACTCTTTCCTACTTCCCAAGAGAGTTGTGAGCATAAATACACTAAAGATTGCGATGCACTCAGATAGGGTTCGATGCCCTACTCTTAGACAGGAGTAACAAGGTGATGTCTTAGTAGTACTTATTTTTTCAAGCTATTGAGTACTCCTTAAGTTTATGTTATGAAGATCTGGCTGTTTTCCTTTGCTCACCTAGGGGAGAGAAGAGGCAGGCAAAGGAAACCTGTTCAATGGAAGGATGGGAGTGGGAAAAGAGTTTAGCTTATTATGCAAAGTAACACCAGTAAGTAAACAGAACTCTCTGGCAACACAACATAACATCAGAGGACTCTAGCCTTGTGAGATCATGATGCTCAAAAGAGCTGAGTGAGATTAATTTATGTATTTTTTTCATCATAAAAACTAGAGTTGACTGGCTGATCAAAGTTAAGATAATGGTGTATTTTAGAAAAAAATATTAGAGCATACTGAGTAATTTTAATTGAAAAGCACATTTTTTTTCAAGATAGACTTTTTAAAACTTTAAAGTCTTTGTTTTTGTCTCAGTCTGTGCAAAGCATGCAGCCTAATTGGTTCATAATTAGTTGTAAACAGCCTACAGTACATTGGAGCTGATACTACAAGAAACTACAGAGAAACTACAAGAAAGAATAGAGCAGACAGATGTTAGTTAGCAGTTTATCAATGTATATAACTACTGGAACGTACATATTTCCTCCAGTCACAGTATATGCAGATCAAGTACTGAAATTGTTGACTTCCTAATATATTACTTTTCATATTTTAAATGATCTCATCTGGTAAAGATTTTGCATTTATAATCCCAAATATATCTTGTTTGTGAGCTCACTTACTTTTCACTGTTCAAGGTTAATTCTATGGACTGTCCCAAATATTTTCTTTTAAAAAAGAGAACCAAAGTATAGCAAGTCATATTGTTTCATACCATGGTTGTGTATCTTATATTCTCTAAATCATTGATTTTGTACAAAAGCATGGAGGATAAAATGCTTGAAAGTTTACATTTCTAATGCTGTAGTAGTCACTTCCAACATTGTTACCTAAGCAAACTAGTGAAATATCCAAGCTTAGCACTTTTATGGTAACTGTACAGTCCACAGTATTTTAATTTTGTGAGGAAAGAAAAGTCAAGTTAGAAAAAATATTTCAGACTGTAAATGCAAAACTGGGCCTAATACTGGTTTTATGTTCATCCACAGCTTCCATTGTATGGGGACTTGGTTACAGAAAGAATGGAAAGTAAGGCCCCTGCTAAACTATGTCTGTAAAAGGTTACCTGTTTAAAAAGTTGAATGTGTCCTAATTGGGGCTAAACTGACCCACTCTTCCTTCAACTTCCCTTACTCCTCATGAAAGCTGGACTATCAGCATCGACCAGAGTGCCCCCTCACTTTGAATTAGCTTTCTTAACCGGACCACTAATTCGAACCCTGGGAGATTGACAGGAGCAGCTTCAATCTTCCTCTGTAGTGCAGATGTACCCTAACAGAGGATACAGTCTTAGAACAGTTTATCACAGATTGTTTTTTCCATCAAAATAATTAAAATATTTTGTCTGTCTTTCTTACATTTTGAGATAGAAAAGGCAGCAATTTAGAAAAGCAGTGATCAGTTTGGCATACCGATGAAAAAATATCTTAAAATGAAATCATAACTGAATTTGAATTACAGCCACCTGGCTTTCCTCTTGGTTATACCAGTCTAAAATCAATGTAAATTGGAGGTGGTTGGAGGGGGGTGAATCAGTACCCAAACCTTGGACAAGAATAATAGGCCACACAGATATTGATTTATATTAGTTGGAACTGATAAATACAACTGAGTATTTGGTAACTGAAATAAGCCTATATTAAGTTATTGTCAAGAAGTCAATGGATTTTTTTTTTGCCTGAATAAGAACTTTGAGATTGTGCCCTTGTGCTGTGCCTGTAAAAGGGATACTATAAAGGATATTTAGCACACATGAATGAGAACGTTTTTCCAAGGGGAAACATTTTCCAAGTGCAATATATACCCACTTTTTTTTCATATGCAGTTCAATTATGGCTGCATTTCTAACTTCACTGATGGCAAGAAATAGCTGGTTAAAGGACGCAAACAGTCAGATGTGCCTATGCCACTTGTTGTGTAGAAAAATATCTCCTTATAAACTAGAGCTCTAACCAACTGAAAATATTTGCAAATTTTATCAGAATAGCCATACTGAGTCAGACCAATGGTCAGACCAGGATCCTGTTTTTCAACAGTGGGAAGTGCCAGATACTTGATAGAATGAAGTGAACAGGGCTATTACTGAGTGGTTCTTCCTATGTCATCTGGTCCCAGCTTCTGGCAATCAGAGGTTTAGGTATATCTGACCGTCCCTAAACCTGGCCCTGACCATCCTGGCTAATAGCCATTAATGGACCTATCCTCCATGAACTTATCTAATTTTTTTAAACCCAGTTATATTTTTGGCCTTCACAACATTCACTGGCAACAAATTCTCCAGGATGACTGTGCAGTGTGTGAAGTAGTACTTTCTATCATGTGGAAGAGTGCATGGGGGATAGTGAACCACCAAAGGAGGGGGAACATAGTGAGTAAGTAGAGAGTTGCGCCTCAAGGAAGGGGCAATGAGAGAGTGGGAAACCATAGACTATGCTAGTGTTGACAACTTGTTGGTACTGAGCCCTAGGTCATAGTGAACATCTTCTCCACAGCTAAGCAACAAGAGTGGAAGATAGAGCCTGTCAGTTGGGCAACAAATCAGAATCCGGCTTGCAGACAACTGAGGAAAGCGTAAGTTACATTAAAAGCAATATTCTGGGAGTAAAAACTGTTGGAGGTTAGACATCCCTGGTCTGGTACCCTCGAGACCTGAGCGCGCTCAAACCAGGGAGTTTACCAGACTGGGGAGGTCAAAGCTCCTGTCCTGGCTGCCAGCTCCAGCCACTGGGAATTACTCATAGCCTTGGCCACTGGAATCTGTTCTCAGCCTTGGTCAGGGTCGTGTTCCCTGCTGTGCTGGCCTCACTGCCACCAGCCCCAGAATGGGCTGTGCTCCCAGCTGCCAGACTTCCTGCTGCTGGCCAGGACTTTGCTCCTGATCCTGGCTGGCCCCCTCTCTTAGCTAGGATCTCTGGTCCAGAAATATCTGTGGTCTGACTGGACCAGAGTGCCAGATTTCAGAGGTTCAACCTGTACTGCAATCTAGCACTGGTAGCAACGCCAAACTGCCTCAACCCTGTAGACTGTCTTTGTAGAACTCACAAATGCTGGTCAGAACTCTTGCTTATGCAGTATGCCAATGCAAAAGAGGGGCCCAGGACTGTAGAAGTAAGGGAGACTGGATGTTCAGGGATTGGAGGGTCTGTATATAATGGCAAGAGTGTTGATTAGATTGATATAACAATTTCCTGTTGAAAGCTGCAAACATTAGTTGAGCTATTGCAGCATCAGCTACTGATCTGTTATGGACATAACTTAATCTGCTGTGTTTTCTATTGTTAAAATCAGCAAAATGTGTTGGTTTTATTGTGGATGTTTATTGCCTGCTTATGATTAATTATTTATAACTTAATCCTGGAAGCAATTGAAGTACACCTGCTTACGTATATATTGTCTGCCCAGATAGAGGCCCTACCAGCCACAGATATTCCTAGGAGCAAGAGTACTAGTGCAGAGGTGTAGAGGATACCCCCATAATTTCCCTCTTAGCTGGGTCCCCTAGGATTTCCATTATCCTTAGGCTTTGTCTACCCTACAGGGTTTTTGCGCAAGCTGCTTTTTGCATCTTGCTCAAAAGTGCATCCATACCTCAAAAGCACATCACAAAAGTGTTTTTTCTGTTGAGCTTCCACACACACCTTTTTGCGCAAGAACTCTTGCACAAAAAGAGTTATGCCTCATAGAAGGAGGTATACCTACACTGCAAAAGGCCCTCCATTCTGTCGATTGACTATAGATTTTCTTACGCAAAAGGGTGCAAAAGGTATGGACGCTCCACAGGTTTTTGCTTTCTGTGCAAAAACCCTGTAGTGTAGACATAGCCTTAATGATGTAAATGACCCAGGCAACAGGTGAGAGTTGCCTGCTCCCAAGTAACCTGAGAAAGAAAGAGGGATTACATTGAGTATCATTTTCAGATTTTGCCACCTCACTGTTTTATTCCTTTTCCAGATCATTTATGAATACATTGAATAACACTGTTTCCAATACAGATCCCTCTGGCGCACCACCATTCTGAAAACTGCCTATTACTACCCTTTGTTTCCTTGTCTTTTAATCAGCTGCTCATGAAAGGACTTTTCCTCTTATCTCTTAAAATTATTACTTAAATGTATGGTAAGAACTATTGGGAGTCGGGGGCAGAAAACAACCCGCCAAACTAATAAGAACCAAAGAATAAGTTTGGTTGTCTTTCTCCAGGGAATACACTATATGGCATATAACATGAGAAGTAACAGTCAATCTATCAAGAATGACATTGTAATTACAGCAAATGTCTTATTAGGAAGCCTCAATTAATTCCTATCCATAGGGTCTGTTCTTTCTTCAGTCTCATTTGTCAAGTTGGCAACTGTGATTAGAACTTCGCATATTTCAAGAGCTTCTACTAAAACCCCATGCCCACTGCAGTCGATGATGCGCTCTTCACAATGCTGAATAATTTGGTGCTCTATCCAGCAATGTCCTTGAGCAAATGTTTAACTTTGGGCACATGCATGGTGTAATTTACATTCATGACCCTTTCAGCTCAACCCCTCTATGAATGGTTGACACTTTCACAGCTCAGTGAAAACAGAATTGTAATATCTATCAAGTACCGTGGCATAAAACATAGATGATTGTCCTCTGGAGGGAAATTTGCCCATTATAATGACTATAAATCCTTTAAAATAACATCAGCTCTATAAAGAGAATGTGTAATACACACCTTCCTCTATATCTCATTCTTCCCTAGTGTATCCTTACTAATTTGATTTGTAATAATGAAATATAATTTTGGTTCACATTTGTCTTTACTACTTATATAAAACCTTATTGACTTGTAGAGTAGGTATATAAATGGACAAAAACTTGATAAAAGTAGCACTTATTGCTATTTTTAGTTTAACTAGGGTATTTGCATTCCTGGATTACCAATGGTAAATTCAGTGGAAAAATCTAGCAAGCACATTAGACATATGGAAAACCAATATTATCTGAATGTGTTTTCTAGTGAAAAAGGTGCTGAACTAAGAGAAAGTGGTCTGGATTCTCTTCCTAACTGCTGGTGTCCTGCTGTGAGACCTTGGATGAGTCACTTCATTTCATTGTGCCTGTTTTTCATCTCACACTTTTTATGTTGTCTATTTAAATTGTAAGTATGTTATAGCAAGGGTCTGCTTCGGCATTACTGAAATACTAGTGCTAATCATAAATATATTTATTTAGAAGTGCTGTAATGCAATGGACTATTAATTATATTTGACACATCTAATAAACTTTTGAAATTTTCTGGCTTTCAAACATAATACAGGTAACTAGTGGTGTCCCACAAGGGACTGTATGGGGATCGATCCTATTCAACCTATATATAAATGGTCTGGAGAAAAGGGTAAACAGTGAGGTGGCAAAATTTGCAGATGATACTAAACTTCTCAAGATAGTTAAGACCAAAGCAGACTTTGAAGAGCTTCAGAAAGATCTCTAAAGTGATTGGGCAACAAAATGGCAAATGAAATTAATGTTGATAAATGTAAAGTAATGCACATTGGAAAAAATAATCCCAATTATACGTACAATATGATGGGGACTAATTTAGCTACAATTACTTGAGAGAGATCTTGGAGTCATTGTGGATACTTCTCTAAAAACATCCACTCACTGTGCAGCAGCAGTCAAAAAATCAAATGTTAAGCAACATTTAAAAAGGGATAGAGAATAAGATAGATAATATCTTTGGGTATGTCTACACTACCACCCTAGTTCGAACTAGGGTGGTAATGTAGGCAACCGGAGTTGCAAATGAAGCCCGGGATTTGAATTTCCCAGGCTTCATTTGCATAAAGCCAGGCACCGCCATTTTTAAATGTCCGCTAGTGCGGACTCCGTGCCGCACATTTCATGAGGAGTAATGGTAGTTCAGACTAGGAAGCCTAGTCCGAACTACCTAGTCCATGCCGCGTGTAGCCACGCGGCACGGAGTCCGCACTAGTGGACATTTAAAAATGGCAGCGCCCGGCTTTATGCAAATGAAGCCCGGGAAATTCAAATCCCGGGCTTCATTTGCAACTCCGGTTGCCTACATTACCACCCTAGTTTGAACTAGGGTGGTAGTGTAGACATACCCTTATTGCCTCTATATAAAACCATGGTACTCCCACATCTTGAATACTGCATGCAGATGTGGTTGCCTTATCTCAAAAAGGATATATTGGCATTGGAAAAGATTCAGAAAAGGGCAACAAAAATGTTTAGGGATTTGGAACATGTTCCATATGAAGAGAGAATAAAGAGACTGGGAGTTTTCATCTTAGAAAAGAGGAGATTAAGGGTAGGGGGGCATGACAGAGATCTATAAAATGATGACTGATGTAGAAAAAGTGAATAAAGAAAAATTATTTACTTGTTCCCATAATATAAGAACTAGGGTCACCAAATGAAATTAATAGGGAGCAGGTTTAAAACAAACACAAGTAAGTTTTTTTTTCATGCAGCCACAATTAACCTGTAAAACTCCTTCCTAGAGGATGTTGTGAAGATCAGGAATTTAACAGGGTTCAAAAAATAACTTGATATATTCATGAAGGTTAGGTTCATCAATGGCTGTTAGCCAGAATGGGTAGGGATGGTGTCTCTAGCCTCTGTTGTAAGAGACTGGAAATGGATGACAGGAGTGGGATCACGTGATGATTACCTGTTCTGTTCACTCCCTCTGGGGAATCTGGCATTGGCCACTGTTGGAAGACAGAATAGTGTCTAGATGGACCTTTGGTTTGACCCAGTATGGCCATTCTTATGTTCTTACATATTCAAAGTACTATGCACTTTGAACAAAATACTGTCCTATTTAGTTATGATGTAAAAATTACAAAGATGTAATATGGTTACACCAAATTTAGTATAAAGTTAAATTCAAAATGCTTTCAATAGGTAATATAGCATATTACTCATGCTTTACAAGCTCATAAACCAAAACATCTTGCATAAATATAAATGATATTCCACTGGATCTCCAGTTTTGAAAACACAAATGGTCATGTCAATGAAATGAGCATTTAAAATAATGGAGGAACCTGTACCATTAAACCTCAATCAGACAAGCAAATTCATCACATTATGTCTTAGAAATTTACCTGTCACCTATGTGCCTTCAAAATGATGTTCCCCATAAATGAATGTGGATGCTGTATTCTCTTTTGCTAAAAGAAAGGCAGGAGAAGGAGGGAAGCAGCTGTCAGACCTTTTCAAAGTGGACACCCCTTTAAAAAAAGGTGCTTATGGGAATGGGCAAATCAGTGGCTGCTGAGTGGGAAAGATAGGTCTGTGTTTCCACTATGCAGTCAGAGGTTAAAGTTCTGTACTGATCAATGGCTCAGATTATATGGGATAAGGGTGGAGTAAAGGAAGCAAGTTCTTTGCTCTAGATTTAATCCTTACTGTAGTTATGGTTTTGGCAGCAGGTGTATCCCCAGGATTCCAGTGTCCTCAAATAATTGATTTTTATTAGATAGAGGATGAAATAGAAAAAAAAATGTACGAACTCCAGCCTAAATTCTGTCAAACTCTATGCCAAAGTTGTGCATCAGTTGTGGGCTATTGAGCAAGGCCACTCTCTCCTAAATATTGTTTTGTTGTTGTTCATGTTTGTGAATGATTTGGAGAAATAATGTAGAATAGTCATTGATTAGTTTAAAAAACAAAAAAACTTTTTTTCTGGCTTAACTCCGAGCACATACAAGTCCCTTGCCCCATTTGAGAAAATGAATTAGAGAAAATGTATGTAACTAAACTGACTTTAGCTATGAGTGGGCCACTTACTGGAACCCAGTAGGACATGATGGATTAGGCCCTGGGGCTCCCTGCTAGAGGCCTTGAGTTTCTATCACATCCTGCCCATTAAAAGGTCAAGCAGGTCTTTCAAGCATGCTAGAGTGGCTGCAGGGCAAGCAGCCAATTAGAGGCCATGAATGCCATATAAAAGGAGTTGCAGAACAGAGCAGCAGTTAGTTGTTCTGTGGAGCTCAAGGTGTGAAGGTTGACCAATTGGATGGAAGAGTAGCAATGCAATAGATAGCTCATTGTAGAGAGCTCACAGCAAATAAGACAGAGACCTGAGGTAAGGGCAAAGACCCCATATGGTTGTGGAGAAGTGTCCCAGGGAGTTAGAGCAGCAGTGGAATGGACATAGCAGACAACTGATATCTTCAGGGTCCCCGGTCTGGGGGCCAGAGTAGAGGGTGGGACTACCCAACTTCACATTAGCTATGGGGGGAAGTGGTTTGAATCTTGAGGTATCCTGGGGAGGGGATTGCACTATAGTGACCCAACCTGTGCCCAAAGGGCCCTGAGAGGGAAAGACATTGCCTCCAGGAGTGGAGACCTGGGGGCACTGCTCTGTCCCAGATTTGAGAACAAACAGAGACATTAAAAAGAACACCAAGGGAGGCCCCATTTCACTTCTACCCCTGAAGAGGTTTGCTTTATTTTGTACCCAGACTGTATGTGACTCGGCCGGAAGGGTTGAAAAGACAGTTCAAGCATATATATTTGGCCAGGGAGTGCTTGTGAGAGGTGAATGCAACCCTTTTCCATGCCCCAAGATGCTTTTCACATCCTACTCACCAATGTGCTGGCTAAATTCCATCTCAAACAATTTTTAGCCTCCTTGATTTCTGTAGGAGTTTTACTTTGGGCCCAATCCTGTGAAGTGGTGAGCTTTCTAAAAGCCAGTTGACTCAATGAGTGTTAAGAGTGTTCAGCACTAGGCAGGATTAAGCCCTTCCTATTGAAAAGTGAAATAGTAATACTATGTATTAAGCAAATTGCTATGTTTCATTGAAGGTAATTGCCGTTCAGTGATGAATTGTGTACTATGCATTTTAAATTACGGGGACCTTTGAGATTAGGCATCATAAGTGAAAGAAATTATTTTATTCTTCAAATTCAGGGATTTAGTTACCCTCTGACTTCATTAGTTAACAAACCTTGCATGAGTACCTGGGGTTTTTTGTTATGAAAATTCATAGAATATTGACTTTTCGGGAATAGCTGAGCAATAAAAGGCAAGGAAAGGAGATCTTACCATATGCGGTCATGTGAAGAAGTGGGTTTTGCCCACGAAAGCTCATAATACCATCTACATGTTTTGTTAGTCTTTAAGGTGCTACCAGACTAGTTATTGTTTTTTAAGTTTTTCCTGTTACAGACTAACTCGGCTACCCCTATGAAATTAATATTCTGACACAGCACCCAATATGCCTATGGATATTTGCTACCCTGCACTTCTTGATAAGCTTTCTTTAATTAACTTAGTATTTATATACACTATTGATAAGACTACACTAGCTAGGGATTTATTGAATGGAATAGCTTTTATATTGGTTTATTCTGAGCTGACCCATGATGCTAATTAATCTAATAGCACACACATCTGACCGCTGCTGGGAAACCAGAGCATCAAAGAATTATTCTGAATAAACATTTAATATTATGCAGTTATATTGCATAATATTAATTTGCATGATTCTTATTTGCATCCTGGTACATCTTTACACCCATTAAGCTTTACAGCAGAAATCTTAGATTGATAATTGGTCAGTATTGCCTGAAAGAGAACACATCATGTCCAGAGTCTTGGATGAACACATTTTATATAAATCACAACATACATTTAAACAGTACGTTTATTTAATAGAGCTAATAAGAAAAACTTTTAATAGCTTCAAACCAGGCTCAAAATTGACTCCCCCACCCCCATTTTGACCACTTTTATTAGTGGAGGAATTCTCACTGTACCTCCTTTAATTACAAACATGTGCCTTACAATTGTTGAGATGCTGACTATATCACTTAAAAAAACTGCCATAGGGAAAAACAAGTCATTTTGAAACCACAACAAACTGATATGGCAAGCCGTATCAAATTGTGAAACCCCTCTCCTAAATTTGATTTGACTATAAGAGTTCAAGTCTCTTTGTATGCATAAGAGCATTGATGCAGTTGAACTTCCAATAGAAACAATTTCTGCATGACAATGCTGCTTACTCTGGGGTACTGCAGTCAAAAAAGTGTCATTTTAATTTTCTCTACAGAATGTAGTGAGTTTTTGCATCTGACTTCCCCAAAGCAATGGAAAAGAACTTTCATTATAGGTAGATTACATTCATTCTATCAAGACACAGCAGGAAACACTGTTGTGATCTTCTTACTGAACTGCTTGGCTTGTACATGACAGCTGAGCATTTGAGTAATTGGCTTTGTTTCATCTATACAGCTCAAACAGAATGCGACTCGTTGCTTATCTGAACTGTTAATTTTTTGCCAAATGTAGACCATATCACAGAAATTCCTGTTTTAATTCTTTAATTTTCTTGCTTTAAACCCTATTGCTGTATTCATGCACAGAACACTATTTGTGTTTATCATTGAAAGGCAGAAGGAAATTTGCTTTAGATACATTTATTTATTTTAATTACATTTTTCATACCTTATTTATAACACTTTTAAGCTATTTTAATTGATGGAATTTTCCTGCATACCGAATGAATCCAGCTTTCAACCAGACGCACCACTAGAACGCACCACTAGAAATGCTTATGTTGTAGTTGTATCTCTTCTAACAGGAAGACAGATGCATGTCCATGACCTGTCTATGCTGTCACACAGTTTGGACCCTGAATCTGTGAATTGCAGCACATACTTTTCACACCGCAATTCACTTCCCTGGAGTCTCAAGTGTGATGCAGAGTGATCATGCCCTCTGACTGTGGTATTTAGCTTTTTTTCTCTATGCGCCTGACATAAAAGTTCTGAACTTTACATTTAAAAGTTTGTATTCAGATGAGAAGAGAGAATGCTGATTTGGAATAAAGACAATACATATTAAAGCAAAATGATAAAAGGGATTTCACCTTTCACTGTACTAAAATTCCAACAATAGTGTTTCACAGAAGCTCAGTAATCCTTTGATTACTCAAAAAGAGTGATGACAGAGTGTAATAAGACACTAGAAAGAAATTACGACTATTTACTAATCCAACTATTTTAAGATAACTTTTACCAAACTACAGTCTGTGATTTAAAGAAACTGAATTATTAATATATCAAATCAAACAACTGACAAACATGTTAGCATTTCTCTCATCTTGTTTTAAATAATTGGTTACATCATATTAAGGCTCCAGTTGTGCAAATTCTTACACTCATACTTAACTTTAATCAGATGAGAGTAGTCCCATAAGCATGTATTGATATAAAGTTTTCCCTTGAAATAAACTTTTTTCCTTTCTCACATTTCAGGGGAGGGAGAAAGCTGCAAAGTACCATCCTAACAAAAAGCCCAATGGGAAATTGATTGATTTTGATGTTTGATGCTAAAACACTATAAGACCCAATTTTAAACTGATCCATAAAATATAATGTTCCAATCTAACTCCAGATTATTATTTTCTAGTTAGTTGACTGTGAGGGGAAAGCTACCTTGAATAAATAGTCCCTGGGGACAAAATTGCTCTCTTTAGTGTTAAGATTTTTGCCAAGAAAGGCTGGCATACTGGATTTGTTAAGCAAACAAGTGCATTTGCCCTGAACAGTTTATAGAGCTTGAGAAAATTCAGTAATGGTTGTAATGGGTTCCTTAGGCATGTGTTTGACAGGTATAAGAAACTAGCAACTACTGAACATTTCTTACACTTGACATCATCTGTTAATGGCAATTCTTTGAAGCTTAGCTGGTGAAAAGCCATCCACTGTAGGCAATGTGAAATTCAACAATTCTTGATAGAAACTGAAATGATGCCTTAAATACCTACAGCTTGACTTAGCTCAGCTATTATTGGATGCTGCATCTGGTCTGATAAAATTTCATGTTACAGTTTAGTCCCTTAAATGTAGTCAGACAATTTCAAAAATAATGCTCATGAAAGATGCTGATTTGACGGCTTGGATGTCAAAAGGCCAATTTTTGCTTAGTTACACCAAAGTATATCAAAAGTAACTATTTGACAGTAAAAATGAGGAGCCCTGTGGCACCTGAAAGACTATTTTTTAGGGTATAAGCTTTTGTGGGCATCAGCTGACTTCATCAGATGAATGAGCTGCAGCCCATGAAAGCTTACGCTCTAATAGTCTTTCATGTGCCACAGGACTCCTTATTGTTTTTGCAGAAACAGAGTGCAGGGGTTCCCCTCTGGTTTGAGATCTTAAACTGGTCAGTAACCCTCAGTAGTTAAGGGGCCTACAGTATACTGTTTATCTAACCCTTTACTTGAGACACCAGGGATACCTAGTTCCTTCCTTCCTTCCTTCCTTCCTTCCTTCCTTCCTTCCTTCCTTCCTTCCTTAATGGGGGTGAAAACAATTGCCCTAGGCTACGTCTACACTGGCAGCTTCTTGCGCAAGAACTCTTTTACGGAAGAGTTCTTGTGCAAAATCTTTTCCAGAAGAGAGCATCTACACTGGCCTGTGCTTTTGCACAAGAGATGTGCTTTTGCGCAAGAGCATCCATGCCAGTGTAGACGCTCTCTTGCGCAAGAAAGCTCTGATGGCCATTTTAACCATAGGGCTTTATTGCACAAGAAATTCATGTTGCCCGTCTACACTGGCTTCTTGCGCAAGAACAGTTGCACAAGAGGGCTTATTCCTGAGTGGGAGCATCATAGTTCTTGCACAAGAAGCCCTGATTTTATAAGGTAGAATGTCAGTTTACTTGTGCAAGAACACACGGCCAGTGTAGACAGGCAGCAAGTTTTTGCGCAAGAGTGGTCGCTTTGGCACAAGATCGCGCCAGTGTAGACACAGCCCAAGTGATGATTGTTCAAACATGTCTAATCCTATTTGTTTATTACCTGCCACCAAAACAGAAATTTCCTATGTTTGGTATCTATCTATCTATCTATCTATCTATCTATCTATCTATCTATCTATCTATCTATCTATCTATCTATCTATCTATCTATCTATCTATCTATCTATCTATCTATCTATCTATAAAAGCCTGCACCCTAAATCTCTGTGGAATAATATGTTGAAATGCCAGGGAAATATGAGTTTTAGAACTTGATCTTCAGTAAAAATTCAAACAGATGGGATTTTTGTTTTGTGCTCTGATTATAAAGTTCACACCTAAGTAGGATCTCAAGTGCTACCCTAACACATACTTAAAGGCTATTTGAAGCTCTCTGAAACTATGCTCTGAAGAGTGGGTCATAGTCTGCCTGTTTTCAAAGATCCTGCTGTATAAAGAAATAGCTAAACTGCTCATTTGGGGATTTGGTTTTGAATCTGAAACATTTATTAACTTGTACCCAGAGAGAGGACCTAGTTCTGGGCTTTGAAGGACTCTCACCTACCCGAGCTCTTGCTGCAGGTGATCTCTGGTACACTTTATAGTATTTTTTTAGTTTTTTTAATTGGTTTTTAATATTTTTCTGTAATGCTTTCACCTTAAAAATAAACATGCTTGCCGTGGTAACTATTGGAAAATTCACTGTCCCTAGCTTCTGGAAGAGGTAGCAAAGAACACAAACTGTCCTGTCTCAGCAGCCTGGCTTGATGAGGAGTACCTAATCAGGAGAGAGAAAGATATGTGGATCTTTGCTCAAAAGATGGGAGCTGGAAACCTTGTCCAGGCTGCCCCTGAGAGAGAAATACAGGTGCAGTTACCATGAACTGTTTCATATATGGAATTAGAGAGTCATTCATCCCAGAATAGTCAACAGCCTGGTGCTTATTGCATTCACTTGAACTTAGGTCACCATAGCCCAAGTCTCAGCTCTGAATGATTCATTCTGTTGCAGTTTCAGTCCTGTTGTTTGTAGATTGGAATATAAAGGAACTCTTACATTCAATCTGTTTACTAGCAGGTGTCATAGTAAATATTCATATACCAAACATACAATAAATGTACTTACAGCCACTTCTGACATAGAAACTGAACAAAAATAATTGCCTGCTATTTTGGCATTGCTGATGCAAGTAGGTGTTTTGGCATGCTCCTTCAGTGAAAATGACATATCAATAATCCCGTAATTGCATAGTATTAGTTTATTACCTTCTTAAATAAGTTAAATTTTCTGTGATTTCACCAGGTATTTCTAAGCTGCCTGTCTTTCTCACTCGAATGCATAATCTCCTCTTTCTGAAATGGTATATTTCCTCCAATAATTATATATAAAGTCTTGTAAATATCTAATATTGTTAGTGCAAATAGATCATTTCTACAAAAGCTGTTTTTATTTTGGGTAAAGTTATTGAAAAGCAAAATATCTAAAATTTTGTGAGCAGCTCATCACTCATGCTGGCTTTAAATGAGCTGCATGACTAGTTTCTTTGTCAAAGATTCATAGATTCCCACACTTATGGCTTAGCTTCAAGGGAATAGAGTAATTTTCTTTGGTAGACTGATCTGAGTTGCTTCTCTGTTTATATTGCATCATATCTTGTCTGCAAGATATGGTTATCAACAACAATTTCTTTCAATTTTATGCACTGCTTCCACTCCTCCAAGTGTTGAACAATCTTCATTGACATAAGAAACAATCAAACAGATACTGAAAATTATACACTAATTTGTTCTATTTAAAAGCCAAGGGGATGTTGGAATACTTGAAGAAATATCTAAGATTGTTGTTGACTCATTTAATGTTTTTCTCTGTCAAAATCAAGCAAAATTCATAATTCAGAACTCTGGCAAGCAGTACCATTGTACCACAAAATCTGCATTCTTTAACAATATCAGCATCATCTGTTGCTGCTTTTTCCATAACACACTTCAAAGAAATTTAAGTTTATTATGATGAATCCTGATCTATGGATTCACTGAAAGGAGAAAGTAATTTTGCTGTCCATAATATTGCCTATAATACAAGGATAATCAAAAATGAAAATAGCATTGAAAGATTTGGATTCTTTACAGAGCAAATAACAGGCTTATAGTGTGACACAATTGCAGCATTTTGTGTGTGAGAGAGAAAGGAGGGCGAAAACATGTCCTGGAAAGATTGATTTGAAAGTATTGTCTCGATGTGAGGACTTCCTGCTCTGTTGCATTTGCATTCACATTTTTTTAAAATAAACTTACCAAATTGATAAACACCTGGATAATTCTGCTTAATTTACAAGTATACAAGTGAAGTATCAAAAGCATATAATCATAGACTACTAGGACTGGAAGAGACCTCGAGAGGTCATTGAGTCCAGTTCCCTGCCCTCATGGCAGGACCAAGTACTGTCTAGACCATCTCTGATAGACATTTATCTAACCTGTTCTTAAATGGCTCTAGAGATGGAGATTCCACAACTTCCTTGGGCAATTTATTCCAGTGTTTAACCAAATCCAGTGTTGTGACCTCAGAGATCACAGGACCACTCACTCAAATTTAGCTCCCTCCCCCCCCAGCAGCCTGTCACTGACAGAGGAATGGCTGGGCCAAACCCGAGTAGTGCTGTGTCCCCTGGCAGCAGATAGGAACACCGGGGCAAGGAGCAGAATCCAACCAGCTCTGCCAGACAGATGGTGCTGTAGGAGTCACCTCTGTTGGAGGTCTGATTTCAAGTGCCCATCTAAAGCAGCCTCAAAGTCTCAACATAGATGCAGAATGCAGAACACTTCAAGTGTGCCAAAGCTGTGGATGCTCCATACTCTAAAAACAAAAAACAAAACAAAAAAAATGGGGCTAAAGGCAACTCAGCCTGGGCACCCAAAAATGGTGAAAAAATTAGAAACCACTTTTGAAAGTCTGTCTTAGCAGGCATTTGTCTGAAGTTTTATAGAAGTAATAAGAGAGGGGTTGAGGCTGGGGATGTAAGTGGCTAGTCAAGTAGTCAACTACACAATAAGTCTAGTCTTATCAGGTAGTCAGGTCGACTATTTGCTCCCCTCCACCCCCTATCGGGGGGGAGGGGAAGAAGGGGAGAAAGCAGGAGCCAGGTCCTTTTAAGCCAACTCCCACCACTTCCCCTGTGCTACTGTTTCTGTGGGAGGCAGCAGTGTGTGTGGAGGTGGGGGGAGGGGGTTAGCTCCACAAGCAGTGGGGAGGGGATGAGGCGGGGGCTGTGTGTAACCATAAGGGTTAACCCATGAGCCCAGGTATATGTTCACATCCCTAATACCCAGTCAATTACTCTGGTTAGCACACAAGTTAATTTTTGGCATCTACACCCTTTAAGGTGCAGAACAAGCGAAGGGCTTCCTCTCTGTTATTGTTCTTTAGCCAGCCATACACTCTTGTACTCCCTTATCTAACCGCAGGACACCTTAAAAAGAGGAAACTTACCAGAGCTGCAGGTTGCAAAGCCAGTATTCATTGTCTTTGAAAGAGAAAGCCGCATCTAGACAGCACCTTCAATTACCACCAATGATTATGAATTACTGCTTCATGAGCTAGCCAGTTACCAATTCAGGAAGAGGGCAAATTTTAAATAAATGAAGAGACTAAAGAATTTTCCTGGAGGAGGAAGGAAAAAAGATATTGCTTGGAGAAGGTGTCAGATCTTTGCTGTAAGGATACAGTCCTTCCAAATGACATTTAGCAAAACACCTAGAATATCAACAATTGAAGCAACTATATGTCTAACTAATTAAAAGTGAAGATAATAAATTGGTATAGCTAGCTGAAGGAGTGGAGGAAGAATAACTTGATCCATTTCTACGGAATGGCCTATATGAAGTGAAAACATTGCTGGCACACCAGACCAAAGTTCTCTGTCATCTTTCTCATTGTGAACATATCAGCAAGTATCAATAGCATCTGTTAGTCAGATAATCACCTCAAATGAAAATCACTTCAAACTCCACATGGCCTCAAATGCACACACACACACAAATCAATCACATTTCCCAAACATTTTCTTTTCAGATGAAATAAAACACATGAAAAATATTTTCCCCAAAGGAGTTACTGTGATAAAACTGTGTGTTGTTGGAATGGATGCTGGAGTTCAACATAATATTGTATCCTACCCCACCAGGTATAATGAAAGTAAAATACAATAGTTTCCTCCTTCCTTCTTTGCAAAGAGTTAAATGAATATAACAAGACTGCTTACAATCAGTTTAAAAGAGGCTTTACTATAGATGGGGAAACAGAAACTGAAAATACTTAAAGGATTTCTTTCGGTGTCTATCAAATATGAACAGAGACTACGCATTTGTCATGTATTAGTAGTGTTAATGTCAATTGCATCCATGTCACTTATGGTACAAAAAACTATGGGTATGTCTATACTAGCCTCCTAGTTCGAACTACCTGTAATTCCTCCTGGAATGAGGTTTAATAGGTAGTTCGATTTAGGTCTTTATTTTGAACTACCGGGTCTCTGCCGCATATAGATGTGGGCAGTTAGTCCGAACTTGTAAATTTCAAAAATGGCGACTGGCCGGGAAGATGCAAATCAAGCCCAGGATATTTAAATCCTGGGCTTGATTCGAATGCCTACATTAGCCTCTCTAGTTTGAACTAGAGGGGCTAGTGTAGACATACCCTATAGTCCTTCCATTGCCACACAACATGGCATGTAAGAAGTAAAACTCAGAGCTGTTGGGATTCTGTTAATGTGTTTGGAGCCAATGCACAGGTACAGTACAAGATATGGAACAGCAGTAATTAGTACTCTGTACATTTGTTAAAGTTCCTACCACATAACTTTAAAATCCTTTAAAACATAAGTATCTTAGTTCCCATAAAATGTTTGAATTGACAATAACAATTTTAAAGAGTTCTTGCTGAGTTTTTTTTAATAAGTAGAAGAAAAGTTCTAAATCAAAAAGAAAATTTCCTGGGTCTTAATATTGTTAAAGTTTGTTTAAACCAGACACTAGCTGAAATGATGCTTAATTGAAAATCCCATTATTTTTCTCTTCTTCTTAAACAACAAAATTAGTCATTGATGATTTACGATCTCCAATGATAGCTGTTATTTAAACAATATATTTAAAATGATAGAAGTACCTTGGTATCTTTGCACACAACATTACTGTATTTTTATACATTCATATTAAAACTTGTAAGAGTTCCTTAACAAAAATACCATATAACTGTCTAAGAGATTCCAAAGAAGCAATAAATCATTAGGTAAGGAAGCACTTGAGACCATTTTTAATCTTGATGGATACATATATCTTTTAGCATTTTAACTACAAACTCCATTAACATAAGAGACTGCAGATATAATACTCGAAAAGGAAACTGTGAAAGCAACTTTCATTTAATAACAATTTGTAAACATCTGTCATTCATTTGATAAAATTTGGAAAACAGACATGTTTATGGGTGGCATTTTATGGCTTCTGAATTGTGATGTATGAAGGGGTGACATGAGAAATTAGAAAGGGAAAACAATTTATGTACTTGTGATAGTATTTTTCACAGCAGCCTCTTCAACACAAAAGATTCCACAAGGTTTGTTTAGAAAGCCAACAACAACTCAGTAAATCCTCAGAATAAATCAGATTCCTTTAAATAAATAATAGATTTACTTGAAAATCTAACATGCTTATTTAAATGAAATGGAAAAACTCAATTTTGTTAGAGACAGGAAGAAAGTACTCTCCTACTGCATGTGCACTTGTATGTTTATGTTCACATAGGTATATGCATTCACAAACTGTTATAGCTTAAATTCTAACTGGGTTTTTATTGTTGAGGCAAACTGTAGTTCTATAGAGAAAGGTTCTCATTGTTCATGGTTCTGTACTAAGAATGAAATATACCCTCCCACTAATTACAAGTCTCTGTTTTCTTAAGCTCAGTGTAGTAGGACATACAGAGCTGTACAGAATAAACATAGAATGGAACATGACAAAAGTCAATATGAAGACATGAGAAAAGTGGCAGAAGTGACAACTGGTCAGTTGTTTGGATGTACTGGATGAGGGAAAGATGGTAGTGGGGAATCTTTAAAGAAGGTGAACTAGTCAAGAAGGGGAAATTAGAGCAACTTCTCAGGAACAGTGTCTCAGTGGCCTCATCTTGAACATCTGAGTCAGTCTTGGAACACTGACCTCACCAGAAGTGGTGAAGTGAATCTTTACATCTCTGATCACTAAAGGTTGACAGGTTAAGAAGAAATCCATCATGTGGGCTATGTCTACACTGGCCCGATCTTGCACCAGATATATGCAAATGAGGCTGTGTGGCATATCGCCGAGCCTCATTTGCATATCTAATGAGCCGCCATTTTGCGGAAGAGGCTCTTGCACCAGAAGGAGCGTCTACACTGCCCCTTCTTGCGCAAGAAAAACCCTCTTGCGCAATACCGTTATTCCTGAAAATAATCAGCATAGCGGCATTGCACAAGAGAGCTTTTCTTGTGCAAGAAGGGGCAGTATAGACAGCTCCTTCTGGCGCATGAGCCTCTTCCGCAAAATGGCGGCTCATTAGATATGCAAATGAGGCTTGACGATATTCTATACTTAGCATATCTCTGGTGCAAGATCGCACCAGTGTATCATAGAATCATAGGACTGGAAGGGACCTCGAGAGGTCATCGAGTCCAGCCCCCCGCCCTCAAGGCAGGATCAAGCTCCGTCTACACCATCCCTGACAGATGTCTATCTAACCTGTTCTTAAATATCTCCAGAGAGGGAGATTCCACCACCTCCCTTGGCAATTTATTCCAATATTTGACCACCCTGACAGTTAGGAATTTTTTCCTAATGTCCAATCTAAACCTCCCCTGCTGCACTTTAAGCCCATTACTCCTTGTCCTGTCCTCAGAAACCAAGAGGAACAAATTTTCTCCTTCCTCCTTGTGACACCCTTTAGATATTTGAAAGCCGCTATCATGTCCCCCCTTAATCTTCTTTTTTCCAAACTAAACAAGCCCAGTTCATGAAGCCTGGCTTCATAGGTCATGTTCTCTAAACCTTTAATCATTCTTGTCGCTCTTCTCTGTACCCTTTCCAATTTCTCCACATCTTTCTTGAAATGTGGCGCCCAGAACTGGACACAGTACTCCAGCTGAGGCCTAACTAGTGCAGAGTAGAGCGGCAGAATGACTTCACGAGTTTTGCTTACAACACACCTGTTAATACAACCTAGAATCATATTTGCTTTTTTTGCAACAGCATCACACTGTTGACTCATATTCAACTTGTGGTCCACTATGACCCCTAGATCCCTTTCTGCCATGCTCCTTCCTAGACAGTCGCTTCCCATCTTGTATGTATGGAACTGATTGTTCCTTCCTAAGTGGAGCACTTTGCATTTCTCTTTATTAAACCTCATCCTGTTTACCTCCGACCATTTCTCTAACTTGCTAAGGTCATTCTGAATTATGTCCCTATCCTCCAAAGAAGTCGCAACCCCACCCAGTTTGGTATCATCTGCAAACTTAATAAGCGTACTCTCTATCCCAATATCTACATCATTGATGAAGATATTGAACAGTACGGGTCCCAAAACAGACCCTTGAGGAACTCCACTTGTTATCCCTTTCCAGCAGGATTTAGAACCATTAACAACCACTCTCTGACTACGGTTATCCAGCCAATTATGCACCCACCTTATCGTGGCCCTATCTAAGTTATATTTGCCTAGTTTATCAATAAGAATATCATGCGAGACCGTATCAAATGCCTTACTAAAGTCTAGGTATATGACATCCACCGCTTCTCCCTTATCCACAAGGCTCGTTATCTTATCAAAGAAAGCTATCAGATTAGTTTGGCATGACTTGTTCTTCATGTAGACATAGCAATGATGTTTGTTATAAAATACAACCTTTTAAAATAAATAAAATAAAATAAATAAAATTTAAAAAACATAGGCTTCTTTCTTTTCTGTAAGTGAAGGGAAGACCCTGATCCCAACGCCTCATATGGGAAGGATAAGGTGATGGGGCTTGCCACCATCCCTGTAAAAGAATGTTCTTTGGGGCTCTTTCAGCCTAGAATGGGAGCAAGCAAAATGGGTGGGAGAGGTTGGAAGTTTAGAAGAGCTTTGCAGAATCCTCTGCCCCAAACCCACAAGGGAAACCCCAGTGCCAAATTATTGTAGACAGCAACAACTGATACTCCTTCTCTCTCTCTGCACTGGAACCTGCCAAGTTCCAAAGTGGGCTCCCAAGACCGTCTGGCAGCAATAGGAGCTGTGCTATCCAGGGGCCACAGCACTCCAGAAAAGCATCTGTCAGTGGTTCCTTGACTCTAGTGGGGATTCCCTGTGTTTCACGTGGATCTGGGGAAAATTGAGATCCACAAGAATCTAGGCGATCCATGGGGACAATCTTCTTTGCCCAGTGGAATAATTACCATGAAATACAGTTCATTCCTCTCCATGAAAATTAACCACACCCCATGGAGGGAGTCCAGAGCAGGATTTTTCAGTGAATGTAAGAAACAAGCAGCATATCTCACTGGTTTTTGTTATGCTGTGGCCGAAATTCTGTGTGAATCCAATTAAATGTGTGTGTTTGATTTTTACCACATAGGCATCAAGTGCCATGACTACTGCCACATGATACCATCTATATCAGCGCTACTCAACATGTGGGCAGCCCACGGCCAGTTTGTTTGCGGCCCATGGTGTGGTTTGGGTTTACATGGAGCTCAACACGCAGCCCACGGATGGGATCCTTTGAACATGGCCTCCACTGGGCACATGCTCCACAATGGCGAGGTATCTCCCAGGCAGGGTGAACACTGAAAGACGCAAGCAGATGGGCTGGCTGGAACAGATGAGTACAGGATGTTGGCGTTTCTAGCCCCCAGGGAGGAGGTGCTGGAAATGCTGTGTGAAAGAAGCTATTTGCATATATTTGCACTTAAGTTGGGGACCTTGGCATATCATTGTGGCCCCTGGGGCTTCCAGAGTTGAGTAGCCCTGATCTACATGTTTTGCTTATCTTTAAGGTGCTGTTAGACCATTCATTGTTTTTCAAGTTTTTCCAGTTACAGACTAACTCTGTACCCTGCTACCCTTCTGAAGCTTTATAACATGTTGTGTACCTCATTCAGTGCATAAAAGCACCAACAATTGTATAAGGCTTTGTTCACTGAAAACTGATGAAAAACAAAAAAACCTTGTTACCTTCAGATGAACTGTTTTCAGAAAACTATCACTAAGTCCTCATTCTCAAAGGATATTTACACTATACCTTTGAGAAGTGAGCCTAGAACTTAAATTCATAAGGATGCTGCTGGATGTTATAAGCCATGCGCTTAACAGGAACACTGATATCAAGGCTCATTATATCGATCTACACACCTGCTTGCTAACTCTTAATGGTCCACTTCAAAACTCCTTTGCTTAACAGTCTAGCCCTTATTGCCCACTTATCTCAAGTGACATACAATATTTGTTCAGCCTTATGCTTAGCTATCTGCCACAACTTGTGTTTAGCTCAGACATTCTGATTTCTTTCCCCAGATCTGATTACATTTGTGTAGTTCCAAAGCTTATCTCTGTGCCCAACAGAAATTGAAAAAAAAAAAAACCCAACTCCTTATGTGCACTGTAACTCTAATATCCTAGGATCAACATGGCTACAACAACACTGTAAATAATTTATATTATCATTTCTGTATGCATAACATTTAAACCCAATTTGTGCATGCAAATTGAGAGCAGCCAATTTGTTTTGTGTGACCTGCATGTGTAAATAATTTGCATAAATGTGCATGTACAAATTATGTTTAGATTGAGATTCCTTTGAAGACTTAGCTCTGAAAGTCAAGTGCACACTCACATTAACTGTTAGAAGTAGTTTTGATTACCCAGAATGCAGAATATAGTTGGGCAAGAGAAATTGGTCATCTTGTTTTGAGAAGCCTTTATAACCTAGAGAAGGACAGTTAGCATGTGTTATAACACTGGAAAGAAACAAAGCTTTGAAGAGAAGCTGTCATTGTCTTTAATTTCCCTTTGAATATCTTGTGGTGGTGGTTTTCAAAAGACATCATGAAACTAATAGAAATGGTCCAAAAAATCTGTGGGAACTAAAGCAATTAATGGAAATCCAGAGTAATACAGGGGAAATTTGAGGGGGAAAATAGCTTCTGAGTCAGGGTGATCCAGATTAATGCATTGTCACCTCCAATTTTAAGTGCATCACCATTTAAATTTTGTTTCTCTATTTATCTGTCTAGTCTGTATTTAGGATTTTCTTCTGCCACATTGCATGCATAGGTTAAGTGGAGGTTGAGGCAACTGAGTGTGTAGAATACTACCTTTGGTTTAACTTCATCTAAAAGATGGCCCAAAGATGAATAATGAATAGCTCCATATATGAGCAATAGTGAAACTTTGCATTATTTACACATGAATACATGTGTACATAATACAAGAATGCAAGTTTTCTTAGCCAGGCATGACCCTTTCATATTTTTCATTAAACCATGAATAATTTATGCTTGCATTTTCCAAGTGCGATTCTTGCACTTTTGAAGACATAACCCCATTCTAAGGATTCCAGATTCCTTAAAGCCAAACTTGGAATAAGACCAGGAAATATACAAAGCAAGAAATAACAGTAAGCAGAGAACTATCAATAAGCAGATAATGTCACAGACTATGTCTAGAAAATGTCCAGGGAACGCGTCTGTTCTTCTGACACTTTTTGCGGAAAAGCAGACACACTCTTTCAGAAGCCCAATCTTTCTCATTTCATGAGGTAGATGGGTTCTTCCAAAAGAGGAGATTTTTCCAAAATTTGTCCCAGTGTAGATGGACCAAATTTTGGAAAAGCCTCTTCCGAAAAAACTATAGGAAAAAGGTACGCACGTTGCAGAGTGCAATTTGTGTACCTTTTGCCAATAAAAAAGCGGCAGTCTACACATAGTCACAGAGCTACTCTGTGAAGCTCTGAGTTGTGTCTAGAAACTCAAACATAGAACCCAGTGTGATAAAATTGGGCAAAGGAGAACTTCTTTTGGTGTGAAAGTTGGTTTGGTTTGAAGTCTAGGGTCTCTGATCAGATGAGAAGTTACGTGCGTGGCAAAAAACCTCAAAACAAAACAAAAATACCATACCAAACAACTTTTTATGGGTGACTTTAGGTGGTATTCTGTATTTAAACAATAAACTTCTTATCCTATCTACAGGCATTTATAGCAGTGTTATTGTGAGAGGTATATGGGTGTGTGTGTGTATACACTTAACTTTGTGTTCTGTGTCTTTCATGTTTTACTGAGAATTCTTTCAAATTTTAATCTCAGTTGGGTATTAGCAACTGTTAAGTACTTCTGTACTCCAGGTGGAGTAGATAGTGAGCTGACGAGTAGCTAGTGTAGCCTCTTAGTCAAAGGCCAGGTTCAAAATAAGGGAAGTGTAAGAAAAAGTCCTTTCTGCAGTCTTCATGGATTTCTGTTCCCTTAGAATTCCCTGATCTCAACATATCACAGTTCCATCTATCCAGCATATGGAGCTCTAAGGGCAGCACTTTTTCTTACTGAATGGAAGCAGGAGCAGAACAATTGCTCAAATTCCCTCTCAGGCACTACTTAGAGGATTACAAAACAAGTACCAAGTTCCCACATGGAAGAAGAAATCATTAAACTGTCTGCAAACAGTTCTAGATTACTATCAAATTTTATAGTACTCTCATGTTCATACATAAAGAACACTGGGAAAACAAATAATTTCTTTTCACATGCAGCAAAATAGCCAATATCGTTATGGTGGATACCATACTTTCCTTGGCAGGGGCTAGGACATTAATCTTTGCCCCTGCTTTTGGGGCACCAAAGGTTACACCAGTGGCTCAAGATGATGGTAGGGAGGGTTCTGAGCCTCATCCCCTCTCTTACCCTCATCCTCTCCCACCCCATTGTGTAGGGTTGCCCTCAGTCCTTGATGCTAGGAGTCTCTCAAACCTCAGCAACACACCTCCAAACTCCACTCCTCTCTCCTTACTCTATCCTATCTACTTGAAGTACTTGAAGTGGAAGGGGGAGGGGAGGAGCTTAATTGGCTACAGGTACTTCAATTACACTAGAGGGATCCATACCTTAATTAGCCTGCTGCATCACATTAAATTCTTGACAGGGCCTTAACTGACTGCAGGTGCTTTAATTAGCCTGTAGTAGCCTTCCTTAGTCTATAGGGAATCACACCTTAATTAGCCCAGGGTTTATATAGCCCTCCCTTAGTACTCTCCTACTGCTTCCTGGTCCTGCTGTGTCATCCATGTTCTTGGATAGGTAGGGTCTGCTCGTCCATGTTCTGAAATGACACATGAAAATTGATTATTAGAATATTATTAAATGTCAAGTTATGGACACTAAACCAATCAAGAATTTGAAATGCCAATGATTATAAATTCTAACAACTTTGAGATGCGTAAGACAGGAAGGCATAAAGATTTCTTTCTGGAAGGAGACCTCTTCTAGAGTCAGAAGAGTTAGAGATATAACCCTCAAATGATATCAAAGTAAAATGTCTATATAAGCATTATTATAATAAAATTTATTCTTATGATGCAGACTAACTTTTTCTTTTCTTTTTAATTTTTTTTTCTACTCAAGGTCAACTGAGGAAGTGGACTTTGCCCATGAAAGCTCATGATACTATATAATATAGAATATACATAGCATTATTATCTAAGCCAATTAGAGTTAATATGGGGAGCACATTTTTGTAAAATGTGATATCAAAAGCTTTTCTGAAGTGAAAATATATTACATCTACTATGTTAAATGGATTAAAACCTGGGCTGATAGGAGTCAAAATGTACTTATAAATGGGAAATCATCACTAGAAGGGTATGTTCATATTGGGAGCTTCCTGGGATTGGTTCTTAGTCAGTTTTAAGCACTGACCTAGAAGAAACCATAAAATATTCAGACAACCCAAAACTGGAGGAGAGGTAAATTATGAAGATGACAGGTCTGGGGGTTTGTACTGCTTGGTGAACTGAGCACAAGCAAACAGAGTTTTGAAATGGCTGAATGTCATTGAGGAACAAAGAATGTTGACCCCGTTTACAGGATAGGGGGAGTCTAGTCTGGGAAGCAGTGACTAAAAAGTTATGGGGTTAACGGTGGCTAACTAGCTGAATGTGAGCTTCCACTGTGAAGCTGTGGCCCAAAGGGATAATGTGATCCTGGGATGCATAAACAGGAGAATACAGAGCTGGAGTATAGAGAGATTATTTTGCCTCCATGTTTGGCACTGAGTCTAAGTCTGGTCTACATTTCAAGAAGCCTGTTGATAAATTGGAGAGAGTTCAGAGAAGATACACGATAATGAATAGAGGATCACAAAATTGAGTTTCTTGAATCTGTCACTATAAGACAATCTATTACATTAACAAAGAGAAGAATAAGGACTGACTTGTTTACAGTGATAGAAATGTAGCCGTGTTAGTCTGGTGTAGCTGAAGCAAAATACAAGACAATGTAGCACTTTAAGGACTAACAAGATGGTTTATTAGATGATGAGGTTTCATGGGCCAGACCCACTTGATCTGAGGAAGTGGGTCTGGCCAACGAAAGCTCATCATCTAATAAACCATCTTGTTAGTCTTTAAAGTGCTACATAGTCTTGTATTTGACTTGTTTATAGTCTGACTAGTTTTTAAAACATCAAATCAGTTTTGTTGCTTTCCTTTGGAATCTCCAGTTTGTTCACATTTTTCTTTGTGGCACCCAAAACTGGACATAATATTCTAGTTGAGGCCTCACCAGGAAAATTTACCTCCATGACTTATATACAACGCTTGTGTTAATATATGCCACAACATGCAATTTTTTCCCACAATTGCATCACATTGTTGACTATTAGGGACCTCGGGAAGTCATCAAGTCCAGTCTTGTCCACACAGCAGGACCAAGCACCATCTAGATCATCCCTGATAGATGTCTGTCTACCCTGCTCTTAAATAGCTCCAGTGATGGCGATTCCAGGAATTTCCTAGGCAATTTATTCCAGTGCTTAAATAGTTCCAGATCCAGGACAGACCCTGCAGGACCTTTGTAGGCATGTCCTCCCTGTTTGGCAGTGAGTCTTTAATTAGCTATCTGCATACTGTTTTTCAAACAGTTGTGCTCCCAACTATTATAATACTTTCATTTAGACCACATTTTTCTAGTTTGTGTATGAGAGTATCGTGTAGTGCTGTCAACAGCCTTGCTAAAATCAAGATAAACCACAACTATTGCTCTACCTTGATCAGTAGGCCAGTAACCCTGTCAAAGAAGGAAATTCAGTGTTTGCCATGACAAATTCATATAGAATATTACTTATAACACTATTATCCTCTAAATGTTTACAAATTGATAGGTAATTTGTGACAATATCTTTCCAAGTATCAAAGTTAGGCTGACCGGGGTGGTCAAAATAAGGATGTCTGTCTGGGCTGGGTCCTCACAGATACAGACACAAGCAGAGCTAGGAGTGGTGTTGGTGATATGCTATTTTCCTCACAGTGTGGACTCTAGAATTCATTCAAGTTGTTGAAAAATCCCAACCTTCCTTTCCTGAGCTGGCTCTCTCTCTCAGGGTAAGCCTACAATGCAGTGTTTTTCCAGAAAAACTATACTTACATCCACACTGCTATTGCGTTCTTCAACAGAAAGTCGAAAGAATGCAGGGTTTTTTCAAACAGCGGGAAACCTCTTTCTAAGAGAGAGAGGACTTTTTCCAAAAAAGCTATTTTGGAAAAAGGCGTGTGGATGCAGAAGATGGAGTTCTTTTGCAAGAAGAAGCCTTCAGGAAATAATACAGGTGCCTTGTTGGCCACTCTGTCCATACTAATCACAACTTAAATGTGAGATAGCATTCAATCAATGTGGTCACTATGTTTCAGAAAAGCATCTCTCTTTTTCCTTGTGCTTTTGCAGTGTGGATGCTCTCTTTTGAAATAAGCTTTTCAGGAAGATCTCTTCTAGAAAAGCTTCTTCCGAAAAAAGCTTGAAGTCTAGACACAGCCTAAATCGCTCAGCTGCTTTTATCTCTTCAGCAACATTCATATCAGCCTCTGGAATCGCATATGCTTCTTAAAGCTTGGGACACTCACACAACTGGAATGGGTGACTTATCCCCTCTTACTCAGCCACCTCTAATTATTCAGAAAACCTGTACTGGTCTCACTTCAAAGAGCCCTGCTTGAAATTTGGCTAATCCACCTAGCTTAGGGGGAATCTTGTCCAGATAGTGAGCAATTGAGCCTAGACGTCAAACACTGCAAACCAGCCCAGATTCCTAACAAATTGGATGAAAGTTCCCAGTACAGAAAGTGCTTTCTTCTTACTCTTCAAAACTAGCAAATAGCAAAAAGACAGAATTATCCTGGAGACATCCTCTGACTAACTCCCTGTGTGTGGCAATATTTATTCTTTGCAACTCAAGTCTGTTCATTTATTCATGATTTCCTTGCCTTCTAGAACTAACTTCAATCTAGCCCTGCAAATGAAAGACAAAGCACATGGAGTTCCTTTCCTCTTCTTCTACCCAAGGGAGTGGCAAAATCCCATGGCCCCTAATTCTCAGTTCTAGTCAAGATGAGACTGCACAAAACTGAGAAAGGCAAAGGTAGTCATAATGGTGCTTGGTCATGTAACGAGTGCAAGGGACTGGACTTGATGACTTCTTGAGGTTCCTTTCAGTCCTATGATTCTATGATAGATGGCTGTAGTTTGAACAGCCTACTATAACCTTCTTCACTGAACTTGTACACTATGGGCCTTTGCAGCAGCCTAGAATGCTAGAACTAATATTATCAATGAACTAGAATCCAAGATACAACCCTATAGATTCAGGACCCTATTAAGACATTGCTGTGCTAAAGCATAAGCTATAGAGCAGAATGTTGAAGCCATAGAAAATACATTACTATTGTACAAAGATAAAATGGATGAAAAAAATCTATTCTGTATTACTGATAATGGAAACTGCTTCCCTCTAAGAAAGAGGAAAACTCAGTGGCTAATAAGAACATATGGATATTTAATTCACAGAGTGGGAAGTCAGTTTTCAAATAGAAAAGATATTGAAATGTTTATGTCTGAGGACTTCGTCTTAATCTAGAGATACCGGTTCCATTTGAAAAGATGTTATGCCTTCCAAATAAGCAGTCCTTGCCATCAAATACCTACATTACTTAATAAGTATTATTTGCCCACTGAACCAAATATGTGACTCTAAAGAGCCGATTACAAACCAGAAACTTAGTGCCCAGTGTGAACCTTAATTGCATTTCTTGCATTTCAGTCACAGGAAAGAGGGGCTTAAGGATGTAGCTAGGAGGAAAAAGATGATTTATTTCAGAGCAAAGAGATTTTTTTCTTTACTAAATTTAATCTGAGAAACTCAGACTATATGACATCATTTTGTCTCTCTGAGAAATGAGCTGAGAAGTGTCTGAGCAGACGTATCTATGCTCTGTCTTGCAAGTTAAGTGTGATCTATAAACCAGATGAAATATATCTGCTGTGACTTTGGTCATATCCCACTGAAGGACATATAAGCAACTGAGAAACACTTGACACCAATACTTATGTTCCTAGAGGGAGTGTTCAGAACTCCACGTAATTTTAATAGAGATTTAAAAAAATTAGATGTGGTACTTATTGTCCAACTTTTCAGCTATCTCTCTGAGATCTTTGAAGAGCTGAAAGTTTGTTGTGTTGAACACTGCATTGACAAAATTTGCCAAACACTTCAAAATCTTATTTATCTTTTCTCCAATCCCCATTTTATTTTCTTATTGTTTTGCTCCTTATTTGTGTTATAGGGGATCTACAATTACAAGGTTATATATTTCTGTATCTGTATTTCTATATCACTTCTGCTCTGCCACATCTATTAAAAGAACACATTCAACTTGTCGATGTTCATTTCATCATTTTTAAAAGGCATAGTTCCTCCAAGATCACCAGTAAAAGCTATGACAAGTTTTTAGAAAAACTGCAGCTTTATTAAAGAACAAAAACTGACATGTTTATGAACTTTCAAACCTCCTTGTAAACAAACCTTGCCCAAGGAAAGTTCTGGTCAAGATAGGTTGTGTATGCCACATCTGCATCGGGAAAAGAAATGGCCCAAACATTCAAGATGGCATCTTTTTTCTAGCACAGTGGAATGACAGTCAGCTACTGTAGTCTCTTTTAACAAATAGTACCAACTGACGACTCCCTTCATCTTTAGTCATCTTGAAAAGAACTGAAACAAAACTATTTAGGTAATATTTAAAAACAGGATATAACACAATTTTGGCTAATCATGGCCATCCTCTTGATGAAATGGTTATAAAGCAACCCAAATGTAGGGTAATATTCTTTATTTTTTCCCCTTCATATTTATGAAGTCCTTACTCAAGCATGCTTTTATAGCTTGCAAAGAAAACTAAATAAGGATCTTGGGGTCTATTTCATAAAGAGGGTGGGGTCACAAGGAACTAAAATTATTTAGGGCTTATGTTCTTTTAAATCCTCTTGTAAACAAACCTGGCCCCAGGAAAGTTCTGGTCATAACAGGTTGTGTATGCCACATCTGCATTGAGGAAAAAATACAGTATTGCAAGTGCAAAATAGAGGAGTGTGAACTGATACGGGCTCTATGCTACATATTATGCTTCTACTGCCCCCATGTAGACACTGTGCACATGAAATAAAAGCTATTCAAGTTAACGTAGTCCTGTTTGAATTTACCCAGCAATCCAGGTAGAATGAGTATGAAGCAAGAAGCCTGGTGGGATGGTAACATCACAAAATGATTATGCATGTAGGAAGAATAACTTCTTTGACTTTACTGGATAAATTCAATGGCCTGTGTTACACAGGAGATCAAGCACCTTCTGGCTTTGAACCTAATATTTACAAAAATGAAACATTTAAAAAATGGTTTCCCTATTTAATTATAATAATTGGCTCCACAATACTGAAACAGGAGTACAGACACCTCAGTGTGTATATTGATTAGTTTAAACCTGTTTACATGGTATTTATATTCAGAAGTACTCCCATCTCCTCTAGTCACTTCAGAGTCTCAAACTGACACATTTTAAAATTCATGCATTTAATCTATTGTCACTATTTTCCAATGTATTACATAATTCCCCTTTATTATTCTTAATAAACATATTAGTTACCTACTTTCTAGACTAATTATATTCCCTGAGCAAGACTTTAGCATAAATTATGTCTAGCTTCAGGTTCAGATTACTCTGTTCAAGAGCCTACGGGATCAGGAACTTCTATCATGTATTCAGTTTATATTTATTGGTACAAAACACTTTGTATGTGAAAGCGCACATGCAAGTGATTATTCATGCTTGTTTTGCAGCATATACACTTTAGTTTTGTTGCCCTACTTTGACAGTTCACTTGCTTTAGGGAGTAATGCAGCCAAATCAGAGCTCTCTGTCTAGTCTCTGTGGGGGTCTTTCTTGTCTCACACAATGTGGAGCATCAAGCCAAAAGGGAATTTTATCACAATTCAGTTTTTATTACCGGCAGGTATTTCTTATGATGTGGATTTCAGAGAAATAAGCTAAGGGAACTTAAGCACAGTGAAATTTTCAGAGGTATCTGTTAGCTACGATAGAAATAGATAAAAGAGGAGGTTTTGAACATGGACTTTTATCTTTAGTCGTGTTTCTTTAGGGAGACATTATGTGGAATTCTGGCTTACTTTATATTTAGACACATGCTGGACTGTCAAATGTCCACATTGAAACATTGTGGGTTTTTTACCTGAAACAATTGTATTGCCTGGGTGGGTCCATTGAGAGACTTATTTCATGACACAATAATGGATGTGTCTGGCTTGCTGGAGCAACTTCAGAAAAAACATGACATATCATTTTAGGGACATGAGTTCAAAAGAGTAAATCCAAGGCTAAACTATTTACATTTTATTAACAAGGGACCTGGCTTGGTGTCAGATTATGTCCTTCTCATGAAACAGATAAAAATAAACAAGAAAAACTTTTGAGCTCTCAATTTTTTTCGTTCGCTAGGAGTAATTTCAATGACTATTTTGTTATCCTGGTTCTTTTATTCTGTGAAGGGTTGGCGTTATACCTATTTTGTCACATTAAAAAGAGCTAAGAACCACTGTTTCATGAAATTAACAGGAAAAATGTAGAATATTTCAGAAAACATAAGATGTACCAGATCGTCTCAAACAGAACATCCTCCATAACCTTTTTGTTAGAAGATGATTAATCAAAACAAGCATGACTTTTGGTTTTGGTTTTTCTTACTTTTATGAACAAACAGCTTTTGTGGTGCCTCAACAGATAATTCACATATGTCCTTGGCATTTTAATTTTAATTTTAATTTTTGTGCTATCGTTACTCAGAAAAGCAAATGGAAATCTTTGTAATCAGTTGTCATAAAATTGGAAACAGAGATTTTGTTCCAAAGTCCCTTCACCTGTCCTATTTCCTTGCTACAGAGGTTGGTTTGGGTAATGTTCACAACCAAAAGGCATATTTGGTATTCTATTTGCCACCTCATTTCAGCAAAAGTTCAAGGTAAATATTTCATATTGGCACCAGCCTTATGAGCATGGAGAGGGAGATGTTTGGAGACGGATTGCAGGAGAGGGATCATGTGATGATTACCTGTTGGGTTCTTCCCTCTGGGGCATCTGGTATTGGCCAATGTTGGTAGACAGGATACTGGGCCAGATGGACCTTTGAGGGATTTCCCTATGAATTCTTTGGAAACCAAACATAGAATATCTATTGTAAGAATCTCCCTTTATTATCCGTCACAGAGTTTCCCCATCCTTAAGCATTACAATTTTTAAGTTTTAGTTGTGTAGCTTCATCTTTAATAAAGAGAAATGCAAAGTGCTCCACTTAGGGAGGAACAATCAGTTCCATACATACAAGATGGGAAGCGACTGTCTAGGAAGGAGCATGGCGGAAAGGGATCTAGGGGTCTTAGTGGACCACAAGTTGAATATGAGTCAACAGTGTGATGCTGTTGCAAAAAAAGCAAATATGATTCTAGGTTGAATCAACAGGTGTGTTGTAAGCAAAACTCGTGAAGTCATTCTGCCGTTCTACTCTGCACTAGTTAGGCCTCAGCTGGAGTACTGTGTCCAGTTCTGGGCGCCACATTTCAAGAAAGATGTGGAGAAATTGGAAAGGGTACAGAGAAGAGTGACAAGAATGATTAAAGGTTTAGAGAACATGACCTATGAAGCCAGGCTTCATGAACTGGGCTTGTTTAGTTTGGAAAAAAGAAGATTAAGGGGGGACATGATAGCGGTTTTCAAATATCTAAAAGGGTGTCACAAGGAGGAAGGAGAAAATTTGTTCCTCTTGGTTTCTGAGGACAGGACAAGGAGTAATGGGCTTAAAGTGCAGCAAGGGAGGTTTAGATTGGACATTAGGAAAAAATTCCTAACTGTCAGGGTGGTCAAATATTGGAATAAATTGCCAAGGGAGGTGGTGGAATCTCCCTCTCTGGAGATATTTAAGAACAGGTTAGATAGACATCTGTCAGGGATGGTGTAGACAGAGCTTGGTCCTGCCTTGAGGGCAGGGGGCTGGACTCGATGACCTCTCGAGGTCCCTTCTAGTCCTATTATTCTATGATTCTATGATCCGAAGATCTTAAAGTTCTTGACAATTTATTAAACCTCACAACACTGCATGAGGTAGGGAAGCATTGACATCACCATTTTGCAGATGGAGAAACTGTATCACAGAGAGGCAGCAATTCCATCAATGGCATGTAGCAGAGCTGTATTTGCACTTTAAATGTTACAGTGGGACATCTGCAGCACTGCAGTAAAGATACTCACTACAGTGACAGGACAGATTTTCGCATGGCTGTAGTTAATCCACTTCTCCCCTGGTTTATTGATGTTGCTCAGGGCTAATGACTTTTCAAGCCCTTGAAAGACAATGCTGTGCCGATGTAAGTTTACAGTGTAGACCAGCCCTAAGAATAGAATGTATCTGCAAACTCCCAATTTCCTTCTGGAACAATTAGATCCTCTTCCTTGTCAATACTGTGTACTCAGAGCTATTTTCAAATAACTTCCTGCTCTGCCCCAGTTATGCCTTTGTTGCTGTTAATATACATGAAGTAAGCAATCCCGTGAGAAAAGAAAGAGTCCAATCCAGTGAAGTGCTGGGCCACTCCTATACGGTGCTCAGTGTTCTCAGAAATTGCAGGAGATTCTTGTTACATTTGCAAGACATTCCAAAGTGGCTCCACTCCTGCAAACTTTCCTTCTTGTGGCTAGCTCTTTCTCACATGAGCAGTCCTGTTTGCTTCAGCACTTTCAGTTGGAATTTGGATCCTGAATTTCCAACTGTATATCACTTTTCTATTGACTTTAATAGAAATATCAGGGAGAGACTGAAATAGAGTTCTCACATCTTAAAGTGGACTTATGATGACTGAAATACAACAACTTATTTTTCAAGAGACAACTTATTCACTGTTTAAATGAAAGGAAACACATTTACACAACACTAACATGCTGACGTCTACTCTCATTGGGCGCTTTTTATTTATTCAAATGCATCTAAAGTGATTAAGTGATTTCAGTAACTTGTGTGATTGAATAGAGGGAGTACCAGACTGGGAGGCAGGAAACTTGGATTTTATTTTAAATGGAGTTTGAATGTTTTCTAAAAGATATGCTCTAGTTCCAACAGGAATGTATGGTCTGTTATTGCAATTGGTCTTACTAGGTGATCAAAAGGGTCCCTTCTTGCTTTATAATCTATTCCCAGCACCATCACTGTCTTGCTGTATGATCTTGTACAAAAGTTACTTCATCCCTCAGTGCCTCTGTTTCCCCATTTGTATTAAGGGGATAATAATGCTTAATCTACAGCCAACCAATAGGAGCTGAATGGCTTTCCTTTTTCTGCCAGTAATCTGCTTCAGGAACACTGGTTTTAGCCTCGTACTGAGTGGCAATGTTGCTGTGGGCTGCTGTTAGGACACAGGATTTGGGATGTCAGACTGCTAAGATAGACAGGACCTCAAAGTGATATAGATCCCAATCACATACAAGAAAAATAAATCAGTCCTAGCAACAGAGTCCCTCCCCATGATACTCTCTGGGATATGTTGTGTATGGGTTACCTCTCCTTTATTACTGCATATGAAACATATGATGTAGAAGTTCGTACAGCCTCACAATACTGTTAGCTTCTTGCAAAAGTATTAAACTGCTCGTATTTGCCTGTGTTTGAGCATGCGAATGCATGTAACATCTGCATATAGGTATAATTACACTTTTTAGACCAAAATATACACGGTATCTACAAACCTATAAAATATTTCATTATTTAAATATTTTTCATTATTTAAATGCAAATCAAACTTCCTAATCTGTGGTTCTGATTACATGTTTATCATTATATCATATAATGTGTACTTTAGAGAAATGAGAAGAGTTCACTCAATAACTTAATCCATTTAAAAATATCACCATTTGAGATGAATTTACTGAAAGTCCACCCTTGGGAAGCAGGGTAAGGTTCAAGTGAGACAGAGAAATGAAATAGAAGCTTATATGCATGCTGTGGATTTTTTCTCTACAAATGAAATAGAAAATTGTAAACAAGGCTGTATTATACATTATTACACCTGGATTCTGGTGACTTCATTAAACAATAAAGCTTTGAACTTGTGATTGATTAAGATCATAACCCTTTCCTGTAGTCTCAGACACCTCTCTCTTATTGTAGTGTTTCTCTTGCAACATTATTCTTTATGGCTCAGGTGGCAGTTTCAAATAAGCTCTCATTACAGGCACTTAGAACATATAATAAGAAAAAAAATATTGCTGAAATTAGGTTTTTTGTGTGTTCAGCCCAAACAAGGGTTATCTCTTGGTTTTCAGATGTGTAGTAAAATTCATTTAGCTCTTTTTCAGGCTTTGAGATGCAGACTGGTGTTTTTAATGGTTATAAAACATTTTTTCAAGACCTGTTGTGTTTTGTTAAATGGCTTATTTTAAAAAAATTCAAACTTAGTGATCTCAGTATCATGAAAACACAATGGCTGAAAAATAAGCCATCCCTCTGAGAATATATTATTGGTTTGGGATATTACAGTGGTGTGTGTGTATGTGTTTTTCTGCAGACAGGATACACCTAAAAATTATTTCCAGCTTCAAACTCTAGAATGCCATTAAGTAGAGCTTAAGATTCTAATCCTACAACCCTAACTCATGGTAATATGTCCATATAAACTGAGATTAGCCACAAGAATAAAGATGTCCAACTGAGGCTTTATTTTGTACCATGTTGGAATCAACTATCCAAAAAAGTTTTTTTCTCTCTCAGCTAAGTCTAACAGACTTTCATTGTACTTTGCTTAGTATTGTTGTATGCAGCTTGGACCTGATTTTGCCACAAATTAATGGTATCCTGTTATTCTTCTTTGGCTTTTACATTTAAAATCAACAGAAATGGTTGCATTAGTTATCTTGTTGGTTCCCAGCAGATTACTGTGTGTGAAATATGTTTCCCTGTTTTGTGAAATGCTCCTGTGAATTTTGAATCAGTGGTATCCTGGGTCCAATGTGACCTCTTTCTACATTTATTTAAATCTGAAATAGTATTTCTGAGCCTGAATAAATTGAGGTGGTAGGACAGATATTTGGCTTCAGTTGAGTTAGGTAAGAGTGTAATACTGCACAATAATGTTTTATTATATAAGTAATATATATTAAATATGTAGTAACATTTTTAGTCCATCTTCTCTAGGTAGTTCCTATAGCCTGAGAATCCTCTAGTACAAACTAACTCAGATATTCTGGGGAAAATGTCTCTGAGGAAAAACAAAAGAAAGAATTAGCAATTCCAGTGTTGAGGTTACCTTCAAGCTCCATTACCTCTTCCTCTTTTATTTGACAGTTTTCAGGTTTACTTGAACAAGATTTTTCAGAAATTATGCATCATCTTTTGACACTGCTGTTCAAAATAAGGTTTGACAAAGCAATACCTTTTTCATGTTGCAAAAATTCCTCAGGTAAAGTCTAACCTCTGTTCTTTCCTTATTTCTAAATTTAGCTTATACCTTTTTAAAATCTGCTATGGACAAAATCTTTATCTATTAAAAAAGAGAATACACAAAATATTATGGAGAAATACATGGAAAATTATGTAACATAATCTACAAAGCCACCAGCTAGTGGAGAGACTCATTAAATTGGGGTAGAGTAGAAGCTGAGGAAACAAATCCAATAATTTATAACATGGCATGCTCAATAAATAAGTGAGGAAAACAGGAATTAAAATTAATCTAAGATGGAATGCTTCAATGAGTAAAAGTTTGCAGGATCAGACCATTGACATATAAATCACAGGCATTATCTATCTATTCTCACCTATTTGGTCTTTGCAGTTACCACACATGACAGAAGTCAAAGAGAGTGACTTCTGAGTAGTTGTCTTCACCCCCTCCCAAAGAATATTTGGCCAAGTAAGTCTAAGAAAGATGAGAAATGGGATTTATACCTGGCGTATTTGTCTAATATCTCAATATCTACTATATATTTTAGAGAGTTTATCTGTTTGATCTCCCTTCTCCCCTACCTATTTTGGGTCTGCATATCCTAAACTCAAAACTCCAGTTATCTGAAGAAGTGAGCTGTGCCCACGAAAGCTCATGATACAATCTATATGTTTTGTTAGTCTATAAAGTGCTACCAGACCATTTGTTATTTTTTAAGTTTATGTCCTAAACAGTAAGAGCTAGGGCCGTCAAATTCAGTACATTGCACCCTCTTATTATAACTGAAAGTATTTGAGTTAGCTGTGCTAAAACAGAGCACTATTCCAAATTTCTTCATTATATCTTTGTTCTATAAGGTTTATTGAGAAGTAATCCTATTCCAGGCTCATCTTTTTTTCTGGTTCATCTTGGTAAGGGTTTGATTGTGGTAGGAAAACAGGCTGCATCTGGAACGGTATTGCTTCTCATAAAACTGAACAGAAAGGAGACAGAATCACCAAATCAAGTACAGTCCTCAAAAATGTTAAAAGACTGAACCAAGATGAGCCAGAAAAAATAAGATGAGCCTTGAATAGGATTGCTTCTCAATAAACCTTACAGAACAAAGATAAAATGAAGAAATCTGGAATAGTGATCTGTTTTAGCACAGCTAACTCAATGCTTATGGCTTGAAAAATAGAATAAAATGTTGCTAGAAACCAAATTGATTATAGCCCTTTTCTGTTGAAACATAATGAGTGATCAGAGGTTTAGGGATGAAGAAAAATACACTTGATGGAATTCTCATTTTAAAAAAATACTAAAAAAAATATAAATGGAAAAATATTAACAATCCCTTTTTTAAGAAATCCAAAATAAAGATTAACTTAATAAATATAACACTTTTTTGCAAAATACAATTATTTACATAAAATGTGTATAATTTCCTTTTATTTAAAAAAATACTTAATTGAAGACCTGAGGAATGCAGAGTAAATCTGCTAGTATATGAATCTTTTAGGTTTTATTATTGCTGCTATTTGGTGTTCTATAATAGCCTTGTATTTGAGTATACTATTCTTCTGTGCATCACTGTAGTAACTTTGTATAATACAGCTTTGTAATAATCTGTCTGATGTAGGCCTTTGGTAGTCAACAATATTATATTTTGGGGATTATCTACCTAATAGCTTGGACTGGCTAGAGAAGGTTGACCTCTACAATCAGTCAAAACTAGGCTTTAGCTGCAGCAGCCTCCTGCTGAGGGTTAGAATACAACCATTAATAGCTGCTTTTAGGACATGATATAAAGCATCTTTATTTCATCAGGCTTGCTACTGACCATTTCGTGGCTTGGTTTTGTCCCCACCTTATTTGTTGCTGAAACAGTTAAAGAATGCTAGAGGTCACCAGAGCTTTGTCTGCATTTGAGATATCACTGGATTATCATAACTGGTGAAAAAAATTTTCCTAAAAGTGTGCAAACACAGCTCAATGAAGCTGTCAGTGTTAGGGAAACTGTGAAAAACATAGGGAACGTATTCTCCTTCAAGTTAAATTTTGAGTGGAAAATTTAACTTTTTTTGTTCAGAAACAACAGAATCAAGCAACAGAAATCAAGAGAGTAAAAACTAAAAAATACAGTATTCCAAAAGTGCAATATATTTTTTTACTTGTATTGTGTGGTTCCAGATGACAACTTGATGAGTTTTCATTATAGCTGAAACTGAAGAAGTGCAGAGTCAGTGCATATAGAACTACATGACAAGAATACATATTTGATATTAGTCTTTCTTTGGATTTTTTTCTTAAGTGAAGGTGAAGACAGCAGCTAATTCTGAGTTACCTTGTTCAGCAGTTAAAGAAAGGTAAAAACCAAGCTATGAGCCACATACTCGTCCACATTTTTTCACATGAATCAAGAGCTACAACTTTTAAAAGTATGTAACATATGGCTTCTCTATTTGCGGGAATTACTGGAATACATTTTCAGCTGCATACTCTATTTAAACTCTATTTATAGGCAATACATAAAGCCACAGACCATATTTGTTGATATTAAACCTATTTTTCTCCTCTGGTACATTATAAAAAACAAAATCAGTCAATAAGTCTTTTTCCTAAACAAATTGATATGTAACATCTTTGAACACATGGCTCCTTGCAGATAATACTCCATATACTTTGTTGGAGAATGAGGGAGTAACCGATGATGACATCTAAAGTTAGCCTGATACTAGTTGTCATCAAGAGAAATTTGTACCAAGTTTTTTTTTTTTCATTTACACAGTTGTTGCTATATTTTTATTTTCATTTTTCATATTAGTTAGTTAGTTAGCATTAGTTACCTGTCTGTTGCTTCATACATGTTGCTTGACAATAATGGCTGATTATTACAAAAAATCTCACGTTCAAGGGCAGATGTATTAAGAAATATTCAACATCCTTGGAAAACAATTCAGAATGAAAGAAGAGACTTCAATGTCAGAAGGAATGATTAAAGTTATAGTGGCAGCTGAGTTCTTATGAGTTGTTAAGAAGATGCATTGAAAAACACCTGTGCCTGTGTGAGATGATTATATTATCTTGCATAAGACAAAAACAAAGTTTAAGTACCTTCTATGACAACAAAACACTCAAGCCACTGTTCATCTTGCTTGAAGATTATATATTTTTATCCTCTTATTTATATTTTTAAATAGTGGAATACTATTCCCTGGTGAATGATGGTGATGTGCTGCAGCATGCCTCAAGAAAGAGAGGCGACTCACGTAAATTGATGGTTTATAAATCAGTTTCCAAGGAAGTTAACTATTTCCCATTATCATTACACTCTCTTTCTCAAAAGAAAGATTTTAGAATTTTTCATTGCTTTTTTGAATTATTGAGCTATTTGACCCCTCCTTTTGTGTTTAAATCTTGTATTTCAATTTTCATTGCAATTTGATTTTTTTCATTTGTATAAATCTCCATTGAAGTGGCTCAGTAGTTAGGATAAAAAGAGTTAGGAAGAAGTAGGTACATTGAATATGTCTGGTATAGTGCTCTGAGATAATAATGTTGTAAACCTAGTCAAACATCCAGATTCCGCACCACAAACCCAGGAAAAAGCATTTGGTCAAACATAAATGAAACTCTGGAAAGAAATGGAAAATATCCCATCAAATTAATATATTTTCACAAATTCTCATAAAAGAGAATTATGTAAACACAATGATTTGTGTAAACTAACAAAACTGTAACTACTTCTCAAGTTGAAAGATTGCATCTATTTCAATTTTTGACACTTCACTTAAAAATATCAAAAACTGCATTTCAGAAAAATGGATGTAAATACTAATTTTCTAATAACTTGAAAACTATGTCTACATTCTGGATCTTAATCAGCAAGGTACCTAAGCAATCATGTAACTTCCAACATCTGAATAGTTCCACTGACTAAAATATCTTGATGAATCAAAATTGTGCTTAAGGACATTGCCAATGAGACACTTTCAGGGTATGTATATACTGCATCCCAAGTTCGGACTAGGGAGGCAAATGGAGACGACCGAAGTAGTTAATGAAACGGGGATTTAAATATCCCGTGCTTCATTAACATGATCTCGCCGGCGCGCTAGTTCGAATCACAGCTGATTTGAACCAGGAAGTGTGCACCAGGACGCGTTAATTCGGACTAAAGCCCTTAGTCTGAACTAAAGTTACTCCTCATTTTTTGAGGAGTAACATTAATAAGGACTTTAGTCTGAACAAACGCGTCCTGGCGCACACTTCCTGGTTTGAATCAGCTGTGATTCGAACTAGTGTGCCAGCGAGATCATGTTAATGAAGCACGGGATATTTAAATCCCCGTTTCATTAACTACTTCGGTCGTCTCCATTTGCATCCCTAGTCCGAACTAAGGATGCAGTGTAGACGTACCCTCAGAGAGGAATAGAGGTAAAGGTGGGGAGCTGTTGTTTCTTTACCTGTTACTATGCTGTCAATATTTTAATAAGGGACTCCCACAATGCTCTACTGTCTAACCTGCTATAAACACCGTGTCCTAGAGGATTATAAGTTTCACAGAATAGGGATGAGTGACTGAGAATCTATTTCTTGGTGTCTCATTAAAATGAGTCACTTTCTTACATCAACTGTAACCAAGGGTGTGTCTACACAGAACCAAACTTGAAACAAGATACGCAATTTACGCTACACAAATATCATATCTTATTTCAAATCTATTTTGAAATAGCTCACTTTGAAATTTGTCACAGTGCCAAATTTCAAAATAATGTGCTATTTCAAGACACCTCTTAACCCTCATGAAATGACAGTCACCAAGATGCCAAAATAGCATGCCTGTTATTTCACAAAATAATTCGAAATAATGGGCAGCTTGTGTAGATGTGAAATAGCTGTGCAGTGAAGACATAACCCAAGTGTTCCTGCTATTCAAAACTGGATTTTATGGATAGGATTGCACAGTTTTCTACTTGCATAATTTGAAAGGATGTGAACTGGATGTCTACAGTGAATAGAAATCCAGGGATATCTTCCACTGTGAACTTATTTGAAATTCTTGTCACTTGATGCAATCTTCTCTTGACAAGAAGCAAAAATTTTGCTCCTTTTAAAGTATTTTCATGACTCCCAAGAATAACTCATCTCTGGCAAGCTGACGAGGATGATTTAGCAACATCAAAGAGGGGGTGAACTGACATGCATTGGAGACAGAGAAATCATCCCATCTCACCTTTCAATTGGGTGGTGGAATTTTAATAAGGGGCTCCTCTGAGGGCCTTTAACATCCCCCTCTACCACGTTTGTTTCCTCAACAAAGGCTGTGAGGCAAAGAGCTAACAGTACAAATAGGTGCTGCAAGTACTGAGCTATTCTGTTTTTAGTGCAAAAAATCCTTCTGCACACTCCGTCTCCCTGAAATGTAAAGGGCTCACAACCAACTGAATATGATTGAAACTGCAGTAACAAGCCATTTCTCCTCTCTTCCTGCTACAGGCATCCACATCAGTTACTGCATGAAATGAAAAATGTGTAATGCAGTTCTGGGTTTCATTTGCTCAGTTGCCAATATTAAATATGAATTCATTATGAAATGTCAGGGATGGTAGCCTTGTCTTACAGGAATCCAGCTTTTCTTTCTTAGACTAAACCTATTATCAGTGATACTAAGCATGAAAGTGATGCATTAATAGAAATCCTAGAATCTTAAAAAAAATCCAATAAATTCTTAATAGGAGGAGGAATCTTAGGATGGATTGTTTCTGCATGCATACCTCCTTATGCCATTTGCAGTAAATTTCAACTACATTTTCATATTTAGTTGCGCTAAAGAGGAAATTATAGCTGAAAGATAATAAAGGTCAGTCACTCTGAAAGGGTCACCATAGATTAGAATTGGGAATAGACAAACTATGATAGCGATGTCAAAAAAGAATAACTCTCTCTCCAAGAAATAATAAGAATAATACAGATCCACAAAGACAGCTAGGCACTTAAAAGCATAAGGGTCAATTCGCAAATATAATATAATGCTGGCTGTTGCTGTTTATGCTTTACATTAACACTGATTTGGTAGCAGTCCAATAAACAAGGCAAACTTAAGTGGCTAACTGTTATATGCGTTCTCTGTACTTAAGTTTTAACTATCTTGTTACCATTACTCAAAATGGGAGGCTCAGCTATGCTCAACGCAGACCTTACTGCACATCACCAGCCACATGCCCATGATGACAAAATGGGTGCAGGGGTAGAAATGGAGGGTCTAGCTGGGAGGTTGGGTGCAGAAGTAGGGTGGGGAGGGTCTGGGGAGGGACGTGGGGAGGGGCGTGATGCCAAAAAGTCTGGGAACTACTGTGCTAGATCAATATGGCAGATTAGCTAGAAGCCAAAAGGAGTTTTGATGTTATCTTCGGGTGTGTCTAGACTACCTAGTTTTGTCGACAAAAGTGGACTTTTGTTGACAAAACTATACCAGCGTCTACACTACCGCTGAGTTCTGTCGACATAACGTCGACAGAACTCAGCAGTTTTGTCGACGCTGGTAAACCTCATTTTACGAGGCATAACACCTTCTGTCGACAGAACTCTGTCGACAGAAGGTGTTATTGCCTGTAACATTGTGTCCAGACTACGGAGTTCTGTCGACAAAGCAGCTTGCTTTGTCGACAGAACTCAATGTGTCTGGACGCTCTTTGTCGACGGAAGTTTTGTCAACAGTATCTGTCGACAAAACTTCCATCGACAAAACGCGGTAGTCTAGACGTACCCTTCGTTTGAGCAATGACTCTGTTCTTAGTACAAGACACACACACTTCTCTGCAGACCTCGCAATGAAGGACTGTCTGACCTTTATTAGCCTCATATGGAACAACAGTTATGGAAAAATAAATAAGCATAAACAGAATATCAATTCAGTTTTAATGGCAATATCTCTGATACCACTGTATTTTAGCTCTGCGTAAATATTGAATCTTTCATGGCAACTGAACCATTCTCCCCTCTCTTGTTACAAGTGACATTTTTAACATTACTACAGATTTATGTATATAGACTCAGGCTAAGATCTTTATATCTCTTTTGGTGGCATAATGTAAGGAAATTGTGGAAGGGGAGGAAGGTATGGAAATTATTGTGTACACTAATGTCTGGTCTTACAAAGAAACTGGTGACAGTGTGACAGAATTCTCTTCTTGCAATATGTTGTCATTGATTTAGGAAATCATTTGGCTTAATATCACTTTGAATGACAGTCATCTTTTCTCCCTAAGAATGCAGGAATAACAATGCAAAATAAGTGGGAAATTATTTAATGAAAGGGGTGTTTTTTTGGATGATGCTAGAAAATTCTGCTCCAATGAAGCAATAATATCTGTCCTTGGATGTCCTCAACATAAAGTACATGGTCTCACTAGAGGGAGCAGAAGAATTGCATTTTAAAAAAATCCATTTTTATCTTCATTCTGGTAGGTAATGCACTGAAATATAATTTAACACTTTTGGAGCTTTTTAGCTATTTAGCACACAGTATGTTCATAGAAACAGCACTTGTATGAAACTCCTGACATATATGTGATAAATTACAAAGGGAATTTGATGTCCTCCAAGATGCTTAAAAAGTGACTTTGCCATTTCTAAGGCTTCATTTCTCTACTTCCTGCGCTTAAGAAGTTACAATATTAAAAGAGTATTAATTAACATTTCTACTTCTACGCCTAATGCTATTTTTGTTCCCACAGAGCTACTCAGAATGCCTAGAACTGTTTATGATTTCCTGTTCACTATGACTTTGGAATGATTTTACGAAGTGTCTTCTCCCTCTAGTTTGTAGAATGTATTTAATTCAGAAATATTCTATTCATAGAACTCTGGCAGTGTTCTTGTTATTCTTTGAGTGCTTTAGTAAGTTGTTCTCTTTCTGATTTTTGTGCTCTTTTAGATAACTTGGCCTTGTATTTTTTATTTTTTTCATTGAATTCTTGAATGTCTATTTTTATAGTGTATATCTTCTGGAGGCCAAATTTGCCATTGACATATGTGTTCAGTGAATGTGACACTTTATAGTGTTACTGTAGCAACAAACACACTTCTAAGTACTTTTATGCCTAGCAATACATTCCTTTCAAAACTGGATATCTGATCAGAGATTTAGAAAAGACATAATTTTGCAAAAGACAAATCACAACTTTGTGATTTACATTCTCTATTTACATTCTCATCTTCAAATTGTTCTGAGCCAAAATCTGCTTCTGGACATATTTTAGCATGACTAGAATTATTCCTATTTACAATATGTCAGTGTGTGGCAGATCAGTGTGCCTATTGGAATATTTAGGAAAAATGTAAATGGAGGGACGGGTTCTCCAGTCTAGATATATTGAGCTCAGCATCAGTAAAGGAAACTTCAATCTACTTTTGCATTCCTGCAGTCCTGAGTACAGCATTAGTTGTGGTGATATGCAGATATGATAGAAAAATGTCATCTGTCTTTTGAAAAGTCTGAAGAATTAGGGCCCCTTTGTAGCTGAACTCTTTTTTGGTGAGAAGACTATTTTTTGAGATAGGGAAAGTCACTAATAGCAAACCTAACTTTCTTTTTAAAATTATATTGGACAAAAAAAGTCTTTCTATGGGTCAGCTTGAATGATTCCTACTCATTCTTTCATCTGACCAAGTTGTGTGCTGTCTTTAAGCAGTGGGTTAATAATGTCCTTAATAACATTTCTATAAAGATTGAGTTGTAGCATGCATGAAATGACAACACACACAAGACACCAGCCAGAAAACAAGTCCCTCGTTGATATTGGCAAAACACTTAAATGGATTAAAATACTGTCTTTTTTAAGTAGAGGTTTTCAAGTACCTTATTTCCATGCCACAAGTTTTATGAATATGAACCTAGCATACCTAGCAATGCTACTGATTGCTTTGTGAGGATTTAATAACTCCTATCATCATCCATATATACTGTTACAATGAACAATAAAATGCTGCTGTGGTTGAGGCTTTATTTATTTTTGACTTCCTCAACACTGTATTTGATGTTTATATTGAGGAACAATTATGTTAAAAATTGTAGACATATCATCTTGCCTGATAGGGTTGTTTTAATTAAATAAAAATGTGTCCCATACTTGGTATTAAGGAAATTGATGGTGTTAGTTTTAAAATACCAACTCTCTCCAAATTGTAGTATTTTAAACACACTTCTGCTAGGATGGTCAGAATTACCTCTTCACCATACAAACTCATTTCCTGCTGGTTAATAAGAGTGTGTGTGTGTGCATGCATATATGTGTGGGAGAGCAAATTTTGTTGTGTGTCTTTTTGTTTTGTGTATGTAATCTTTGCTGCTAATTACAATGTTACCTGCAGGCTTTGGGACACATTGATAAGTAATAATTTCACTGATATGAACAGAAGACATAGGAGTGTAAAATGAATTTGTGAAAGCAGAACTGAGCCCCTTCAAATAAAACTCCAAGGAAAATAGTATTTGGGGTTTTTTATTCATATTATGCACATGACCACCTTTTTGTTTATATTCTGGAATATTTTACTGTCATGATACAGTCACTTGTTTACTTCAGTTTTTATTGGAACTAAAATATTCCTGCTACTGAACTGAAAAATTACTGTGCATCAACCTTTCAGAATACCCAGAAAGGAACTCAGTCCCAGTTAGATGCTGGAAAAGAAAAATCTTATCTGGATACTTCAGAATTTCAAGGAGGGTTTGGGGCTTGAGTATTGTTCTAAAAAGGACAAAGATCCAATGAAGAAACGGCAAGGATTTTATATCTACTTATAGCAGGCTAGGTAAATTGCTTAAAAATAGATTCGTATTTTTAAATATTTCTGTCATCCCAGTGCACCTCTGCAGACATTCTGAGCGGTACAGTATCAGCATTCATTCCTCTTCATGACTTGTACCTCCTTCCATAAAATTCTAGCCTGATCATGTCTCTGCATACAAAATCCTATCATCTAGCTGGTGATCAGCCTTTAGATCAGACAGAACTTGGCATCCTATCATCTGTTTGTCTTCTGCAGTATCTCCACCATTGCAATCTTTTTGATTGTTGCCAGTCCCACACTCTCATTTTACATCCTGTTTTTTCTTCATTTATCTTTAGATCATTCCATTTTACATTAGCCATCTTTCAGAACTCTCATCTCTACTTCCTCCAGCATTTTAATATCTCTTTGATTTGATGCAGCTGCTTCCAGAGAAGAGAGTAATACTGTTATTATGCAGGTTTGATACATTTTCACCTTGGTACTATATATAATGTTTTTCAGTCCATAGTTTCATCAGTTTCTGTGCAGCTCTTGCAGCTAAGGCCCAACTCTTTTCATCCTCATCTTTGATGGAACCTTTAGCATTAATCAAGCTTCTGATGATGATCTAGTTAATCTAGTCTTTGATATGACTTTTTGTCGAGTCTTTATAATCTCACACATGTCTTTGTGAGGAAACAAAGTACCACCAATAATCAGACTGGGGCATAAATTTCTTAACCTTTCTCTATTATTGTTTGCCATCCCACTTCAGTGTGGTCCAACACTATTCATTTGCTTAGCATGTTTACTATCAACCTTTGTATTTGTATCTCCTGTAGTAAGAAGAGGTCTGAAAACATAAGCCCGTACATCATAGGCCCTGCTCAGAGAATCAAGAAAGAACAGGGCTGATATTGTAGAAACAGACCTACCTAATAGGTACTAGGCACAAGTTGTAAATGCCTTCCAAAGGAGTTGTACCAGAACATATTGTTAGGAAAAATCTTGGTAGCAATACACTCCCCATGGATACAGAAACATACTGACCGAAGTTCAGGATAGAGTGAAGGTGACAGCATAATGGATAGTGATGTTTTGATTGAACCACCATGTACAAGGTAATGTGTGGTATCTAGTATAAAGATGTATCAGAGGGGATCTGCCCAGCCTACAGAGCAGTTGAAAATCCCACTACTGACTGACCTGAGTCCATTGTCAGGGGGCACTCATTTACTAGCAGAACTGTAGACATCTTATCCAGGGAGCTGGAGATGGTGCTTTGTTTGATAATAAACAATACCTGATACCTTTGCGTCATATCCAGATTTGGGTCTTTGGGAATCTCTCAGGGGGACACATGTGTGCAGCTGAACCATAATTTGACAGAGCAAGATACCTGTCTGGACATCACACTGGTGACTTCTGACCACATTTCCCATTATCAGAGTTCCATCATGTTCAGGAATCTCATCTGTCATCCAGATATGGATAAAATTTGTCCTTCCTATTCTGCTGCTTGTGTTGGTACAGAAAACAGATCAGTTGTACATACTTTATTATAGGCAGCAGTAAAATTTGCTATGATAACCTATTCAGACATCAGTTTCCAGCTGTTCATTGAAGTAACTGTTGTCTTGCATATTGCTATAGCAACCCCAACTCTATGCTTTGCTTGTTCACTTGAATGTCTAGAATAAAAGAAATTGTAACTTCCATCCATCAACTCTCCTGTACCCAATCAATCTGTCTCTTGTATGGCAGCAAGGGAAAATAACTTCTCTAATTCCTCAGCTACTTGTTTAGTCTGGTATGAAGCAAATAGAATTCTAACCTTTCAGTTTGTAATACATATAATGTGTTTAGCTGTTACCTGAAATCTATGACCATATCTATTTGTTAGGCCTGATACACCTTGATCATAATCCATGTAAATCAGTTTGGTTCAGTTTGCTGTACTGTTTCCATAACAAGTGGGTTTAGGATGTAATGGTTTCTAAGGTCCATCCACCCCATCTGACTCATGGGAATGCCATGTCAGAACCTGCTAGGGACAGATAGCAGCAGTTCCACCCTAGTCTATTTGTTCTCTAAACTTAATAAATGTGGCCTGCTTGTATTGAAATCAGAGTTTTCCTGCTCCTAGATATTGTTGTTTCATGCTCTCTTATTTCATAATATTCAGTGCAACCCTTCTGGGTTTCCCAAAATAAGGGCTTACCCCCATACAGGATCTGAGGGTATGTCTCTATGTAGCATGAGGGGATATACATATATAGCTATATACCTCTTGCTCAGAAGGCAGAAATTTGTACTTGCAGGCTAGTTACAAGGGATAGAGAATTTTGAGGGAGATTTCCACAGTTGTATCATAGAAATGCAGATAAATCCTCATACACTTCTTCAGCTCCTGCATGGAGGTTTCAAAGTCCATGTTTTCAGGTGTAACATTTGTAATTCTGTATTTCTTTCTATCATTACCATGGAATGGCCATTTATAAGGACAGAGTTCATCATCTGTGTCATCTGTTTCCTTTTTTTACCAAACATAAATGCAGAAATAATGCCTCGCTGAGGGGTTTTTAAAAGATGTTTGGTTGGACACACCCTGGTGACATACTTCGGGCAATGGTAGGAGAGAGGGAATAGGTTTATAATTTGGAGATAGAAGATTGTACCTCAAAAGGCACAGAAGTGCCCATCCCTGTGTGGGTGTATAATTAGCAGGGCTCTCTGAACCACGGCGAGCCCCACTCGCCAGCCGCTCTGTCTGGCAATCTACGCATGCGCAGATCGCCCAAACCCGGCCCGTCCAGGTTGCAATCTACTTGCCACAGGCAAGTAGATTGCATTATTTGTCGAGCCCTGATAATTAGGCTATGTCTACACTGTAGCCTTCTTGTGGGAAAGCTTATGCAAATGAAGCACAGAGTGGAATATCACCATGCTTCATTTGCATAATTAATTATCAGCCCTTTTTGCGCAAGAGGCTTTTGCGCAAAAAGGAGCTGTGTAGACAAATGTTTAATAAATGTTTCCTATCTGGTGCACTTTAAAGGCAAAATGATACTTTCAGAGCTGACTGTCATCCCTTGCTTATGAAAATTTCTGTGAGATTTAAGTAGGAACCAGAATGAAACATGAACTCCATCAGAATTTTGAATCACAGCACTTTTCACCCATTTTCTATCTCACTGGGTACGAGTTAATGAGAAATCAGGCTCTCACTGATTTTTAAAACCAGAAGGTTGAATTTTAAATTCTTTAATCAGGTAAAATACTAATTTAAGTAAGTATGTGAAAATGAATTATGCCTAAGTAAGTATTGAACTTGCATATTTGGCCCGTATCTAATATTTCATTATGAACATGGTAGCACTGTGACTTACTGAAATCCCCATTTAAAAGATACAGTAATTGATATTCTGCTGGACGTACAGTGTGCTAGCTCAGGATATAGCCAATGTTGAGTCTCGGAAGAAAAATGAATCCAGGTTCTAGCAATGAAGAACAAGACAAACTTACGCCAAATCATTGGATTTTGCATTTTTTCCTTACCCACACGTAGTACAATTTATATTTTCTGTACTTGTCTGTGTTGTACTTCTCCAAGCCAGTATAGAGCTAACAAAAGTAAGTGGCTATTACCATCCTGTTGGATCATGGGAATATATTCATCCCAGTCACAGGCAACTGAGCACATAGGGTCGTATTCACTCTATTGTGGATACACTTAAGCTTTGCGTTGTAGCTCTATAATGGAGCTGCTATCTGAGGGAGGGATGTATTAGGTGAGGTATTGGGATGTATTAGGCGAGGTATTTCCAGTAGGGATAAGGAGGTGTTAGTGCCATTATACAAGGCATTGGTGAGACCCCATTTGGAATACTGTGTGCAGTTCTGGTCTCTCATGTTTAAGAAGGATGAATTTAAACTGGAACAGGTACAAAGAAGGGCCACTGGGATGATCCGAGGAATGGAAAACCTGTCTTATGAAAGGAGACTCAAGGAGCTTGGCTTGTTTACCTTAACCAAAAGAAGGCTGAGGCAGGACATGATTGCACTTTTTAAATATATTAGAGGGATAAATACCAGGGAGGGAGAGGAATTATTTAAGCTTAATACCAATGTGGACACAAGAACAAATGGATATAAGCTGGCTAGTAGGACATTTAGACTTGAGATTAGACGAAGGTTTCTAACCATTAGAGGAGTGAGGTTCTGGAACGGCCTTTCAAGGGAAGTAGTGGGGGCAAAAGATCTATCTGGTTTCAAGATTAAACTAGATGGGTTTATGAAGGGGATGGTTTGATGAGAGAACATGATCTTGGTAACTAATTGACCATTCATTATCAGTGGGAATAGGTCAATGGAGGGATGATAGGAGTTACTATAGAGAACTTTCTGGGTGTCTGGCTGATGAGTCTTGCCCACATGCTCAGGGTTTAGCTGATTGCCATATTTGGGGTCGGGAAGGAATTTTCCTCCAGGGTAGATTGGCAGAGGCCCTGGAGGTTTTTCGCCTTCCTCTGTAGCATGGGGTACAGATCACAGCTAGAGGATTCTCTGCATCTTGGGGTCTTCAAAGTATTTGAAGGCTTCAATATCTGAGATATAGGTGAGAGGATTATTCTGGGAGGGGTGGGTGAGATTCTGTGGTCTACACTGTGCAGGGGGGTCAGACTAGATGATCATAATGGTCCCTTCTGACCTTAAAGTCTATGAGTCTATGAGGGAGGCTTCTGCTACCCCAGAGAATCAGAAAATGGGTTTTTGCTGTGACATCAGTTAGGAAGGCACAGAGAAAGCACTGGAGAAGTCTTTGGGAAGCTCACAGGTCCATGTTTCCATAGAAGTTGTGACCTACCAAATTGGAAAAGAGGCATGGAGGGGTTTTGGCCTTTACTTTAACATGTTAGCTGAAACAGTGGCTGTAGCGAGTTATGAATAGGTCCTGCATCCCACTTCTGAATAAAGCAGATAGATTTCTAAATCCCAACTACGACCAATCCCCATTTCATCTACATACAGGTCAGTGGCAATATATAATCGCCTGCTTTTTTTTTCATATCCTTCTCTTTTCAGTTGGGATTATGCTAAATTCTTCTAAGAACAGGCATTTTCTTGAGATTTCACTCCAAGATAGCTGAAAGATCTGGACAGCCCTTGTGTATATATGTTCTGTATGAGGAAGGGTGACTCATTTCTAATAACAAAAACAGAGAGAAAATGAAAAACAGCAATAGACTTTTGCATAGAAAAGGGCTGTAAAACCACCAGAGCTAGGATAGTTTGCAGTATTTGCTTAGATGTAAATTGATTCTCTCCTCTGATTTGTGAAGAACAAGTATCACATAGAATAAGTATCACATGCACTGGCAAGAACCCACATAATGATGTGATAACATCAATTCAGGGGGACTTTGTCTCAAATGTTTGGGAGGATGATTTAATTGGCTGTTACTCAAGAGAACAGATTTATGAGACAGAAGAAATAACTGTTAACAGCTATATAAATGTAAGCAGAGGCTGAACTACTGCTTGTTATCAGCCAGCTAAAAAAAGGGAGTTACTCTGGGGGTGGGTGTGCTCACTCCAATTGTTTAGCTCTGCAAGATAATTAACTGTTAACTGTTGATATGTAAATACAGCTCATGCCAGGACTGGGAAGGAATCCGAGGTGTGATTATATAAATCAGGCATGTCCAAAGTCCGGCCCGCGGGCCAATTGCGGCCTGTGTTCCTGTTTAATACAGCCCCACAGGTAATTTGGCAATATCTATCTTTTATGGCCCCCAACGAATCCATATGTATTGAGATGAATACATTGTAAAATCTCAGTTAATGTCAGTTGGTATAAATCATTTATAAATATATTTGGACACAACATGTATACTTGGTGTTATATTCCTGTTCATATTTTTTGAACTTAAAAGTTGACAGACAACCTTTATTACCAATAATATGTAATGTACTTTACAATGTTCCTGACATATATTTCAGCTTTTCCTGGATTTTTTTTCGTCTGGCCTTCAGATATGAAAGGCAGAGTGATTTAACACCTGTTTAGATTTGTCATCCATGTGACGAAATTAAAAGTATGCCGTTTGCAATAAACTTTGCATAAAATAGTTAATTTGCATTTAATTTTAATGGTTCAAAGAATGTCAGGCAAAATGGTCGGCCCTCACGCATGTTCACTTCATCAAATCTGGCCCTCTTTGAAAAAAGTTTGGACACCCCTGATATAAATCCAACTCAGCCAGGGCTGATGGAGGGTCAGTGTTGGAATGGAATGTAGTGTATTGTAAATAATTTGGGGCTGTTGTGGGGGTCACAAATCATGCCACCCCTGAATGTGGGAACTGTAAAACATGACACCAGTGCTTGTAGGAGAGACACCATCACTGTAAGAGGTCTCCGAGGAACAAGCCTCCCCCCTTCCAGAGCTGAGTGAACGGAATTGGGGGGGGGAGGGCTAAAGGGCTTGAGTCAGCCTGCTTCATGCCTACCAGGTGTGAGCTGTAAGACTGGTCCAACCTGTCTCTTTCCCCCTTTTGTTTAAGGACAGACCTAAAGCTCACTCCATGAGGAGTCTTTTTGCTAGTCCAGTGGAAACTGGGATCTTTTGCCAGTCTAGGTGGTGGCTAAAGTGTTGAAATCAGTAAGAACTGAAATCACTGGTTTGGTCAGGAGCCAGACCCATTGCAGCCAGCGGAACGGCTGGTGGGAATGACTGGCGGGTGGCCAGTAGGAGCGGCAGTAGGCGACCAGCGGAGCAGCCAGTGGGAACGGCCAGTGGAGCGGCCTGTGGAGGGGAACAAGACAGTTGTTGGAGTGTAGCGGAGTGTCTCGTGGTAAAGGCTGCAGCAGAATCATATGGAGAGGTGGCGCCGTCAGCCTCGGACCATGTAAGGTGCCCCTATCAACTCTCCTGTCCCCCTTTCCACCCAGGTTGGGAGGTAGAACCCTGCAGGTGAACTTTTGAACTCTGGGCGGCACTGACCAGGGACAGAGACTTTTGGTGTGTTGGACTCCAGAGACTCTTGGGGTGTAGGACTTTGCTCATAGTTTGGGCTATGAACTCTGTTTGTGGTATTTTCCCAAGTTAATGCCATGTGACTTCTCTCTGTTTCATTAAATGTTTCTTTTCTACACTCAGACTCTGTGCTTGTGAATGGGGAAGCATTGCCTCTCAGAGGCACCCATGGGTGTGTGAATTTCCCAGGCTACTGGTTGGGGGCTCGAGCTGCTTCTGTGTGAGATGGACTCCTAGATATTGAACCCGGCCCTGGTTACACCTGGGCCTACCCAGCAGAAGGGTTACATAAAGGAAACTCTTGAAATCAGGAATTTGCCACAAATTATTCCTGACAGAATAACAAAGGGAATATTTTACAGGGGCTGTTACTGTTCCATACTTCTCTAGGAGGAAACAGTGCATATCACATAATCAAATTTAATATATGGTAGGAAAAAGATCTCTTAGAGTAAGTCTACACAGCAACATTATTTCAAAATAATGTCAAAATACTGTCAAGCTGGAAAACTTCTGACTCCGACTCCTGTAACCTTCATTGTACAAGGAGTAAGAGATGTCAGAGGAAGAGTCTTTTTAACCAGGAGATCTTGCATGATCTAAAAATAAAAAAGGAGTCATATAAAAATGGAAACTAGGACAAATTACAAAGGATGAATATAGGCTAACAATACAGGAATTCAGGGGAAAGATTAGAAAGGCAAAGGCATAAAATGAGCTCAAACTAGCTACAGGCATAAAAAGAAACAAGAAGACATTCTATATATATATTAGAAGCAAGAGGAAGACCAAGGACAGGGTAGGCCCACTGCTTACTGAGGAGGGAGAAACAGTAACAGGAAACTTGGAAATGGCAGAGATGCTTAATGACTTCTTTGTTTCAGTCTTCACTGAGAAGTCTGATGAAGCAATGACTAACAGTGAATGCTAGTGGGAAGAGGGTAGGTTTAGAAGATACAGTAAAATAAAAAAGAACAAGTCAAAAATCACGTAGAGAAGTTAGATGTCTGCACGTCACCAGGACCTGATGAAATACATCCTAGAATATGTAAGGAGCTGATAGAGGAAGTATCTGAGACTTTAGCTATCATCTTTAGAAAATCATGGAAGACAGGATATTCCAGAAGACTAGAGAAGGGCAAATATAGTGCCCATCTATAAAAAGGGAAATAAGAACAATCCAGAAAACTACAGACCAGTCAGTTTAACTTCTGTGCCAGGGAAGATAATGGAGCAAGAAATTAAGGACATAATCTGAAAACACTTGGAAGATAATAAGATGATAGAGAACAGCCAGCATGGATTTGTAAAGAACAAATCATGTCAACCCAATCTGATAACTTTCTTTGATAGGATAACATGTCTTGTGGATAAGGGAGAAGCGGTGGATGTGGTATACCTAGACTTTAGTAAGGCGTTTGATATGGTCTTGTATGATATTCTTATCAATAAACTAAGCAAATACAACTTAGATGGGGCTACTATAAGGTGGATGCATAACTGGCTGGATAACCATTCTCACAGAGTAGTTAACAACAATTCACAATCCTGCTGGAAAGGTATAACAAGTGGGAGTTTGTAGGGGTCTGTTTTGGGACTGGTTCTGTTCAATATCTTTATCAACGATTTAGATATCGGCACAGAGAGAACTCTTATTAAGTTTGCAGATGATACCAAGCTGGGAGGGGTTGCAACTGCTTTGGAGGATAGGGTCATCATTCAAAATGATCTGGACAAATTGGATAAATGGTCTGAGGTAAACAGGATGAAGTTTAATAAAGACAAATGCAAAGTGCTCTATTTAGGAAGGAACAATCAGTTTCACACATACAGAATGGGAAGCGACTGTCTAGGAAGGAGTATGGCAGAAAGGGATCTAGGGGTTATAGTGGACCATAAGCTAAATATGAGTCCACAGTTGCAAAAAAAGCAAACATGATTCTGGGATGCATTTACAGGTGTGTTGTGAGCAGGACACGAGAAGTCATCCTTCCACTCTACTCTGTGCTGATTAGGCCTCAGTTGGAGTATTGTGTCCAGTTCTGGGCACCACATTTCAAGAAAGATGTGGAGAAATTGGAGAAGGTCCAGAGAAGAGCAATAGGAATGATTAAAGGTCTAGAGAACATGACCTATGAAGGAAGACTGAAAGAATTGGGCTTGTTTAGTTTGGAAAAGAGAAGATTAAGAGGGGACATGATAGCGGTTTTCAGGTATCTAAAAGGGTGTCACAAAGAGGAGGGAGAAAACTTGTTCTTCCTGGTCCCTGAGGATAGAACAAGAAGCAATGGGCTTAAACTACATCAAGGGAGGTTTAGGTTAGACATTAGGAAAAACTTCCTATCTGTCAGGGTGGTTAAGCACTGGAATAAATTGCCTAGAGAGGGTGTGGAATCTCCATCTCTGGAGATATTTAAGAGCAGGTTAGATAGACACCTGTCAGGGATGATCCATGCGGGCAGTAGACTGGACTTGAAGACCTCTTGAGGTCTTTTCCAGTCCTAGTATTCTATGATTCTATGATTTAGAAATAAGTGCTGTGTAGACTCTTCCAATTTCAAAATAAGCTATGCAATTGACATAGCTCAATTTGCGTAGCTTATTTTGAGTTAATCCCTGCTGTGTAGATGCATCCTTAGTAAATAAAGGACAAATTAATTATGGCTGCGTGCCTCAATACTTTTTCTTTACCATGCCTATTATTCAATTGTATGTATCTTTATGCCATAAACAAAAACCACTTCTAACACAACATATACATAAAATACACAATACTGTAAAAATAAGCTGGCCAGAGAATGACCAGTTAGCTTTCTTTGTCTGATGTTTTAAAATTAGTCCAAAAGGACAGGAATAAACCCATGCTTGGGAGCTTGTTCTCAGTAGACCTGGGCAGGGAACATTTCCCCCCAAGCCATGAACATTTCTGAGAGTTCAAAAGATTTTTCCTTATTCATGGGGACCAAGACTTTTCAGAAATGTTCACAAGAAATGGACACCAATAGTTTGAGCATTCATCAAAGAACCAGATTAAACTGCTGTGTCTGTTTGATTAGCATAAACTTGAAGCTAGATGTCTGAAATGCTAGGTGAGGACACTAATGAGCAGACTACAGAGTCAGTCTGTCACTCTCAATCTTTCCTGTTGGAACTATTCCACGTTGTATAATTAGTAAAAATATTCACTGGTCAGCTAGATATTAACTCTGCATAAGCTCAGAAGTTGTGTGTTTAATTCTGCTCACAAAGAAAGTGGTCAGATCCTTGTGTGGCTCATTTAATTATCTATCTACCAGGGACTTTCACAACACTGTCTTTTTGATGGGCTAAGCAATGTCCTATCCCATCTAAAATATAGTCAGACAAATTTAAAATTTGATTTCTGCAAGTAAATTTTGATATTCAGTTCTATAGAAAGCAAACAAAATAGAAGCACAAGAACAGGTTAAGGTAATTCCTTTAAATATTGAAGTGAATATTTACAAAAGTATTTTATGGCATTTTTACTCCACTCTTTTGTAATTGGGGGCAGAAATAATTTGTGTTGTTGACCAGGGTGGAAGTAGTAAAGTATGGACCAGCAAGAAATATAGGTAAGCTTTACATGGGATGTGATTCAAGAAGTGTGTTACTTCTCCTCTTTTCCCTCAACAGAGATGGGGAAAGAGGCAAACTAGACAGACACATTTCTGCTAAATAGACTCTTTACTCGTCTTTCATTCTTCATTACTTTAATGCTACAACCTTCTCCATCACCTGCTGTTGAACTTAAGTGGAGAAAGGAGTCTAAAATCGCACCAAACTGGACAGTCACCAACTGAGGTCCAGATTCATAGTATCTTTAGAAAAAACAACCCAATGCCAACAAAACCTCTCTACCTCTTCTTTTCTGTCCAGGAGGTTAATATGCTAGAGCAGTGGTCCCCAAACTTTTGGGGCTGCCGGGCGTCTAGGGGCGGGGCGTACAGGGGCGGGGCCACTCACAGGCCACGTGACTGGGGGTGGGGCCAAGCATGCGCTGCACGCCCAAGGCCGGCAGTGGCATGTGCTGCGATCCCGGGCAGGGCCTGCCCAGGTTCCGCGCGGCCGGGGCAGGTGCGGGCATGCACGGTGCCCCCAGGGCCAGGGCCAGCACCAGGGCTGGCAAGGGCACACGCGGCACCCCCAGGGCTGGGGCCAAGGCCATAGCCAGGGCCGGCAAGGGCACACACGGCGCCCCCGGGGCTGGGGCCAGGGCCGGCAAGGGCACGCGCGGCGCCCCCGGGGCTGGGGCCAGGGCCGGCAAGGGCACGCGCGGCGCCCCCGGGGCTGGGGCCAGGGCCGGCAAGGGCACACGCGGCGCACCCGGGGGCGGGGCCAGGGCCAGCGCCAGGGCCAGCAAGGGCACGTGCGGCACACCCGGGGGCGGGGCCAAGGAAAGGGCCAGGGCCGGCAAGGGCATGCACGGCGCACCCGGGGGCGGGGCCAGGGCCAGCGCCAGGGCCGGCAAGGGCACGCGCGGCGCACCCGGGGCCGGGGCCAGCCATGCGTCTGAGGCTGGCACCTGCCGCACACCCGGGGGGCAGGGCCAGCCCAGATTGCTCCGCGGGTGCACATAAAGGGCCCGGCGGGTGCCATGGCACACTGTGCTAGAGTATGACTTGGTAATTTCCTGTATCCATTACTGAAAACTTTTTCTCTCTGGTCTTCCTGATTCCCATCTTGCTCCTTTCTAGTCTATTAAGTATACAGTGGCTTCTCTGTCTGCCACTTGAAGCATGGCATTCCTATTTGTATAAATCTCTTGCCTTCTATATCAAGGGATCTTGTCTTCTGATTCCTGTTTATGCTATAAGTACATAACAAACAATAACTAAAGCTGTGGAGATAAGGATTGTAACTTGTGATAATTGTCATCCCTCAAAAAAAAAAATTAGAAAGAAAGCTTTATGGAACTGTGTGGATGCAGGAAATTACACACTCAAAAGTAATACAACATTTGGGTAACAGCAGATCCTTAAAATCTGGTTTCTGCCTCAACCATATTTTTCAATCAGGTGATCCCTCCCCTGTCACCCACCTCCAGAGAAACAGAGGCTAGGGATACTATTCCTACTCATCCTGGCTAATAGGCATTGATGGACCTAACCTGCATGAATCTATCTAGCTCTTTTTGAACCCTGTTAAAGTTCTAGACTTCACTGCATCCTCTTGCACGGAGTTCCACAGATAGAGAGGCGCTACACTGGTTGGCTATTGAATCTGGTCTACCACTGAATTACCAATATCTTGCTCGAGCTATTCCTTAGTCACAGCAACCAGTCTGTGAACTTTATTCCAATGGCTTCAGTCAAGGTCAGCCAGGTCCTTCTGCCCCTCACCCAAACCTGTTGATGCAGCCTTCCTGGCAGCCAAAGTGGAGCTCTCCATCCTGGCACCAGCAGCCAGCTGGCCCTCAGTTTCTGTAGTGTAGCACTTATCACATTGGCCTCATACACAGGAGGTTTCTTCTTTGAAACCAGGCAAAAATAACTCTGCTTTTGCTCTTGTTTCCAAGAGGCTGAGAGAGGCAGGCTTTGACAAGGGGCATAGCACTTGCTGACAGCCATGGAATTGCCCCTTCCTTATTCCTCAACTTTGCCTACAGCTGCTTTTCTTCTTGCATTTCCTCCTGATTTTCTGGGAGAGGAAAGTGGATCTGGAACAGAAGGTCTTTCCTCATGTTACGTTTCCATCTTACTTAGATGGCACCATTGTCCTGGGAGAAAGCTCTGGGCACACCTTCCCATCAGTGTTTGGAAGAGAAGCTGTCACCAAAGGGACACACTGGGACAAAGGTACCAACCAACAGCCTTAATGTGATTTGGGCACACCGCCTTCTTATCTGGAGTTAGATGTACTACTATTGCACATTGAGGCCTTCTGCTAAAAGGCTGGGCAGAGGCATGAGGTCACAACTGAACAGCCAGTAATGTGACTGAGAATGAGGAAGCAGTAGTCTTTAGAGACAGATTGGCAGGCAAACTAGAGGATAATTGGGTTTGTGATCAGTACAGGGGTCACTGGTGAAATTTAAGGGCCTGTCGTATAGAGGAAGTCAGTGTAGATAATCCAATGGTCAGTTCTGGCCCTAAACATTTTGAAGCAGGGTCTTTGGGTCAGTGTCACAAGCATGAATTAGGGTTTCATTTGAGATTTCCATTCCCATCTGAACTGATCATACAAAACTTCTGAAGTTTTCCCATTACTAGATAGATTTTGAGGAATGTTAGTACTAGTAAGGGTTAAATGTTGAAATCAAACTTAATTTTATAGGCATGAATTCTGTCACAGAATTATTTGTTACCTAAGAGTTCACAGTTAACACATGCACTTTTGTTCTAACTGCTTATATCATTCAATTTAGAGACTTAAAATAATTTATACTTAAAGCTATGGTCAGATTGTAAAAATGGTCAAGAAAGGCAGATATACAGAGATGGTAACTCAGTTTAAAATACATAATATATACTGTGTATCTATATTTCACTTAAATATCCCTTTGAGTAAGAACCAAATTGTTACCAGCCCTTTCTATTTCAGATGTGTTATTGGAGATAAGAAGAGGAAAAAGGAGAGAGCAGGGGAATAAAATATATAGGGCATGAATAAATGTATCTGGTATCAAAAATAGCCAGTGTATTGGCAGATTTTGACTAGGTACTTTTATCTTCCATTTGGAGGAGGATTTAGTAAAGTAAAATAAATTTGTGATAGAATTATTCCCCATGAACCTTGTTAAGGACAACTCTGACTTAATAAAATGTTCTGTTCATTTCGCACAGGTACATACCTCGGTCCTTACCATAATACATAATGAACCGTGTTTGAATGCTATGTTTAAAACATGTGGCCTGATTCTACAAACACTTCTTTGTATAAAGAAATGTGGCACATATGAATAGCTCCACTGAAAAATTATTTGTGAGACCCAGCCCACTTCTGTATTACCAACACCAAAATGTCATGTGTGAAATGTCTCAAAGTTATGAAATTTAGAAGTTAAACATGTTTCATTTCTCCTCTCCTCTTTTCTGGCTTCTAAGATTTGAGGGTACACTTGAGCCACACTTCCAAACTTTTCTCTGCAACTGTGAAGATAGAAAATTTAAAAAGGAGAAAAAAGCCAAGAATCTCATTTAATCACTTGTCTCCTGAAGTTGGGCTCTTAAAAACCTAAACCAAAACCAAGACCCACCACCAACAAATATTGAAAGATATTTGCAATGAAATCACAAGAATTGACACCACCATCCTTGTTTGGAACATGTGCTTGTACCACTGTGCTTGTTCATAAGTTTGTGCACAAAAGGAGGCTCTGCATATAGCTTTCTGCTCTCTTCTTACATGGAATGGAGAAAAAAGAACTCAACCGTATTCAGCTCTGTTAATCCTATGCGAGGAAACTGAAAAGGATTGTCTTGCAGATGCCAGGTGTTGGACCTGTTGGGTTACTACCATACGAAACAACCACCGCAGGATCTAGGCTAAGGCTACATCTAGGGGTATGGTTCAGCACTAAAGTAGATATACTAGTTTTTAGTGTGCTAAAAGTGGTAGTGCAGCTGTATTAACATAAGCAATGGAAGGGACTGACCATATACCTTACAAGCCCATGTACATTCCATGGGTAGGCATTTGAGATGGGCAGTCTGTGTGTCTGGTCACTGCTGCCCATATTATAGCAGCTACTTTTAGCCCACTAGCTTGATTAGAGCTAGAATAAGTCTGCTCAAGCTGGGAATCACAGCCCTAGGGCAAAGTGCACACTTAGCCAAAAAGTAGTAAAACCATGGGTTCCACCCAGAGGGAAGTAAAGCTATAGGGACCTGTCAGTTGAGGGTGTACTGCTGAGTGTCTGTGTCAAAGGGTGGTTGGCCCAGTTAAGGAAAAGTGGGGATTCAGTCCTAGCTGTGAAAAGATCAGCTCCCTTCTCCAGATGGATAATGATGAGGTCAAGAGACTAAACCTGCCAAGCCAGGCATAAAAGGAGAAAGGAACAACTGTTGGGAGCAGTCACTGGGAAAGAGTGCTTAAGTGGGAAACTGACACCCCAACTAAGCAGATCTGGGTGTTCCAGTCAGAACTGGAACCTACAAAGCTGCAGTTGGTCTGAGAAAGCAGCTGTAGATGAGTGCTGCAGGGAGCAAGACTAGTTTGACTATAACACAGAAGTAGGAAAGAGGGCTGGGCCACATGGCTTTAGAAAGAGGAGAATGAAGTGCTTGATTGACAGGTAGTGGGGAGAAGGCAAAGAAGTCAGGGCAGATCTTACATCTTTTACAGAGGAGGAAGAGAAGAAGCTGGATCCAGTTGTAATCTGGGTAGAAGAGACTAGTTTGTTTGGACTCCATCGCCAGAGGACTTCTCTAATTCCTTTTAGAATATGTGGTGTTCTTAAGAAGTCCTGAGCAGAATGAGGAACTGATATAGGGCACTGTAGTGCCATCTCTGGCCCAGGGAAGTACTCAAGAGTCAGTCAGCCCTGCTACAGACTGCAGTGGGGTCTGAAGCCCAGCCATACTGTAAGGCTGTGTCTAGACTGCATCCCTTTTCCGTAAAAGGGATGCAAATTAGACACATCGCAATTGCAAATGAAGTGGGGATTAAATCCCCCCCGCTTCATTTGCATAAACATGGCTGCCGCTTTTTTCCAGCTAGGAGCTTTGCTGGAAAAAAGCGCCAGTCTAGGTGGGGATCTTTCGGAAAATAAAGCCTTTTCCGAAAGATCCCTTATTCCTTTTTTTAAGAGGAATAAGGGATCTTTTGGAAAAGGCTTTATTTTCCTAAAGAACCGCGTCTAGACTGGTGCTTTTTTCCGGCAAAGCTCCGAGCTGGAAAAAGCGGCAGCCATGTTTATGCAAATGAAGCAGGGAGGATTTAAATCCCTGCTTCATTTGCAATTGTGATGTGTCTAATTTGCATCCCTTTTACGGAAAAGGGATGAAGTCTAGACACAGCCTAACTGTGGAAGGATATTGACAGAGCCTTACCAAATTCATGGTCCAGTTAGGTGAATTTCATGGTCAAAAGGTTTTAAAAATCATAAATGGTCATGATTTCAGCTAATTATGTGAAATTTCATGGTATTGTGATTGTAGGGTCTTGGCCCAAAAACAGTTATAGAGGGGCTGCATAATTATGGGGGGAATGTTGCAGTATTGTTAGCCTTACTTTTATATTGCTGGTGCCTTCAAAGCTGGGTAGCTAGCCAGTGGCAGCTATTGGCAGGGAGCCCAGCTTGGAAGGCAGTGCTACTGCCAGCAGCAATGCAGAAGGATGGGATAGGATGGGATGGGATGATACTGCCACCTTACTACTTCACTGCTGCCTGTAGAGCTGGGCCCTCAGTCAGCAGTCACCACTCTCTGCCTACCCAGCTCTGATTGCAGCGCAGAAGTGAGGGTGGCACTATTACAATCCCCACCCCCCCATATTCAGTGGAAATGAGGAAGACGATTGTGAGGTCAAGAAAATTAGGTGGTGTACGACAATTGTTCCTTTTGTGCCTGCATTTTCTTATAGGCCTGGATGCTCTAGGCAGCCATTTGTGCTTTTGTCTCCTTATTATTCTTTTGTTATTCTCAAAGAGTTAGCTGTTTGCTCAAGATGCTACAGTGTAGGTATACACTGTTGACTTTCAACAAGTTCTGGGACAGATCCCAAAGCCATGCACCTGGTATGGAAGTGCAGGGGGGCTTGGGAAGATCACATAACTATCTTTGCTGAATGTTTCCTACCTGAAAATGCTAATTATTTGGCCTGGGAAAATATGCAAAGTATCAACAAGCTAGTTATTGGATGTGGGAAAATACATAATGTATCAACAATCTTGTTAGGTTTTCGAAACAACAGGGGTGATTACTGTAGATCCAACAGTATATAAGTGCCAGGGATTTTCCTAACATTGGAACCTCGGCATAGACCAAAGCCTCAGAAGGTGCTGTGCACTGGCCACTGTGGTCCATCTGCTGTCCTTCTTCAGGGGGTTCCCGGCAGCAGAAGGGACGTAGGCATTGCATTTTATTCGGAAATTTGCTTAGGCTTAATAAGCATTGTATTATTTTAGTAAGTATTGCATTTTATTTTGAGATTTGCTTCATTGTATTTTATTCTAATATTAACCATTGTATTTTACTCTAATATTTGCTTAGTAAAATCTTTAAGCCTTCGCCCAATTTGTATGCTTATTGCCTCCGAATCCCTTAAGGGAAGAACCATAGGCCCTTGGCAATACACCATAACCTTGTGATCACCCTGTTACCTCCTTTTGGGTCAGGATCCATAATTTGAGAAACACGGATCTTTCCCATGAAATTGGTACAGAATGGGGTGAAAGCACATAAAAAACCAGGAGGATGAGGAAGAGACAAGAGTTCATGGTCTGTGATGTATTGTTTTTATGGCCATTAATTTGGTAGGTCCCTAAGTATTATGAAAAGTAGATGCTATAGCTTGGTGCTCCCATTTAAATGGACAGTGACTAGGAGAGTTCTAATCTGGGAAGAGGCTGAGAAGTCTGTCACTTGGAAATAGTACCCGTGCAAAAGGTGAGAAGAAACATTTTACGTGTGGCTTACCCCTATGCTGTTACACCAGTTGTCTCAGGAAGATTGAAAATAGCAGCTCTAACTAGTTAACTTTAAATTTTTCAGGTTATATCAATTCCCTAGCTACCTAACAGAGAAACTTTAAACTAAGCTGAAATAGGGTTTGCTTTCCAGACTCTATCAAAGCTCTCCCCATTATGACTGTGCATGCTGATCTAGTGCTTATGAAATGAAATGCATTACAGCAAGTAGAATTTATCTCTTACCAGGGCTGAAGGTTGTGACAGTCCAGATTTCCATTTGTTCTTGGAGAAAGGATTTGAGATTGGACTAATATGCAGAGAAAGCCACCAGTTGTGTAGCATGTGCTAAACTTTCTGCATAATTCCATTGGTTAAATATATCAGAAACTCAAATCTGCCATATGAGGTCTTAGTCCAATGCGAATGAAAACTGCTGAGTTATAACATTCCAAAAATAGGACTGCTGTGTTCAGTTCTATTAGGATGAGATTTCTATCTGGCAATTGCCCTCTGTGGAGGATTACAGATTGGTGAAGTGTGTGTGGGGGAAGGGAGGTATATGGAGATTTTTCTATCCACAGTATTAAATGTAATTTGATTTCCTTGCCTTTTTAACATTTATAATAATAATTCTGTCTTTTTAATGGCAGTAGAATGTCCAGTTACACTAGAAAAGTAATACAAATAATTTAGAAACAAGGGAAGTAAAACTGAAAAGGAATGAAAGGATTTCCAGGCCATTTAGATGGCTAATTATTATATAGAACAAGTGGAAAGACATGAGGGCCAAATCTTGTTTCCTGCTCAAAGGCTAAGAGAACAGGCTCTGTATTGGGGAAGTTTGCAGGAATATGAAGTGGGGAAAGGCTACTACAGTACATGGCCTGAAGGGAAAGAATCAACAGAATCATTCTGTGGCCTCTAGAAAATGCTAAAAGCAGTAGCAGCCCCAGGGGAATCTGCATGATTGTGAATCCATTGGCTTTGCTTCACGAGAAGAACCCTTTCACATTAACATGTTGAGACTCTCAGCACAAGAGTGCTCCACAGCATATAGACAAGGTGGGCTGCCCATTGGGGGTGCCTTAATTCTGCTCTGCATGCATGTGCACAGCCGATGAGCACTGCTGCCTCCCAAACACATCAGTAGATGTGGGAGTGAGGGGTTTGCCCACTGAGGAGGTCACCACTTAAAAGTAAGAAATAGAAAATATCACTCTAAGGGAGCTAAAATGTGGAGGAAAAAAAGCAGATTAACACAGCAGTAACAGAAAATGAATTTAAGATGAAAGGAGTAATAACACAGTGGCTGCTTGGGGAAAAAATTCGAATGTAATAAACATCAGTGTAACAGGGCAAGATGAAACTGCACAATTTCCACTCACTCCAGCAAGGAATCTGAGCCAGAAAGTTGTTAATCATAACTGGACATTTTCCCTGCTGTTATATGGAATTGTTCTAAATACTTTCTGGTTCAAATGATGTTATATCTGGAGATTTATGTAATCTGCCAACTGGTGGCTGCAGCTCAAATATTCCTTTAAGAGGCCAAGTAGTACTTACTCAGGTGAAATTCCCAGTGAAATCAGCAGGAGTCAAGATGGTAGTTCTAGGTTAGACTGGCCAGTTTTATCTCTGGTATAGTTCAGTGATTTTGAGAGGCGCTACATCAGATGTGAATCTGACCTAAACGGTTCAATAACTTCAGCAGATTGGTTTGAGAGAGAATATTTTGCTTATTTGTGAGGGATTGTAGCTGTTCATTTCTTAGCTAACTACAATAAATGTAAATGAGAAGGTAATACTCAAACGTGAATTGGAAGCAAGACTAAAAAAAAAGACGCCTAATAAACATCAAGCTGACTCACTACCTAAACTTATTTCATTTCAGTTGATTAAGGCCAGTGGGTATGTGCAAGATATCAAAGGTAAATTAAAGGGCTGTTATGGAGAAGGAAAATCACATACAAAATAACAATGTTTCAATGCTACAGATAAGCACTGTTGCCTTATGTGCTCTGATTCTGAAGCTTTAAATCCAAGAGATGTGCTGATTCAACTTTATGGGAATAGTTTTATTATGAAACTTACCTATACTATATTTGTTTTGTAACCCAAGCCACTAAACTATTATATCCCATGCATTTTATAATATTTTCATTTCATAGTATTATAATTCTTATTTTCACCATAGAACTGAAGTTCTTTTCTTGCATGTCTTTTAACCATATCAAGGTTAGTAATTATGTTTAAAAATCTAAAAAGTGCACCCAAGTTTCTAACATTTTTATTCCCCTTCCTGTCTCTCTGTGCTCTTTCATTTTTCAGAACAGATAGAAATAAAGAGCACAGATAATAAATAGATGCTTTGTTGCCTTTGTGGGTGCCCTGGATTCACATATGTGCTCTGAATTGATTATACTGCAGGTTTTCTTGCCATGAAATGAGCCTCCAGCCTCAAAAAAATCTCAAAATACATCTCTGGGGCACGGAAGCCCTACTCCTCCTCCTGTTATCTGTTTTGGCGTAAAACAAACAAACAAACAAAGAAAAAGTCTAGAATAACCCTTTCAAATAAATTATTTGCAGGCAGGCCCACTTAAAATTAACTCACTTGTATAAACTTGTAGTTATTTTGTATTACTCTAGAGCTGAACATCCAAGGCAGATCAGGAACCCATTACTTCTAACTCCTCTATAAATGATTTTTTTTATTTCTTTCTGCATAGCCCTCTTTCCTTGACAGGTCAGAAGGAGGCTATGAAGGGACACTGGAGAATTGCAGTGAATCTTCAGCCATTACTGTATACCAGCACCACACCAGCTTCACATCTTTTTGGTTGTGAGGGATTCCTTCCTATAACGTTAGTGGTACCCAATTCAGAGATGGTTTCATTCAACTGTGTATGAGAAAAAAGAGATTTACCTCATTCAATGGACAGAAAATCTGTCTTAATGGGAATGTGTTTTTTTGCATTAATTTAGTGAAAATCTGCTCATCTATTAGAAAGTAACATTAAATGATTTCTCATGTAATTCCAATTGAAATTCACTGTCTTCCAGCTCTAAATGTGATGTCATTTAAAGCCCATGATGTAATCTGAGTTTAAATTTAAATCTGAATTTTTACCCCAAAAACTGATTTTACAGTTTTGTATATGCTGGAAAGAAATGAGAAACAATGACTAGCTGCAGAATAGATTCATGATCTTAATCTTGAACATGAATGATTTAAATAGATGCTTCCACTGTCATGATCTCATTTTTAAAGCTCAAGCCAGTCAGATAGCTTGGCAAATCCTACACAATGGAAAACAATGTCATGACAAACTGATGTTGACAGTTAGTGGGAGTTAACAGGCCTTGGTGATTTCCAGATATTTGCCATTATTACAGAATTTTAAGCATTATGATGTAAAAGTCTGTGAGGTCCAAACCCATCTCCTTTGATGGGGGAGGGGTTCCCTATATAATATAGTCCTTTGTGCCTGGGTGTGTATTTGAGTTATTATAATAAAAAAACATGAAATAAATAGATACTTGCTTTACTTTTTTCTAGACCATTTCCTTAACCCCTTCAGAAACTCAGCTCTTCCTTTTTCCAATGATTTTTGGGTCTCAGTAATGGCCACTAGAGTATAGTTAAGATTGCCAAGCTATTTCGCAATTGACTCAAAATAGGCTATGCAATTTGCATAACTCACATTGCGTAGCTTATTTTGAGCTAAGGATGCAGTGTAGACACATCCTGACTGGGACGCTTAGTCAAACTGCAATATAAGTAAACATATTCATACATTTTCGGGGTCTATGATAGCAATAATAATATAACAGCTCCTATGAACAGATTGGTCAGCCACTGCAGTTTTGAGAGTAGTAAAGTGAGGCATATGTACTGTTGGTAGATAGATCTACTGCTTTTCTGGGAAGTCCCCTGTGAATAAATTAGAGAAATGGCAGAATATAGACTCATATTCTAAGTGCACTAAAACTGAGATTCAGTAGTTTCTCAAGATCTGTCTAGAATCAGTTAAAGAAATTAATAAAAACAATCAGCATTAATGCCATCTAGGGACTCCTGATAATTTTGTATTCCAGTCTAAGAAAATAAAAAGAGAGCACACCAGTTTGCTGTTACCACAAACTTGAAATTTGTCCTATCTAAACATTTGAGGACATTGCTATTTAATGTCCTACAGCATCACTCAAATGCTAACTTTGGAAAACAAGAACCTAGAATTTACAGAATAAACCTTTAAAGTGATTTTAAAATAAAGTCAGAGCTTGTCTTGTTGGTAATTGTATGTGTTTGGGATTTCTCTGAATTCTGGCCACGCAACTTTAGGTTTGATGAAAAGTACTGTAGAAAGTGCAAGGGACTTTCCCTCTCCATCCTCTCCTGAAAGTGCTTGGGAACAATTATAGTTTCTGATAGCCTACTTGAGGTGCCCATCATCTCAGAGGGAGCAGAGGCATGGAAATACCATGGCAATACAATCCACGCAAGCCAATGGCAGGTCATGGATGGGAAATCACAAACAAAATACTGATCTAGTGCAGCCAGGGCAAGGCTATTCTCCCTTATTCCTTAGCCTCATTCTGTTGAAATTTCCATGCATCATATTAATGTGAAGTTACAATAAGAATCTGAGCGATGTGACTCTTTCGTGGATCAAATCTTCTGAACTTTTTTGAGGGTCACCTTTGAAAACAGGTGATATTGGATCATGATCTCCTTTCTGCAAAAGGCACAGAATCAAAGATTCTTTTATTTGGAAAGCAGTCTTTCATGCTGCTCTGAATGAGGTTATAGACACTTCTCTGCGATAACATTATTGAGAATTGTTATCTCTGATTTCTTATTGTGGGCACGTCCCATGATCCTCAGACTTTCACTATGTACCTTACATATGGCAATCAGCCTTTTTTATTAACCTCTAAGTGGCATTTCCAAGTACCCCAGGTCTTTTGCCTTCTGTCTCGTATGACAATAATTTACTTTTTCCAAAATAATAGTCTGCAGTATAATATCTGAAAGAAACAAGTTAATAGCAAAAAGTGCCGAAATGTCTTAAATGAGATGTTTGATTTCATTTTGATTTTTAGCAAAGTATAAGAAAAAAGAACCCTAAGTACAAGACTCCCCAGAATCCACTAAGTCAGTCAAATCCCTTGAAGCTGAAGAAAGAAAATGTGATGGTCTGATTCTTAGATTTCTGCCTGACTCAGGTTGTCAGAGTTCTTGTTTGATCCTGACATTGTAGTGTGTTGGAGTTCTGGGTTCTTGTATTAGTGAGCAGCTGCAAACCACCCCTCATTGTGTTCCTCGGGGCCTGACAATTTTAGTCTAAGATATCTTTGAAGTAGATCAGTGTAAGCTTGCATTCACTTATGAGCTATGAAATCATAGGTTGCATTTGCATAAACACACTCTTGGACAGGTATTCTACCATGGCAGTGCTTTAATCTCTTGCAGTTTTGTTCACTGTTATGCATATCTGTGCTTACCTTGACTAAACAGGTGATTGTCCCTTAATTTTGAGAACTCTTTTGAACTTGCATATACTGCTCTCTTCACAAAGTACTTGCTTGTAATGGAATCTTCATTAAAAGAGCTTTTTTTTTTTTTATCTCAAACAAATATAGATCTTTCAAGTTAGGGTAGCATTTTTACCACCAACCCTACAGTAGCTCTGTATCTTCTGATTTGATTGTTAGACAATGTTTCAGTTTCTCTTAACAATAGCTTTAAAATCCCTATACAATGTACTGAAGGAAAGTGTGTCCAGTAATCTTCAATAATACTAATATATAAAAAATATGATTTCTTGCTATTTGGTGTGCCATCTGTCACAGACATCTGTGTTTTGTTTATATTGGCTTTTCAGTAGAGTATACAGTCAAAAAGAAATGAGAGCTCCCTTGGAAAGATGAGAAAGGAGGCAGACAAAAAGGAGACAGAAGTGGAAAGTACTGTAGGTTGTGGATGGGGGGAGGGGAAGTGTTGCTTATGAAAGATTGATTAGATACAAGACTCTTTCTTTTGTGTAACCTCTTAATTGTCTCAGCAAAATGTGTCTCAAAATGGATATAATTACAAATTTTCAATGAGTCTATAAAAATGACACATTTGCTCATGGAAAATGGGTAATTCCATGTGAGAAACTGGCAGTTAATGTGTAATTACCTGTTTTATGCATGCAAATACACATTTTGAGGCCCATTGAAAATTTGATTTTATACACGCAGCAGAATAAATAGCTGGCTTTCTAATAAACATGCCCTTTAAAAATGTGCACAAATGAGTGAAACTGCTTTTATGCATACACTTTTAAATACATCCTGTCTTTCTCTATTATGTTGTTTCAATCCCATAAGAATGTGTTACAAAAGGTAATGGTTTCTCTGCTCCATTGAAGCATGTTTTCAGCTGTAAGCCAGAATTATAGAAGAGGAGATACATTTTAGGAATTAATTTATATATATTTTCAATGGGCCTTTTCGTAATAATCTTTGTATGCAATGAAATTAGTTGTGATCTTCATTTTGTTCGATTTTTTTCTATTAAGCACTAACATTTTCCTATTTCTTTTATTTTATAGATGTGTGGCTGAATAAAACTGACCTTAAAAGTACTCAGTTTCTTGGATGTATTGCTATAGTCAGTCAAGATAGTCCACGTTTCGCTACAGTGCTGAGGAGGGGATCGAGCAATAAGACAAATATAGGAAAGCTAATAGAATATGCTTTCTTACTGCTCATCCACTTGTGGACAGCCCTCGGATTATTCCGCTTCATTAATTTCCTAGCCATTTTGCTCCCTCTGCCTCTCATTTCACATGTGAGTATCCTAGAATGGCTCTAATACCTTCTCTAGGTTCTGGAGCAGTGAAACAAAATAACTGATAATTCTGAATTTTATACTGTGTCCCAAAACTACAAAAGAGGTATAGCAAAGAGATTATTACTGTATACAGCAGGTGCAATTTACAGGGAGACAGCAGTAGTAATAATAGCAAATCACTCTATACTTTGTGAGCAGTGGCTGTACCTAATTAGCTGCAACTACTATACCTTTTCACCCTATAAAAAAACCTCTTTAAAAAGGCAGATCAGGGAATTATGCTTTCTGTAACATCGCCACTGACTCAGCCGTGACATAAAAAGCTTGTTAAATCTGGCACAAATATGCCATTATCATACAATTCTAATTGCAGAAATGATTCTGCTAACTTTTTTTTTCATCTTCCAGCAAGACAGTTGCCTTTATCCATTTCAGAAGGTATCTGAATAATAAACAGCAAGAATGATGTAAATGTGATCATTACCTATGATGTACTCCATTAGCTTCCCTCTGTTCAGCTTCCATGTTGTATGACAATATTGTTTGAAAGATAAACTCTTTTTATTTAAAAATATATTAACGGTGAATTATACTTCAAGTTATATACCCAGTGGTCTAATTTTACTTGTACTAACCTACTGCTGTATCCAGACTCCACTATTCACTTGTCTCTCAAATGCAGTCTTGCCTTATTCCTAGCCTTCCCAACAAAGAAGGGGAATGCAAAAAGCTACCGCGCTCATATTCTTTCCTTCTCCATCTTTTGTGGAAAGATCTTTCTTATCTGACTTTCATAATATACTGGAACATTTTTTCTCATTTAAATTGAGTTTAGTGCTTTTTTAATCCTTCAAGCCCATCTGGTAACATGCCCAGCAAATGGTCTGATTAATGTCAGCTGTAGTTGTGGTTTCTACAAGATTATAACTTGTCTCCTGGAAACTGAACCGAATTCACTAAACTTATTTCATAGAACTACATTAATTATATGGTAAGAATTTTCAGTCATTACCAGTGTGAGCCCTGTAGACAAACTCCTGCCCAGCAAGATCTAAATTTGCATATAGCTTGATTTGTGTTCAAGTTTAAACCGTAAACAAGGGTGTGACAAGCTGAGTGCTGGAGACATTGTTCTGGGGTTAGTTGAGATAAGTGGGAACACCATGAGATGCTGAGCTTGAAATATTGATAAGATGTGGACATAAGAAATTGACCCTTACGTAAACCGTATGATGTCCAAACTAGTTAGGCTTGGTCTACACTACAAAGTCAGGTCAATATAAGCCTCCTTGTATTCATGTGGCTGTGCATGTGTCGATGCTTAAATTTGTCTTCCCCCAGGTGAGCCCACATCAGGTCCTTGGGCAAAGTGGGAGAGGGGTAGGCTCCATGATCCCATAAGGGGTGGAGCTTCAGGCAGAAGGGATGGAGTGTGGGACAGCTGGCCTTCAGTGTTGCCTGGACAGCACCCACTCCCTTAACACCATCTGGGGCATGCCAACCAGGGTTCTGCAGCATGTCATTTGGGGCTTGGACAGTGACTCTGGCCACTGGGACTCTGGCCACTACTAGAGTCACAGTAGTGGCAGCAGCACCTGTTTGAATCACCAGGCCGTGGGGTAAGTTGTCTGTTTTCTCCTTCTTCCCATCAGTGGGCCTGTCTCCCACCAATGTGTCACAGTAAGAAACAAAATACAGGACTATGTAGCACTTTAAAGACTAACAAGATGGTTTATTAGATGATGAGCTTTCGTGGGCCAGACCCACTTCCTCAGATCAAATAGTGGAAGAAAATTGTCACAACCATATATACCAAAGGATACAATTAAAAAAAATGAACACATATGAAAATGACAAATCAAATATCAGAACAGAAGGGAGATGCGGGGGGGGGGGGGGAGGTAAATGTCTGTGAGCTAATGATATTAGAGGTGATAATTGGGGAAGCTATCTTTGTAATGGGTAAAATAACTAGAATGTTTGTTGAGACCCACGCGTAAAGTGTCGAATTTTAGCATGAATGACAGTTCAGAAGATTCCCTTTCAAGTGCAGATTTAAAAGGTCTTTGAAGCAGGATGCAGGTAATTAAGTCATTGAGACAATGTCCTTTCTGGTTGAAATGGCAAGAAACTGTTTTTTCTTTGTGATCCAGTCTAATATCTGTTTTGTGGGCATTGATCCTTTGGCGAAGACACTTACAGTAACATCACCTCCCTAAACAGCACTGAACCATTGTCAATGTACTGAAGTTGACACACCAAGTGTGTAGACACCCCGTTACTTATTTTGACCCAGGCTATGTCTAGACTGCAGAGCTATCCCAGAAAAGCTCTGATGCATTCAAGGAACACATGCTTTTTCGGAACAGTTTCCAAAAAAGCGGATGTGTTCTTTCGGCATCCCTGTGTTCCTCTTGGTGAGAGGAATAAGGGATGTTCCAAAAGAGAAGTTTTGTCTGAAATTTGGCCCCATGTTGATGGGCCAAATTTCGGAAAAGCCTCTTTTGGAAAAAAAGCGGAAAAAGGTACGTGAATTGCAGTTTGCAATTCGCGTATCTTTTTCCAACTTTTCCCGGCAGTGTAGACATAGCCCCTAACAATCCTCCAGCATCTGTCCCACAATGCCCAACAATGACCACTCTAGTCACAATTGTGAACTCCACTGCCCAGAGATCAGAAGGCTCCCCTTCCCTCTGAATCCTACGCATTTTTGAAATGCCCTTTCCTGATTGTCCAGCTTGGCTAGCATACCTAGCAGATCTCTAGCTTGTTACAAACACAGGGATGTCCCCTGAATCTTCCTGAGAGATCTCAGTGAAACTTCCATGGAGGTACTCTGAAAATCCTTCCCTGAATGTTTCTAGGGATTGCAGTCTTATTTCTCTCGCTGAGACAGGATGCTTTCCCATGCGAGTCAGCAATAACTTCAGCAGGCACCATACTGTGCTTGGTGGCTTTGGGATGCCAGCAGCAGCTGTGCAATCTGTGCTTCTCAGCAGTGAGATGGCAACTAAAATCATCATTGCCTGCTGAAAATAGTACTGGTATTTAAAACCACTCATAGAACTATACTCATAGTTTCATGCAAACAAGCAGTTTCCTCCTTATTTCCCTTACCTCTGGCCAGCCATACTCACCATGGCTGGTGCTGAGGGTGGTGCTGTGCACATGCATGCACAAGCAGAAGTGTCAATATGTGTCTTATTTAAAATTTTAGAAGAGCCAGGGAGGGGAGTTTTGTAACTTAATTTCCATTTTCCATTATGACTATATTGGCAATGGAAACTCTGTGTGTGTTCGTTTGTGTGTGTATCTGCAGCTGCTGCTGCCTTGAGGGGTTGTCAGCCAATGGCCAGGGCAGTGTGTGGTGTGTGTGTGTGTGTGTTATACACCCGAGTCTTCAACTGCTAGGACCGGGATCCCTTCGCAGCGGGCAACCTATTGGAGGCTGATGGGGTGCCCCAAGAGTCTGCAGGGAGAGCTTATTACATCCGAGTCTTTGACTGCTAGGACACAAGGTCCCTCCGCTGCAAGCAGCCTAAGGAAGGCTGACGGATGCCCCAAGGGTCTGTCCCGTGGAGGCAACAGACCCCAAATTCCCAGCACTCACTGCATCTGCCCCCATGACCGGCTGGAGTTCTTTTAATTGTGTTTGGCTCTGTTACAGCAACAGGAGGAGTCAGGTTAAAGCTTAAACAGTTACAGGTTTATTAAAGAGGTTTCTAAAGCATGTGGGTTACAGTGGCTATTGCTTTATTTCTTAACTGCTAGCAAATACAGATCTTACAATGGTTACAAAGGAAAAGAAAAGAAGATAGAAAATAACGGTACCAAGTGACAGCTTAATCTTTAAAGAGTTCTATTCTATGCATGCACTAAAACAAAAGGACACATACAGGTACAATTTTTATCCCCTTCTGTGTCCCTCGATTCCAGCGTGTCAGGCCAGAATATGAGGCTGGGCATCCCCATGTGGACCTCGGGAGGCAATTACCTAACCCAACCAGCAGGTAGATGGTAGATTGACACTCAGAGTGTGTGTGCTGCTGGACCCATCTTTATACCCGTGGGGTCACATATTCTCTTTCTTATCTGTGGTGCCAAATTATGCTGGTCCGTCTTTGTAATGCCAGTTCTTACAAGGGAGTTGTGAACTTAATTTACACTTGTAAGAGAGATAACTGAATTGGGAGTACTGGGCATTCTTTTCTCAGCGGGAAATTCCCCTTCCAGGGATGGCTGTGTGATTGTATCAATATAGGTGCCAGTCAAGGGCAGTTCTCGCAGCCTCTAGGTCAGCTTATTGGCTTGATCACCCTCTCGTATCTGTGTTTACAGTTATCCAGGGTCATAGCAGCCAGCATATCCGGGCCTCTGTCAAGGCATCAAAGACTATGCTGATTTTATTGCTCTTTACGTCCTGTGCACTTTGAAGCACTTAAAAGGGGCAAGCAAGATGGATGTTGCAGGGGGGGTTCCTATCTGGCTACAGGGGTGGGTTACCCTTCCACACTCATGGAACACTTCACCACATGCAGAGGCAAAAGAAAAGGCCTTGGGATGATTTGTCCACTGAGATCCCACAAGTCTCTGCTGAATCAGGCTATGAGCTACAGGCCAAACAGTGAAACTGCAGGCACCCTGGACAGCGGACTTTTCCTGTCTGCCCTTTCCAGAAGGAAAAAGATGGTATCAAGGGTTTTATATTTATCCCAGCATTTTGTAGTCCCCAGGAAGTGAGGCCAGCAGTCAGTGCTCCTTGATCCGGCACGAGTCGGAACTGAGCCAGGCTGCCTGTCCGCCCAGCTCTTAATACACTTTAAATGCAAAGCCACAGTGGAGGTAGGTCTGGGATCCAGTGTAACCTGGGACAGAGCTGGGCTGCAGGCCAGCTTGCTAAAAAATTTACTGGCAAGCTTTTGCTTATTGGTTAATCAGTTAATCGACTATACTATCACATCCCTAATTAATTTATCCTTTTTTGGGGGGTGTATTTGCTGTTATATTGCACAGATTTTTCTCTGCACTGGATTTGTTACTGGACAAAATTCCATTTGGATAATAATTATCTTCAAAAGTTCATATCTCATGCTGTAGAGTGCCCAGCCATTCAGAAAGCACCTACTTGCTTGTTACGCTGTGCTATGACACACTCATAAAATCAGTGACAAATGCAGTGTAATAATCATAAATGTACAGTAAGCACCACAAAATTAGTAGGTGCACTGACAGTGTTTGTATTCATAAACCACGCACCACACAGCTCCTAAGAGAATCCCAAATGCAGGAAAAGGTTCAACACAGTATACCATGACACATGAATATGCCACAATAACTTCTTGTGAGCTCCCAGTAAAGTGTTCTTTCAAAGCATGCATGCTGAGCTCTTCTAATAGTCCTTATGCCTGGCTATTAAACTCAGCAAACAGCTGGTCCACCTCTGTTCCCCATCCCTTTGGCAACATTTCCCCTTTTCTTCACAGTTATTATGCACAACACAGCAGACCTGCTATTGATGTTCCTTTTCACTGAGATTCAATCTAGTGAGTAAACATCAGTGACCTTCAAGCTTCTGAAGTGCATTTAACTGTTCTCCTGCACCTGCTCAGTTCAGTCTTTCCCTGGTGCTATTGAGGTGGCCAGTGTAGAGCTTCACAAACTAGAGAAGCAATGGATCTGGGTCCTTGAGGATCACAACAGACATTTCAACATTGCCAATGGTAAGTCACTGATTGGTGGGGAAGACTATGCTTGTAGCTTTCTGACAGTTTGGTGTTCTTAAAAAGATGTACATCATGCACCTTCCTTGCCAGTCAACATTAATGTCTGTGAAGCATCCCAGATGATCAATAAATATTTGAATAACCTTAGAAAAATCGCTTTTCCTCTCTTGGAAAGCCTTCCACATTGTGGAAAGGTGGTCTACTTACAAAATAGGAATCTGTATGTTGTGTATTGCACCACGGCAGCTTGGGAGCCCTGTTGCTACAAATCCATCCCTTATGTCAGAGGTGGAGATCTGGCCCCTGGCTTACTTTGATCAGGCCTGTGGCAAAGTTCAGGAGTTCTCCCCGTGGCAAGTCTCTGAGCCTGAGAACCCCCATCCTGATGCTTTGTGGGTCTGGAGCATGAGCAGAGACCTGGCTCCCCATGCTGGTAGTCTGGTCATGGTCTTAGATTCAACAGGTTTAGACCTTAGTGTCTAGAAAAAAATTATATAAGCTATAGTGTGAGACGTGGTTTGGATTGGTGGTATTACCCCTGTATCTAAATCTCTTGCCAGGGTGGGCATAGAACATACCTAATAAAATAATCTGAATGACGAATTTGAACTGAACTGAAGTTTTGGATCCCAGAGCACTGAATTAAATATTCTCCAAGAGGTGTCCTGGATAAGCTTAGTGGAAAAGATCTTGGAGAGAATTCCAGAAAGCCCCAGGATTAGAAGATCTAGAGGGGTGCAATGCTCTATGCTTGTATTGCTAAGAAGGGAAAATCCAGTTCTGATCAGCTTCACTTACATGAATTACCATATTTACCCATAATTCTAACTACTGAGTTTTGGGGCTTTTTTTGCTTTGGTTGGAATGTGTTTTAGGTGCACATACTAGTATCTATCAAAGTAGCTGTAGTTATTATATTCATGGAAAGGCATAGGAATTGTTCAGGCTATGCACTGGTGAGGGGTGACCCTGACCTTGACAGAAACAGAGTTAAGTTGAGTAATGAAGCTCAAGCTCAGCAGAAAGGTTCCACTAGTCTAAATTATATTTCAGCTGGCAACTTGGGGGCAAGTCTCTGTATTTCACTGGTAATTCCTTGTCCCAACCAGTGCTCCATTTTTTACACTACTGTAAACTTTTAAAAACAAATATATTGATCACTGTTTTTTTGTTTTATAGAAAGAAAAATGAAAAATTCACAGCATGCTAAGACTGATCACACTGGAAAAAACTTCTTTAATTCCATATTGATAGTTTAGAAACAAGTGAAAGGTCAGTATACTTACTTGCACACTGCTGACTGTGCTGTTTGTCATGCTTGTTCAGGAGCAAACCTCTTGCCTTACACATTGAGACAAGGGTCAAAGGCCGTGGAATATACAATTTTAGTTGTAGTTTAGCTCAGAATTATCTATCAGAGTCAGACTACAACTTGACTATCTGTCCACAGTTTTGTAAATTGAATTTTTCATAACAGGCCCCTACTCTTCACTGGGTTCCAAAGAGGAGGTGTAACTAATATAGCCCTGGGCAAAACGATGTTATGCTTTCATAACATGCAGATATACAGGTGAAAAAGACATAAATAGAGCTTATTTGTTATTGTTTGTCAGCATTTTCACTACATTTTCAGAATTGAATAGGAATTTGGTTACTCTAAAGTTACCACTTCTACTTTTCTAATTCTCCTTTTTATTGTACGGTAAATATTTGTTCTAATCTTTATTTTCAGAGTAATTTTCAGGCGGGGGGGGGGGGGGACAGGATAGCAGTTTTCAGATATCTAAAAGGGTGTCATAAGGAGGAGGGAGAAAACTTGTTCACACTTGCTCAAAGCCTTCAGAGCCTCCCTGGTCCTCCCCACCGGGGGCTCCTGCCCCATTCCTCCCTCATAACCTTCCATTTACTCCTCCCTAGCCCCCCTTCCTGATGTCAAATAAAAGACATGTATGTTCAAAAATAGAAACTGGGTTTATTGAACAAAACTGGGGGGGGGGGAGTTGAACCTCTGGGGAGACTGGGAAAAGGAGATGGGAGAGGGGAAGAGAGAGAGTGGAAGAGGGGAAGGGGAAACCTGAGAGGAGGAGCTGGAAGGGGGAAGCAAGGGGAAGGAGGGAGAGGGGAAGCTCAGGGCTCAGGGTTGGGAGTCTCACCGGACCAACCTGACTTTCATGCTAACCTGCTCCTGGGTTTGCATGTGGCCTTTGGTGGCCAGGCTGGCAGCTATCCTGCCATAGACGGCCGAATTCCTCTGTCTAGTGCGGAGATCATGGACATTGGGGGCATCCCCCCCAAACCTGAATGTCTATGATCTCCACCCTGGACCAGGAAGGTGCCCACCTTCTCCAGCCCCTTTCAGGCTTCTGGGAGCTGACAGACTGCTCCTGAGGAGCGGTGGAGTGCTGGCTGCCAGTGGCTTGCTGGCTCATGTTTTGGGGCTACTGGCTCAGGGGCCCCAGTGGCCACTACTGACTCTGGGCTGGCAGGCTTGGAGCTGGCACAGGCACTGTGGCCACGGTCTACCCCTTTAATGTCTCTGGGTCTGGGGGAGAGGAGAGTAAGCTTTCCTGGTTGTGCCCAGAGTGGCCACCAGGGCTCCCTGGGAAGGGCTGGAGGCCTCCTATTTCGAATAGGACTTAATTCGAAATAGTTATTTCAAATTTGGCATTACTCCTCATAGAATGAGGTTTACCAAATTCAAAATAAGGGCTCCACTATTTTGAATTTATTTTGAAAGAGTGGTTTGCCTGTGTAAACACTATTAAGGTTAAATTGAAATAACTGCTGTTGTTTCGAATTAACTTTGTAATGTAGACATACCCTAAGGGAGCAGGATGGAGAACCACATGCTCCCAACTCTTCTGCTGATGCCTCTAGAGTAAGTCCATGTGACGGGGTAGCCGGCCCAGGCCGCCGCCCTTCCCGCTTGCACCTAGGCTGCGCACAACGCACCCCCTGGTTCCGAATCTCCTGGCGGAGTGGGGGGTCCAGGCCCACCCTCTCTCCGGACCCCTACCCAGGGCCCTGACACTGAGAGAGTGCCTCTCAGCGGTAACAGGGGGGGCTAGTACCCCAAACACACCTGCTCACGGGTTCCACAGCCCGCCCTGGGTCCTGCTCCACTCCGCCGGCCCTTAGCCGTGCCGGTCACCCGCTGGCCTCAGCGGGCTCCCTGCCTCCTCCGCTTCCCCCTTGTCCGGGTTCCGCGGTCTCCTCCCCTCTCTCCTCGCTTCCTGACCCCACTGGCTCCGGCCCCCTTACCCCGGCCGCTCCTGCTCCTCTTATCCTCTCCCTCCCCTTCGCCTTCCCTGGCGTCGCGCTTATGACGTCATCACCGGCGCGCCCAGGCGCCGCGCGATGACGCGTCCCTCCGCCCTCGCTCGGGCCTGCCGCGCCTGTTGCCTGCCCCCTGGCTGCTCCGTTTGGCTCGCATGAGTGGCGGGGTTGTCCCACCCCGTCACAGTCCATCAAAGTCGGTGAAGTTACATCCAGCTAAAACTAATGTAACAAAGGGTACATCTACACAGCAGTGTTATTTCAGAATAACTGATGTTATTTCGAAATAAGAAAATACACATCTATTCAGCAAGCCATTATTTTGAAATAATGTCGAGATAGAGGAGTTCTTACTCTGACTTCTGTAACCCTCATTTCATGAGCAGTAAGGGAAGTTGAAGAAAGAGTATTCTTCCTTCAACTTCCTGCTGTGTAGACAGCGCCAAAGGCCGAATTAAGCTATTTCAACTTCAGCTGCGCAATTGACATAGCTGAAGTTGCGTATCTTAATTTGACTATTACCCTGCTGTGTAGACATAACCTAAAAGAATACAGCCCTATGGCAGATACTGTTCTGATCCAAAATGTCCTGTGCTGTGCTGCAGTACATCAAAGAGCCACACAGGTAATACCAATAACAAAGACCATCTAGAACAGGATGGGCAATAATTTTTGACCAGGGACCACTTCAGAAATTTTTGAAGTGACTCCAGGCCACCCCAGAAGAGGAGGGGCCTCAGGTGGAAAGGGAGGGTCCAAGACACTTCCGTGCTTCTCTGCCCACAGACCCTGAGTGGTCTGTGGGTGGGGGAGCATGTGAAGTCTTTTCCCCTGACCCCCAAGAGAGAATGGCCAGCTGTTCTGAACAGCTAGCCATTCCTTCTAGGTGTTCATGCCTCTGGCTGTGGGAGGAGATTTTGTGCACTTCTCCCCTACCCCCAGGTCAATCAGGGTTTGGGGGTGAGGGAAGCACATGAAATCTACCCCCGCCCTACAAGGGAGCACTGCACTTAGAGTTACCTGCTAGTTGAGCAGCAGCTTGCGGTTGACTCTAGGTCCTGAGCCCCTTGCAGGGCAGGAGGAGACTTTGTGTGCTCCTTCCACCCCAGACCAATCAGGGTATGGGGGCAAGGGGAGCCCACGAAGTCTCCTCCTGCCCTGTCCCTATCCTGCAAGGAGTGTGTGCTGTGCACTTCTTGCAGGGCAGCGGAAGAGTGGGAAGAGACTTTGCATGTCTCCCACTACCCCCAGGTCTTCATTGATCTGGGGGTGAGGGGAGCACAAAGTCTCTCACTCCCTGCCCTCTGGCATGCAATGTTTACAGTTAACTGCCAGGGTTAACTCTAAGTGCCGCTAGCTCCCCCATCCCTAGGTCCTGATTGGTCTGTGGGCAGGGGAGTGGCAGGACCTCCACAGGCCGAATCAATCTTCTTGGCAGGCCAGATCCAGCCTGCAGGGGCCCTTTTGCCTACCCCTGATCTAGAAGGAGATGACTGCTCAAAATAACTTTCTCTAGTTGTGATAAATTTAGCCGTGAGGTTCTGCCACAATGTAATCCAAGGTTAGCATAAGTTGTCGTAATTAATATTAGTCACCTGGCATCATGTGAAACTGCTCATGATATTTTGCAGTGATTGAAACTGAAGGTAGCCTTCAGCTTTAAATATTACGTTTAAACCTAATGGAATAATAATTAGATTTCCATAACAATCAAAATAAAATGCCATACAACAAATGCCAGGGCTTAAACAGTAAACAAAACCCCTGGAGGATAATATTTTTGAACTTTACATTCATCCGTATGAATGCATACATCTTTTATTTATTATATTCCTAGTGTCTCAAGGAATGTACATCACTGGATGTTTAATGGAATTACTGATTTTATTGAAGACATTTTCACAGAGATTACTGGTTTTTAGTAAACATGGAGCTAAACAAAGCAAGGGAAAGAATCAGTTATGTAGCAACTGAGATGGTGGACTCTGTGTCAACCTTCTATCTTTAGTTTAAAAAATAAAGGTGTCTTGATAGTGTTGATAATTAGTATGCCAACATGTGAGTAGATGAAGCTAAACACTTAGCTATTGTAATATCAGCAATTCCCTTTGAAGAATTACTGTACATAAGAACACAAGAACATAAGAATGGCCATACTGGCTAAGACCAAAGATCCAGCCAGCCCTGTATCCTGTCTGCTGACAGTGGCCAATGCCAGGTGTCCCAGAGGGAGTGAACCAAACAGGTAATGATCAAGCGATCTCTATCCTGCCATCCATCTCCACCCTCTGACAAACAGAAGCTAGGGACACCATTCATTACCCATACTGGCTAATAGCCATTAATGGACTTAACCTCCATGAATTTATCCAGTTCTCTTTTAAACCGTGTTATAGTCCTAGACTTCACAATTTCCTCAGGCAAGGAGTTCCACAGATTGACTATGCGCTGTGCAAAGAAGAACTTCCTTTTATTTGTTTTAAACCTGCTGCCCATTAATTTCATTTGGTGGCCCCCAGTTCTTATATTATGGGAACAAGTAAATAATTTTTCCTTATTCACTTTCTCCACACCACTCATGATTTTATATACCTCTATCATATCCCCCCTTAGTCTCCTCTTTTCCAAGCTGAAAAGTCCCAGTCTTTTTAATCTCTCCTCATATGGGACCCGTTCCAAACCCCTAATCATTTTAGTTGCCCTTTTCTGAAGCTTTTCTAATGCCAGTATATCTTTTTAGAGATGAGGAGACCACATCTGTACACTGTGTTCAAGATATGGGTGTACCATGGATTTATATAAGGGCAATAAGATATTCTCCGTCTTATTCTCTATCCCTTTTTTAATTATTCCTAACATCCTGTTTGCTTTTTTGACTGCACATTGTGTGGATGTCTTCAGAGAACTATCCACGACTCCAAGATCTCTTTCCTGATTAGTTGTAGCTAAATTATACATACATTATTGTATGTATAGTTGGTGTTATTTTTTCCAATGTGCATTACTTTACATTTATCCACATTAAATTTCATTTGCCATTTTGTTGTCCAGTCACTTAGTTTTGTGAGATCTTTTTGAAGTTCTTCATAGTCTGCTTTGGTCTTAAATACCTTGAGCAATTTAGTATCATCTGCAAACTTCGCCACCTCACTGTTTACCCCTTTCTCCACATCATTTATGAATAAGTTGAATAAGATTGGTCTTAAGACTGACCCTTGGGGGACACCACTAGTTACCCCTTTCCATCTAAAAATTTACCATTTATTCCTACCCTTTGTTTCCTGTCTTTTAACCAGTTCTCAGTCCATGAAAGGATCTTCCCTCTTATCCCATGACAACTTAATTTATATAAGATCCTTTGGTGAGGGACCTTGTCAAAGGCTTTCTGGAAATCTAAGTACACTATAGCTACTGGATCCCCCGTGTCCACATGTTTGTTGACCCTTTCAAAGAACTCTAATAGATTAGTAAGACATGATTTCCCTTTACAGAAACCATGTTGACTTTTGCCCAACAAATTATGTTCTTCTATGTGTCTGACAATTTTATTCTTTACTGCTGTTTCAACTAATTTGCCCAGTACTGACATTAGACTTACCGGTCTGCAATTGCCGGGATCGCCTCTAGAGCCCTTTTTAAATATTGGCATTATATTAGCTATCTTCCAGTCATTGGGTACAGAAGCTGATTTAAAGGATAGATTACAAAACATAGTTAATAGTTCCACAATTTCACATTTGAATTTCTTCCGAATTCTTGGGTGAATGCCATCTGGTCCTGGTGACTTGTTACTGTTAAGTTCATCAATTAATTCCAAAACCTCCTCTAGTGACACTTCAATCTGTGTGAAGTCCTCAGATTTGTCACTTACAAAGGACAGGTAAGGTTTGGGAATCTCCCTAACATCCTCTGCCAATGAAGCAAAGAATTCATTTAGTTTCTCCCCAATTACTTTATCGTCTTTAAGTGCTCCTTTTGTATCTCGATCGTCCATAGGCCCCACTGGTTGTTTAGCAGGCTTCCTGTTTCTGATGTAGTTAAAAAACATTTTGTTATTACCTTTTGAGTTTTTGCCTAGCTGTTCTTCAAACTCCTTTTTGGCTTTTCTTATTACATTTTTACACTTAATTTGGCAGTGTTTACGCTCCTTTCTATTTACCTCACTAGGATTTAACTTCCACTTTTTAAAAGATGTCTTTTTATCTCTCTCGGCTTCTTTTACGTGGTTGGTAAGCCATGGTGGCTCTTTTTTAGTTCTTCTACTGTGTTTTTTAATGTGGGGTATACATTTAAGTTGGGCCTCTATTATGGTTTCTTTGAACAGTGTCCATGCAGCTTCCAGGGATTTTACTTTAGTCACTGTATATTTTAATTTCTGTTTAACTAAACTCCTCATTTCTGCATAGTTCCCCTTTATGAAATTAAATGCCACAGTGTTGGGCTGCTAACGTGTTCTTCCCACCACAGGAATGTTAAATGTTATTATATTATGGTCACTATTTACAAGAGGTCCTGTTATAGTTACCTCCTGCACTCCACTCAGGACTAACTCAAGAATTGCGTACTTGTGGGTTCCTGTACCAGCTGCTCCAAAGAGCAATCGTTTAAGGTATCAAGAAATTTTGTCTCTGCAATTCATTCTGAGGTGACATGTACCAGTCAGTATGGGGATAATTAAAATCCCCCCACTACTACTGAGTTCTTTATTTTGATAGCCTCTCTTATCTCCCTTAGCATTTCATAGTCACTATCACTGTACTTCTTGCTTATGTATGACAAGCTAATACGGGCCCCAATTTTACTACCTTTGTGTAGTATCCCTTGTGACAAATCCCATGCTAAGGTACTTCATTTGAGTGAGGGTAGAAAAATTGGGCCCTAAATTTCTGCAATTGGAAAAAAAATCAAAATTATGTGTCCTCTACAAATTATACATAAAGTGGAAGGTTACGATATAACTTCATTTCTGCAAAAAAAATTCAGGTGTAGGGCTTGTCTAAGTGTTTGGATGATTCTATTTCCCAATGTGTGTCTATGAAACTTAATTTGGGGTTTAGATAAGTAAGGCTGAATGTGATTGTTCAGTTGTTACACGAGAGAACACATAAGTGACTACAAATGCAGTGGCTGGGTTGAAAACATGCTTTAAAACCAGTGAAAATGTACTGTTGCTGCATAGATAGGCAAACCAACCTGAAGAGGTAGGCTAGATAGGAGGACTCTGCATCCCTTCATGCGATGAAGATCCATGTAGGATGCTTCATCTATCAAAATCCTCACTGGGAGAACTTTCTAAGGGAATGTAACTGCCTAGTCCCGAATGCCTTTCTCTACTGGTGGAATAACTGTGGCTGTAAAAAACCAAGGAAGAGGTGAAAAGTTGTTTAGTTAGCCAGAACCAGGGCACAATCAGTTGCCAAACATCAGAGAGCAGGCCCAAAGAGCAAGGAGGCTATAATTACAACTCAGGATATCAAGCAGGAACCATCAGTGAATCAGTTGCCTGGGTACCCTGGAGAACAACATCTCTGGGCTGAGGCTTGCAAACCACCTTTCAACACCACAAGTTTGCATTTTATTCAGGCTTTGTTTTCACTTTTGAGAATTTACCTCTACAATGGGCATATCTGCATAGTCCACAGCAGTGAGCCTTCCAGTGCTGGCTGACAGATTCAGGACAATGAGATTCATGCTAGTGCTCTAAAATTAGTTGTGTAAACAGCACTTGAAGTTGTGGCTTGGGCTCTGAACCCCTCACTCTTATGGGACTATTATGACATGATTTCTTTTGAATAGGTATGGCTTATCCCACCTACTCTCACCTTCTGCTGCAGCCTGAATGCTTATTGTGGATCCCATTGCGTGTGTCCCATTTTGCACTTCACTAATAGCAGGGCTGTAAGCAAATGTTCAATCTATCCTAAAACATATACTTAAAATTACGGCACTTAATAAACTGTATTGGAATTCATGTCACTTTTATTTTGTTAACTAAAAAAACCCAAAACCCCAGATAATTAAGATTACCTAAACATGCACAGTATGTACTAGAGCTTGTCAACATTTTTGCAATTTTTTGTGTTGAAATATAAATGTTTAGCAAAAGTAATTTGACATTTGCTAACATTTCAATAACTTGAAGGAAAACAATTGAAATCTAAATATTTTTTAAACATTTGTTTTTATAAATAGAAGCCAAAACAGAAAATGACATTTCTAGTAAAATAAATCTTTGATTTCCTCTTTGAATTTTTTTCTATAGAAAACTACAAATTTTCCATGGAAATTTCCAGTTGATATTGTTTTGAATCAAAGTTTTTACTGAATTAATTCTGTATGTTTCCTCTTTGTTTAAAAAATCGGACCCATTATATGAATAATAGGCTCTGGGTTTTCTTCAAGACCCACAGAAGTATTGCATGGAGTCCTATGGGTGGTTCTTTTCTTTCTTGCTTGCTTGCTTGCTTTCTTTCAAAAAAGATTAAAATAAAGGTTTAGATTCTTTTATCCTACCGTACAAAAGGAAAACCAACAAACATCACAGAGAAATCTGCAATATACCTATTATGTAAGTGTTACTCTAAATTTAACAAACACTTTTGATAGATTGATATTTTGCTTCCTTGTCTTATCACCAGCTTTACTGTGTGATACTGTTTATTTCCTTTTAACGATTCTGCTTATTTTCATTGATTTTTCTTCTAATAAAAGAATTATAACAAAAAAATGTATTGATAAAGAAAATACATACACCTAACATCCCAAAACGATTCAGTTGACTATTTATCCTGCAGTGTAGCAAGTAATTGTAGAGGCAGTATTAGATCAAGCTGATGATGTTCCCTTGCAACTGTACAGTGATAACATTCAGCGTATGCTTGAGGCAGTTCTAAGGGAAATTCTCAACTTTTTTTATACATGCCACTTTTTCCCCTTTGTTGTAAAAAATTAGACCTAGGGTATTGTCCCCTCTAGGCATGTACACAGATTATTGTCTTTTTGCAGACTAATTCCCTTTCCATCACCATTCCCCAGCACTTCCCTTAGCCTGTGTGCTGTAAGCCTAGAGTACACAAAATGGAAAGGAGCAGAAATTAGAAATTGAGGGGCAAGAAGTGAGTGAGCTGCAGCCAGGATGTATTTGTATTATCCTCTTCCTAAATCCCATGAAATTTGAGTGGAGAACAGATTATCTTCTCTTAAAGGCCCTCCCCTTCCAATTTTACTAGGGAACCTCAGGAGCAATCAAGAGCCATCGGTAGAAGCAGCCACACTAATGGAGTCTCACTGCAACACAGAAGCCAGACCTCCTCCACAAGAAATAATGGTCTTTAGGATCTCTTCTGTGTGGGGAGCAATCCTTACATTTCCTTGATAGAACATTAGAGAAGGAAATCTACAAGGGGATCTTTGAAGAGATTTCCTCCTCCAGAATCTCCATCTTGTGGAAAATCCAAGAGGATAGGTTGATCTGGCCCAGAGTTAGGAATCTGTTTCTGCGGACAGGGCTTGCTGCAGGCAGAGGAGGGGGTGAAGCTGGAGTGAGGGCCTTCATCAAGCCCAGCACTTTTGTGTCACGCCCCTCTAGCGTGCAGTGCAGATATAAGCAAATAAATGGCATTTGTTGTCCTTATTTAGGGCTCTCTCAAATTTTGAAGAGTTCTGGTTATAACTGCCAAATAATACTCATATATAATTCTATTTTGTGGCCAAAGAGCACATAATTTGACAATGACTAAGCAATGCCTTCCTGTGAAGGTGGTAAGGTCTTTAATAGATTTACATTATTGTGAAAGACTCTGGCATTCTAGAATTTTCATTTTCCAGGCCAACAATTCTATGCCCAAAATTTTAGGACCTGTCATGGGGCCTTTGCTCTTTAACAGAAGGGGTCATAAAATGGCTTGAAGCCAGATATACTGTCTCCCTGAACTTAAGTATCAGAGGGGTAGCCGTGTTAGTCTGAATCTGCAAAATCACATGCATCTGACGAAGTGGGTCTTTGCCCACGAAAGCTTATGCTCCTACACTTCAGTTAGTCTATAAGGTGCCACAGGACTCCTCGTCGCTTTCCCTGATCTTAGCATCTCTTTATGCCGATCTAGTTCCCAGATGCAAATTAGATCAGTTTCAAAGAACCAGATAACTATGATTCCCAAAGGGCAACATAATAGCCAAGGATTACCAGGGCACAACTGTATTGTAGTCAGACCCTCCTTTTCCAATTGTGATTCTGCATGTTGTACACATGGATTGGGGGAAATAATTCAGCAGTACTCCAGGCTTTCCCTCATAATGAAGAGTCTCCTGTAGCTGGAGCTATTGTGTTCATGGAAGCTTTGTGCCAGTGAGTTGGCATAAGTATGCTCTAATGAACCCAAAGATATGACCTGCTGCAGTTTATATTCAGTGTCATTTTGCTAGTACATTTAATTAATGTTTGTTAAATACTTTGGAGCATGTAAAGCACTATATAAATACAAAGTTTTCTTATTAATATTTTTGGTTTATTATTAATAATTTGGATAATATTTTGGATTTGGATAATTATATTTATTTATTATTATTCCCATGCTAGCTTTTTACTCCACAATAATAAAACTATACAAAATATCTCATCTTCTACTAGTCAAAAAAAAAAAAAAAAAAAAAAAAAAAGAAGAGAAGAGAAGAGACATCTCCATTTATGAAATTGGCAGAATGTTCAACAGTTTCTTCAGTGTTTCCAGTTATAAGGTATTATAAGATGGCCCAAAATTGTGCATGTATAATGATCACTTGCAATTGTTGGAACTATTCTTAATCATCAGTATCAAATCTATATCCAGGTCATTCAGTCGATTAAATTATAATTGAAACCTAAATCAGCAATATAAGCATAAGGTACATAAAAATACAATATTAGAAGGCTAATTAACTGGACAGAGTCGGGTCATAGCTTTTCATATGGCATTTGGAACAATAGTTTTCCATTATGCATTTTAATCTGCTTTTAACTGTGCAGAGCTTTTCCAACTGATAGACCATGTGGCAAAATGAATTAAAGCAGTGACCTTATACTTAACATCTTACTACTCCTTTAGTATAAAAGGTACAGGAAATACACTCAGGCTGTGTCTACACTGCACCCCTTTTCTGGAAAAGGGATGCAGATGAGACAAGTCGGAATTGCAAATGAAGCAGAGGATTTAAATATCCCCCGCTTTATTTGTATAAACATGGCTGCCGCTTTTTTCCGGCTCGGGGCTTTGCCGGAAAAAAGCGCCAGTCTAGACGGGGATCTTTCGGAAAATAAAGCCTTTTCTGAAAGGTCCCTTATTCCTGATTTTAAGAGGAATAAGGGACCTTTCGGAAAAGGCTTTATTTTCCGAAAGATCCCCGTCTAGACTGGTGCTTTTTTCCGGCAAAGCCCCGAGCCGGAAAAAAGCGGCAGCCATGTTTATACAAATGAAGCGAGGGATATTTAAATCCCCCGCTTCATTTGCAATTCCGACTTGTCTCATCTGCATCCCTTTTCCGGAAAAGGGGTGCAGTGTAGACACAGCCTCAGTGATTAACATAAATATAGAAAAACAAATTCTGTGTTATTATTGCTGCCAGATGGGATAATGCTGAAGGAACATATTTATCTGCCTGTTTTGTACTAGACTGAGGTCTCATACAAAACCCATTGAAGGCAATGGAAACAATCCCATTGTCTTTGATGGCTTTGAATCATCTCTGTAGAGGGACAAGTAGGTACTATCACAGAAATGTAGAGTTGGAAGAGATCAAGAGGTCATTTAGTCCACCCCGGTCTCTCATGCTGAACCAAGATGAAGTATACTTAGACCATTCTTGACAAGAGTTAGTCTAATCTGCCCTTAAAAACCTAGCAACCCATTTCAGCACTGAACTAGCCTTATAATTACAAAGCTTTTCCTAGTATCTAAATCTTTCTTCCTACTTCTTTTATTAGATGTGGAAAATAGTTGTTTATCATTCTCTTTATATTGCCTTTAACATATTCTATGTCTAGACTACAAGCCTCTTTCAAAAGAGAGTGTCTAGACTTCCGCTTTTTCGAAAGAGAGCACCCAGGCAGTCTGGATGCTGTCTTTCGAAAAAGCCCTGTTTGCGTTCAAGAACACCTTTTTTCAAAAGAGCACTTTCAAAAAAAGGCATTTTCTCATAAAATGAGGTTTACCGCAGTCGAAAAAACTGCCGCATTCTTTCAATTTAATTTCAAAAGAACACGGCAGCAGTCTAGATACAGATGAAGTTTTTTCAAAAAAAGGTCACTTTTTTTCAAAAAAACCTTGTAGTCTAGTCACACCCATTTTGTCCCTTCCCTCCAGCCTTCTTTCAACTCTGGACTATTTTTTTAACCTTTCTTACAGTGTTGTGGGTTTTAAACCTTTTATTATGTGTGTTCTTCTCCTTTAGATTCTCCCTTCAATTTTCAGAGGGATAGCCGTGTTAGTCTGAATCTGCAAAAGTGGCAAGGAGTCCTGTGGCACCTTATAGACTAACAGAAGTGTTGGAGCATAAACTTTCATGGGCAAAGACCCACTTGCATCTGACGAAGTGGGTCTTTGCCCATGAAAGCTTATGCTCCAACACTTCTGTTAGTCTATAAGGTGCCACAGGATTCCTCGTCCCTTCAATTTGTCCACATATTTCTTACAGAGTGGCATCCAAAACTGAACACAGTATTCCAGCTCTTGATTCACGAGTACTGAATAGAGCAGAACAATTACATCTTTTATCTTACATATGATATTCCTATTAATATTCCCTAGAATAACATTAGATATTTTCAGAAGAGCATCACACCGTTGACTCATATTAAAATGTATGATCCCACTAGAACCTCATATCCTAGCCAGTTACTCCCCATTTTATATTTGTGTATTTAAGTTTTCCTGCCTAAGTGAAGTACTTTGCACTTATCTTTACTGAATTTCAATTTGCGTGATTTCAGTCCAATTCTCAATTTACCAAGATCACTCTGAATTTTAATACTGTCCACCAAAGTCTTACCTGGTGTCATCATCCTTCCCAGTCTGGTATCATCAGGCATACTTTCTATTTCATCTTCAGAGTTATTAGTTAACATACTGAACAGTACCTGACCCAGGACAGAATCCTTTGTAATCCACTAAATACACCATACTAGTTTCACAGCAAACCATATAACTACTAATTCAGTATAGCCTTTTAACCACATTTGTATAATCTCATCAAGACCATATTTACCTAGTTTCCTATATGACAATATTTAGTAAGATATGCCAAAAGTCTTACTGAAATCCATATATATCACATCTTCAACTTCTCCCCTATGCACTAGTCTTGGTATCATGTCAGGAACTGGAGTTCTGAATATGACTGAGGCCACTAGGTACATACTTTTTTTTATTATTGAGCTTCATAGGTATAGACAATATTTTAAAGTACAGATAAAGATAGATTCCCTTCCCCTCAAGAACTTGAATTCTAATGTCCCAGTCATGCTCCTGGTTCCATATGTATTGTACAACCAGAATCCTATTCTACTCAGAGATGTGCATGCATGTTCAAGAAGTCAGTCGCATTGTGGCTAAAACTCTCATATAGATTCCTTTTAGCCTTTTGGAGAATTCTGCATGGATGTGGGGGGTTTGTGTTAATGGATACCAATACAGGATTGTGACTGAAAGTAAGATGAGAACAAAAGTTAATACAAAGAGGGTAGGAAAAGAGTTTAAAAATAGTGGTTTGATGCTAGATGGCAGTTGGCTAGAACAGAATTTTCCAGGGTGGATTTCTTCAGTTTTGTTCAGACTATTACATGTTTGAAGAAGGAAGGGGAGATTACTTCTTTGAATTAGGATTGTCACTAATTGTTAATGACCCCTCACAAGCCAGAAAGGGCATGGGTTGGATTCACAGGTCTTGAATTAAAAATCTTTTGAAGTATCCAGAACTTTTTGACAAGGCTGTTGACAGATTTGCCAGGCTCCTGAGCCAGATTTGGGGCGAGGGGGTTATCTCCAGGCCCCCAGAAGGGAAAAGGATTTGGTCAGAAGTGGTGAGCTGTGCCTATCCTCCCCCAGCCAGTCCTTCAATGTTGCCACTGCTCAGGGTCTGGTGGTGATTTAAAAGGCTCAGGATCTGGCTACTTCCATGGTAGTGGTGGGTGGGAGCTCCAGACCCTTTTAAATTGTCAGGCACCAAAGCAGCTGCTCCTTCCTCTCCTCCCCCATTCCATATCAACAGCCCTGTTTCTTTATGAGTACAGTACATGTACTGAATTCTGAGAATGCAGTTGGGCTGTTGGTTGATGGGTGGAGACTGAGCAGAGCTGTGTTCAGAATGATCTTATTTTTTTCTGAATTGATTTTCCTGACCCTCCTTGTCAACATTATTAACATATGCTACTTATTTGTTTGTGGAATAAAATATTTGTTTTTAACTGTACTTTGCAGAGAGCAACAAGAATTCCTCTTGGCTGCTTTATATTGAGTTTCAAGCAGCACTACAATTCTTATTCTGTGTAGAGGATCACCTTTGAATTTGGCCTCAAATGTTGAGTAAATTTTGAAGCAAAATGAGAACATTTTCCTAGTGTTCAGATAAGAAATTATAAAATAAAAAAAATGAGTAGAGCAAGTCAGAGGACAATAATTTCATTTCACTATGACTTTTAAGGTTTTAAAATTTTTTTTTTCCTGCATTGGACCCAAACCAACATCTTTTGAACAGGTTAGCAAAATTAGGTCAAAATATTTGTGGGTTTTTTTGTTTGAAAAGATCGTTTGTTTGAAATTCAGAGCTTTTAATTCTTCTCTCTCTTTCACTCTGGAAGTGACCACAGATTCCACCTCCAGCCTAAGAGACTTTACCTACAAAACTTTTCCAGAATTTATATATCTGTGAAAAGTTTCAGCTTTCCCACATTCATTTTACCTCTCCCTCCCTAAACAGTCTCTAATTATGAGTCTGATGCTTATTTCAGCGTTACTGTATCTGTATATTTACTTGTCAGATAATACTTAGTACCAGTATAGCTGTTTGGTCAAATTATAATATAAACAACATTAATTAATTCTCATAAAAGGCCTGTGAATTGGGCACATTATTAATAGGTGGACTTCAGGAGTCCATCCATGCAGAGCAGTTTGCAGGATTAGGGCATAGTTTTTGGCCTTTTTGACTTACAAGCTCATGCTCTTTTTTTTTAAACCAAATTGCCTTGAGAAATAAAAAGAACAAAACACTCTTACTGTGACAACTATCTTTTACTCATTGACATCTTTGCACTTCAGTACTGGGAAATAATACTTTAAAGTGTCAGAAAGATCTCAGATAAAGCTCTTTCTGTCTGTAGCTTTTCTTAACTACTTTGGATTTCTCTGGGCATCTACGGCTTACCACTCTTGATTTTTTTCATCCACTGTTGTGAGACCAGCGGCAACAACAATGGTTTTTGCTTGATATAAACATTATCTGGAGTAATTAGTTTATAATAAGCTGTTGTTTCAACATGACATTAAATTGACTGCTAAATTATGATGCTACTGTGTTATGTTTATATGAATCAATTTCATGGCAGATAAGGCAGGGAGCATATAGAGTTTCTTCTAATAGATACAGCAATTTTCTGCAGTATCTTTGGGAGACCTTACTGTATTGAGTTTATGTATCATAGTGGGCCAGGGACAATATGTAACTTCATGCGGGAAGAGGACCACAACTTCTGCAGGAATTTATAATAGCAGTAGGTGATTAGGACAATTCACTCAGGTTGTAAAAGCAATCGCCTTTCTGATCCAGCAAATGGACATACTTCAGTCCAAAAGAGTTCCCAACCTTTCCTGGAAACAGAAGGCTTACTGAATCTCCATAAAACTGTTGGGTGACCTCTAATAAGCTTGAAAACGTTATTAAACTCTTAGGGTGCGACTAGACTGGCAAGATTTTGCACAAAAGTGGCTGCTTTTGTGCAAAATCTTGTCGCCTGTCTACACTGGCCACGAGTATTTGCGCAAGAACACTAACTTTGTACTGTACAAAATCAGTGGTTCTTGCGCAAATACTCCGATGCTCCTGCTCAGGGATAAGCCCTCTTGCGCAAGTGTACTTGCACAAGAGGGCCAGTGTAGACAGCCAAGTTAATTTCTTGCGCAAGAAAGCCCGATGGCTAAAATGGCCATCGGAGCTTTCTTGCGCAAGAGAGCGTCTACACTGGCACTGATGCTTTTGCGCAAAAGCAAATCTTTTGCACAAAGGCCCATGCCAGTATAGACGCTCTCTTGCACAAATACTTTTAACGGAAAAACTGTTCTGTTAAAAGTATTTGCGCAAAATCATGCCAGTCTAGATGCAACCTTAGGGTATATCTACACTTGCTCCCTAGTTCGAACTAGGGATGCAAATGTAGGCAATCAAAATTGCTAATGAAGCAGGGATTTAAAAATCCCGCACTTGATTAGCATGATCTCGCCGCCGCGTTACTCTGCTCAACAGCTGTTTTGAAAGTGAAAGTGCATGCCGGGACGCGTTAGTTTGAACCAAGGGGTTTGGTTCGAACTAACGCATCTCAGTGTGCACTTTCACTTTTGAAACAGCTGTCGAACAGAGTAACACGCCGGCTATTCATATGCTATTCATATGACATCAGTAGGAAAGCAAAGCACAAATCCTGGCCTGTTCAGGGAGTGCAGCTTGCTGCAAATATTAGCCCTGGTATACACGAGAAAGTTATTTCAAAATAACTCCCCTTGTTTCAAAATAACAAGTGGAATGTTCACACTACCAAGCCCATTATTTTGAAATAAGGGGCTGGTTATTTCTAAATAATAACTCCTGCTTCCCATGAAGACTAATGCTTATTTGAAAATACATATTTCAAAATAGTGGTAGTATTTTAACTAACTATTCCCCAGAGTCATTCAAAGTAATTACTCCCCAGTGCTTCCTGGAGCTCTAAGTCCGGAGAGCCTGAGGCAGGCTCCTTAATATCAACATGCTAATTTCAAGGCTTCCCTGTAGGGTGGATATGCTATTTTGAAATAGTTATTTGGGGAGTTATTATTTTGAAATAAGTTATTTCAAAATCATTTCTTGGTATAGACATGCCCTTACAGTATAAGAAGGGAACTGTACAGCTTGGAAAATTCCCTGGCTAAGGGGAAAAGAAACTTGGTCTGTGCCCAAGAGAAGTGATAGCTGAAGAACTGGTAACATACAGTACGTGCTCACAAGTGGTGGTAAGGGGACTACAGATGCAGTTGCCCTGAACTGTAACATTCTTTATGTATTACTTTTCTTCAAGATATTCAATACCTTTCAGACTGTCTTTGAATCTGAGTGCATTATTAAATTGCAAATTTAAAATAGCAAATTCAAGCTGGAGTTGGTTGTATTTTATGAGAAAAAGTTTTCCTGAATTACTTTTAAAGTTTCAGCTGAACTCCTCAAGTTTATAGGCCACTAATACACAATTATAGACCTATTTCAGTCTAATGTGAATACTTTAGTAGGAATTAGATTGGGATATACAAGGTCTAATCTAATGGCCAATGAAGGCAATGTATCTTGTCCTTCTACTTTGAAGGAATAATATATAGAAAAGTTTTCCCAATCCAAATGTCATGAGGCACAAAGGGGTATGCTACTCATGATTCTGGAAAAGTTATTTGTGAGGAAAAAAATTCTTATTTATCTTAACACAAATTTCTCTTAAACAGTAAGTTTTGTTTCAGTAATGTTAGTACTTGAGACAACATGCTGCATAAATCTTTTACTGAAGAAAGTGTATCTTAGACTGGAAAAGGTTAGGAAAGAATGATATAGAGTCCATTGTCTTAATGGGTATAGATCTAAAAAAAATAACACTGATCAGATAAAGACAATGTCCTTTTATAATTTAGGTAATTAACTAAATGAACTTATACAAACAAACAATTTGTCCCTTGATGCTGAACAAGCAAATTGGTATTGATAAAAGATGTCATTCTAAATAGATAACTTTGTAGTTTGAATATGTTTAGCTTTCATCTTGGTTTATTTTTAGAAAAGTAGCTCAGTAATAATGTTTATTAAGAATTTACAAATAAAATTCCCTCAAAAGTACAAGTTTGAAACCCCATGTTTTTATGTGCCATTGCTGATATTTTTAAAAAAGAGAAGAAAGAAATATTATAGAGTGATAGGTTGGATCACTGAGATCTCCTTAAGACTGTCACTGGGTGTGCTGTACTACCACTGAGCCCACTTACCTTCCCTCTGCGGCACCCCACCATCGTGTCTTGCTGAGCCAGAAGCTTTGGTCTCCCCCAGCAAAAGCACAACATTGGTTTCCCCCAGCAGAGTAACACAGGGTATGTCTACACTACAGAGTTAGTTCGAACTAACTTAGTTCGAATTAGTTAATTCGAACTAAGCTAATTCGAACTAACGCGTCTAGAACTAAAAACTAGTTCGAATTAGCGTTTTGCTAATTCGAACTAGCAAGTCCACATTGAGTGGACCCTGAACAGGGCTTAAGGATGGCCGGAAGCAGTGCCGGCAGGGCATCAGAGGAGGACTTAGAGCGTGGAGATGCCGTCTCAGGCTAGCCGAGGGCTGTGCTTAAAGGGACCCGACCCCCACCCTGGACAGACAGTTCTAAGGGGTGCCCCGCTTGAAAACCAGTCCTGGCTTGGAGTGCCTGGAATGCCCACACTGGGCACATTACAGCACTCGGCCATCAGACCGGCTGCACTTGCCTCAGGCTGCCATCTGGGGAGAGGGGACAATTGGGGGGCTGCAGGAGAGCTTCCACCCCCAGAAGCCCGCAGAGCCAGCCCAGTCGTCCCCATCGGGGGCTCGTACCCCATTCCTCCCTCACCTCCTTCCACTTACCCTTCCCTAGCCCCCCTTCCTGATGTACAAAATAAAGATAACATTTCTTCCAACATTGACTCTGTCTTTATTGAACAAAACTGGGGGAGACTGGGAAAAGGAGGTGGGAGGGGGGAAGAGAAAGGCTGGAAGAGGGGAGGGCAACTAACATGATCAGGGGTTGGGAACAGGTCCCAGATGAAGAGAGGCTACAGAGACTGGGACTGTTCAGCTTAGAAAAGAGGAGATGGAGCGGGGACAGGATAGAGGTCTCTAAAAGCAGGGGTTGGGTGGAGAGGGTGCATACAGAAAAGTTCTTCATGAGTTCCCATAAAGAAGGACTAGAGGACACCAAAGGAAAGGAATGGGTAGCAAGCTTCAAACTAGTAAGAGAAAGTTGTTCTTCACAAAGCAAAGAGTCAACCTGTGGAACTCCTTGCTGCAGGAGGCTGTGAAGGCTACAACTAGAACAGAGTTTAAAGGGAAGTGAGATCAAGTCATGGAGGTTGGGTCCATGGAGTAGTCTTAGCCAGGGGGTAGGAGTGGTGTCCCTGCCCAAAGTTTGTAGAAGGCTGGAGAGGGATGGCACGAGACAAATGGCTTGGTCACTGTCTTCGGTCCATCCCCTCCAGGGTCCCTAGGGTTGGCCGCTGTCGGCAGACAGGCTACTGGGCTAAATGGACCTTTGGTCTGACCCAGGATGGCCATTGTAAGCTCAGGGCTCAGGGTCGGGGGTCTCAGTGGACCCCCTTGATTTTCATGCACATCTGCTCCTGGGTGGCCAGGCTGGCAGCTCTCCTGCCCTAGACGGCCACTTTCCTGTGCCTAGTGCGGAGATCGTGGACGAGGTCCACGATGTCCGCACTAGCCCAGGAAGGTGCCCGCCTCTTGCGGTCCCGGGCAAGCTCCCGGGAGCTGCCAGCCTGGTCCCGGGAAGAAGGGGTGGGCTGGGGGACATCGGGTGGGTGGCTCTGTGTCGTGCCAGGTACAGGGTCTGCTGGCTGGGTGCTGGCAGGCTTGCACCTGGCACGAGTACCGTAGCCAGCCCGTGCCCCTTTAAGGGGTCCGGGGCCAGGAGGGGGGCATAGAGTTTCCCTGGTGTTGGCCAGAGTGGCCACCAGGGAAACCTGGGGAGGACTAGCCTCCCACTAGTTCAAATTAAGGGGCTACACACCCCTTAATTCGAACTGGGAAGTCCGAACTAGGCTTAATCCTCGTAAAATGAGGTTTTCCTAGTTCGAACTAAGCGCTCCGCTAGTTCGATTCAAATTCGAACTAGCGGAGTGCTAGTGTAGCGCCTATGAATGTTAGCTCATAATGATAATAGCTCAGCTCTGGGAGGGCTCAGTTATCAAGACTTATTAGCACCCAGGAGTACAGACCTACATAGGACCAAATTCCCAAATAAATCCTTCTTATTCTGTATAAAAGTTTCACACATAAAAGCTCATAAAGTTTGCCCTCTTTATCAATGTTAGAGAGAGATGCATAATTGTTGCCCCTCCCCCCTGCTAAGAATTATTTATACTGGGTTTGATAATAAACAAATTAACATTATTAAGTATAAAAAGTAGGATTTGAATGATTGCAAATGAAAATGGACAGATCAAAGTTAGTTACTAAGCAGATATAAAACAAAATTCATCAGCTAAGTCTAATAGTCTGAGAGAAGTTGTTACAAATCATATTCCTCACCCTAGTTCTTATTTCATGTGCAGTTAGTCACAAGCCAGAGCTGATCTTTTTCTTTGACCTGGGCCAGGCCATCATCCTTCACCTCCTTGTACAGTTCTTTTCTTTTCTAGATATTCTAGGGTGAGGAGGCAGTTTAAAAAGCCATCTTAAGACCTACATTGTTTGCACCCTCTCCCTTATATAGAATTTCCTTAGGGCAAGATTAATAAGCAGGTGTACCTTTTATATTTGTAACTTCACATACAAGAATGATATATGCCCATACATAGAATATACACATTCAGCAGATTACAAGATTTTCAGTGAAAGGTTACATGCTGCATTTTGTATAAAGCATATACCAGATATGGATATTCATACACAGTCTGTCTTTTGAGCTGACAAATAGCATCAAGAAGTGATGTTCTACCTATGAGAATCGTCAGTAGTTACTATTAGGATTAGAGTATGACCCAGTGGAAATAGTCTCATTTTTATTAATGCCAGTTCCTCATCACCTCACATCTTAATACATTGAAATGTGTTTTATTAAACAGTAAAAAAAATCAGAAACAAACAAGGTAGAACAGTTATGTAAGAGCTCAAATGGAAGAGGAAAAAGTAGTGGTACCCATACAATCTCTGCCCACAAAATAAGATCAACACAACCCATGATATTAATAACACAATTGTGTGCTTTATTATCTCCACTGTGTTCCTTGGGCTTAGGTCCCCTTAGGATGGACCTGAAATACTCTGATGGACTTCTTGGGCTTGGTTCCTCTTGCTAAAAGGGGAGGTCAGAAGTCCTACTGAGATCTTCTAAGGTCCTTGGACCTGAAAGGGGATGGAGTTGGGGTGGGGAACTGGTGCTCAAAGTATTGTTGTTCTCAGAAGACAGGTATTATTCAGATCTGCACATTCTTCTTCTCCTTTCATGTATGGTTTGATCAATGAAATACATTAAATACCAGCATTGTTAGCTACCTTCATTGGGCATCTGAGTGAACAACCATTGCGGCCAAAGGGGCAATTCATCCCTCAGGGCAAGTTTTTCACTTTGGAATTTCAGGCAGATTTCATTGCCTCAGTTACATTCAGTTCATGTTTTCAAGTCTCTCAGCAATCATAACATCTAGTTTTATTAAATGAATTCTTCAGTCCTGGAGAACAAAGAAGCAGCTTGGATGGCTTCTGGTACACCTTGTCTTCAGTTTCAGCCCTGACTGATTCCATTTAATGAAACCTTCCTTAAATGTGGAACTACATATGCCACTATTGAAATGGCTAAAAAGAAACCTAGCTAGACTTGATTTTAGATTTTGCTACGATAATACACAATGTAAAAATGCGGAAAACAATTTTATTCATATTTGCAATTTGTAACCAGCTTAGATCTTTATTATAAATAGGGATCAGTAAGTCAGTCCTGAGACAAAATTTACCAATAACAGCCTGAAGGAAAAGAATATTGAACTGCAATTCTATTTCATATTCCATGTATTGAATACATATTGTCCTCAAAATACAATGTTGCCCTCTTACTGAGTTATCTAAACTTCTTGTGGCAAGTAGATACTTGTATAATAGTTTCTACTTGTGACATCTGAAAGTGAATAGGTGAGAACTGGCACAGAGATACACTCAAAGTCAATTTACAACAGTAGCAGATAAAGATCATATATCTGATTGAAAACAGGGGAGGCAAGTCTCTACCTTGCCTTCCATAATACATTTTAATGTAGATGGCAAAGAGAACTCCTATTTAGGAATAAGCTGTGTGATATGTTCTTATTTGCCTCTCTCCTGCTTCTCTGCCTTCTGTAAAGCCAGCATGCAATGAAAAACTTTCAAAATTCAACATTGTGTTAAGGTTAGGCACAGAAGGATTACATTGTTATTGATAAAGGTCAATAAACATCAGTTTTACTAAACACATACATAGACATATACTCATACTTTACATGTATGCAATGTGAGAAAAATGCTACTTGAGGCTTGATTTAAGGCTCAAATTTTAATAATATGGTTGTGTGATAGGGGGTGCATTCTGTCAAAGTCCCCACTCCGGGACTCCCTCTTCCCCCCCCCATCTGTCTACCTTTCCGCCCCCATATAGCTAGTGTGCCCACAGGGACCAAACGTCCGCAGTGTCGCTGCTCGACTTCCTAGCATGGCTGGCTTCCTGGTCTGATCGCCTTTGGGGCATGTCCCCCTTGACTGCTCTCTGTTTGGAGTATTGAGTGTGTGGGGGGAGGGGAGATTAGGGGAACCTGGGAACACCCTCTCCTCTGGGTCCCTGTCCAGGGCCTTTAAGTGGTCCAATCCCTCTACACGGCTGGTGGGGATGCTCCCCAAAACACGCCAGCCCATGGGCGCCAATAACACCCTGCCCTGGGCTGCTTCTTACCCTCCAACTCATCCCTCTCTGCTACTCTCCTCGTCATTGGCCCTACCAGGAGTGGAGTGTCTCCTCGCCCCTTCGGCTGCATAGAGCCCTCATCCTGCGCCCTGGAGCTCTCGCTGGCGCTGGTGCTGAGCGGCCCTTGATCCACACCGCTTCTCCCCTGTGCCAGCTTGGAGGACGTCTCCCCCTCTTGCCATGGTGGGCATCCCTTTTGAAAGTGCCCACTGCTGCTGGGGACAGCCTGACATCCTATGTCAGGAGTATCCTGACACTCCACCATGCCCCGTCCCCTACTCCGCTCCTTCCTTTCCCTGGGTAGGCCATGCGCCTGAGGCCCCATCCCAGCTGCGCCTCCACTATGGCTTGCTACTGTCGGGCTCTCCCAGCCCCCGGCAGCATGGGAGGGGTGAGTCTATCCCAAGTGCGGGTCTCCCTGAACCTGTCACAGTGGTGACAGTTTGGTGTTTTTACCATTGTAAGCTTTAACTTTTTGAATATTTGTGTCCACTGTCATTTAATTATTGTGTGACCCCCCACAACATTTTGCACAACTGTTAAAAAAATTAATATTTAAAAATTAGGAAAAATGCTTAAACATAGCTATCTGTCAAAGTTATAAAAATTAATATCAAATTCTGCCAAGCCTAGTTAAATTTTAAAGTGAACAGGAATCTATTTTCACTTTAGGGCTAGTCTGCATAGAAAATGTGTACATGTAAACCATAGGAATATATAAACCAGACCATAATAAAGTAGTGCAATCTCCTCCTTTTATGTGAATGCAGTTATGTTGTTATAAGGGTGGCTTATACCATAGCTTGTTCCTAGAAGGGAAAGGGAATAACTATAGTTGTTCAAGCTTTTTTGTGTTGATATAACCACATTTGTACTGATATAAGTATCAGGATTTTTTGTAAAAAATCACACCCTAGCTGACAAATTCCATGTCAGCTGTGGCCCTCTTTTTATTGTCCTTTGTCAGGTGACCACCCTTGCTGACTTCAAGATCCCTGACAGGTGGCCTAGTGCTTATCAGCTCATCTGAAAGAATAGTTTCCTCTGGGCATTGGCTAACTCATAGTCCAAGTCTGCTTCTATTTGAAAAGGACACACTCCAAGTTAACAATCCTAGATTGTTCTACATTTATGAACATGGCCAGGAATCCAGATGGAAGGAAAAAGACAACAGAGAAGGAATAGTATGGTCAAAATTATGTTCACAAAAGAAAATGGAGCTTTCATTTGGATTATCATAGAATCATAGAACCACAGAGCTGGATGAGACCTCAGAAGGTCATCAAGTCCAGCCCCCTGCTCTAGGCAGGACCAATCCCAACTAAATCAACCCGGCCAGGGCTTTGTCAAGCCAAGACTTAAACATCTCTAGGGATGGAGACTCCACTACTTCCCTAGATAACCTATTCCAGTGCATCCACATCCTTTTTGTAGTGGGGGGCCCAGAACTGGACACAATACTCCAGATGTGGCCTCACGAAAGCCGAATAAAGGGGCATAATGACATCTCTGGATCTGCTGGCAATGCTCTTCTTAATGCAACCTAATATGCCTTTAGCCTTCTTGGCTACAAGGGCACACTGTTGACTCATATCCAGCTTCTCATGCACTGTAACCCCAGGTCCTTTTCTGCAGAACTACTACTTAACTGGTTGGTGTCAGCTTGTAACTATGCTTGGGATTCTTCCGTCCCAAGTGCAGGACTCTGCACTTGTCCTTGTTGAACCTCATCAGATTTCTTGTGGCCCAATCCTCCAATTTGTCTAAGTCAGTCTGGACCCTATCTCTTCCCTCCAGCGTATCTACCTCTCCCCCTAGCTCAGTGTCATCCGCAAACTTACTGAGGGTGCAATACATCCCCTCATTCAGGTCATTAATAAAGATATTGAACAAAACTGGTCCTAGAACCGAACCTTGGGGCACTCCTTTAGAAACCGGCTGCCATCCTGACATCGAGCCATGGATCACTACCCGCTGGGCTCGGCCTTCTAGCCATCTTTCTATCCATCTTACTGTCCATTTATCCAATCCACATTCCCTTAACTTACTGGCAAGAATATTGTGGGAGACCGTATCAAAAGCCTTGATAAAGTCAAGATATATCACATCCACTAACTTTCCCATGTCCACAGAGCCAGTTACGTCAGCATAGAAGCTAATCAGATTGGTCAGGCACGACTTGCCCTTTGTGAATCCATGCTGACTATTCCTAATCACTTTCCTCTCTTCCAAGTGCCTCAAAATGGATTCCTTAAGGATCCCTTTCATGATTTTTCCAGGAACCGAGGTAAAAACTGACTGGCCTATAGTTCCCTGGATCATCTTTCTTCCCTTTTTTGAAGATGGGCACTACATTTGCCTTTTTCCAATCATCTGGGATTTCTCCTGATCTGCATGACTTTTCAAAGGTAATGACCAAAGGCTCCTCAATGACATTTGCCAACTCCCTCAGTACCCTCGGATGCATTAAGTCCGGACCCATGGATTTGTGTACGTTTAGCTTTTCTAAATAGTTCCTAACCTGTTCTTTACCCTTCAAGGGCTGTCCATCTTCATCCCATCTTGTGTCACTTAGCGCAGTAGTCTGGGAGCCCACCTTGTCTGTGAATACAGAGGCAAAGAAAACATTGAGTACTTCAGATTTCCCCACATCATCTGTCACTAGGTTACTTCCTTCATCCAGTAGGGGCCCCACACCCCCTCTGATCACCTTCTTCTTCTTAACATGCCTGTAGAAACATTTTTTGTTATCCTTCACATCCTTAGCCAGTCGCAATTCCATTTGCGCTTTTGCCTTCCTGATAACCCCCCGGCATTCTCGAGCTATAAATTTTAACCTCTCCCTGGTCATTTGTCCAAGTTTCCACTTTTTGTAAGCTTCCTTTTTGTGCTTAAGTTCACCAAGGATTTCCCCTGTAAGACAATCCAGTCTCCTACCATGTTTGCCTCTCTTGCTACACATCGGGATGGTTTCTTTCTGTGTCTTCAATAATGCGTCTTTAAAATACTGCCTGCTGTCCTGGACTCCTTTCCCCTTCATGTTAGCATCTCAGAGGATTCTGCCCATGAGGTCTCTCAGGGAGTCAAAATCTGCTTTTTTGAAGTCCAACGTGTGTATTTTACTATTCTCTTTTCTTCCTTTGGTCAGGATCCTGAAATCTACCATCTCATGATCACTGCTTTCCTGGTTGTCACCCACCTCTACTTCACCTATTAGTTCCTCCCTGTTTGTGAGCAGAAGGTCAAGCTGCGCACGGCCCCTGGTCGGATCCTTCAGCACTTGTGTCAAGAAGTTATCCCCAACATTCTCCAAAAACTTCCTAGATAGCCTGTGTACTGCCATATTGGTTTCCAAACAGATGTCAGGGTAATTAAAGTCCCCCACGAGAACCAGGGCCTGCGATCTGGAAGCTTCGCTCAGTTGTCCGAAGAAAGCCTCATCTACCTGATTCGGTGGCCTGTAGCAGACACCAACCACAACATCACTGCTGTTGTTTGCTCCTGTAAACTTAACCCATAGACTCTCAACAGGTTTTTCTCCCTCTTTATACTGGAGTTCAGAGCAATCATAGTGCTCTCTTACATATAGTGCAACTCCTCCTCCTTTTCTCCCCTGCCTGTTCTTCCTGAACAGTCTATACCCTTCCATGACATCGCTCCAGTCATGTGAGTCATCCCACCAAGTGTCTGTTATCCCAGTTAAATAATATTTCTTGCACTGGGCCAGGGCCTCCAGTTCTTCCTGTTTGTTGCCCAGGCTTCTTGCTTTAGTGTACAAACACCTCAGGTAACCAGTTATAGATTATAGATACAGACAGACATCATGCAATCGATAATACATTATATCATATGCATCAACATTTTTTTAACCTTTTACAAACCACTGCTGACTTCTGATAGAATATCCTTTCAATTAAAAACTATGTAGTATACTATAAAGGAAGGTTCGATCTTACATACCATGCCTATCACAAAATAGTGTGCATATATTATTTATTATGGGTAGATATTGAAATGTCCAGGCAGCCCAGATATCTTGGTATACAAACCATAACAATGCCTTTGGAAAGTACAGCCTGAGGGTTCAGTAGCTCCTGTCTTAGGCTATTTCTAGACTACATCCCTCTTTTGGAAGAGGACTGTAAATTAGACATATTGAAATTGCAAATGAAGCCAGGATTTGAATTTCCTGCACTTCATTTGCATAATTGCATCACAGTGTTTTTTCAAAAAACACTATTTCAAAAGTGAAACTGCGGTCTAGACACAGTTCTTTAAAAAAGAAAAGCCTTTTTTGAAAGATCCTGTACTCCTCAAAAAATGAGGAGATTATGTGATTATGCAAATGAAACATGGGAAATTCAAATCCTGGCATCATTTGCAATTTTGATATGTCTAATTTACATCCCTCTTTCGAAAGAGGGATGTAGTTTAAACATACCTATAAAGCCCCACTCTGTGTGTTCATTTCAATTCATACTGAGCACCAACATCAAACAATATCATGAAAAAGGATAAAGTATTTCAGCTAAAGTTGTGCATAGGATGGAAATTCCTATTTGCCAAGAATTTTGAGATAGTAAATTTGGCTTTGTTCCAAATCAGAGGAAAACAGAAAAAAATGGTATTCTATGAAGGAAAATCCAACTCCTGCCACACTTTTACCCCATTGAAATTATTTTTTTGTATTCTTTGAAATAAATATTTCAATGATTTGTTCAAATGATTTGGCAAAAAAAAAATGGGATCATTCAAACATTTGTTTAAAAAATCAATAATGTTTTGTTTCAATTTCTATTTTGGGTTACCTGTTACATAGAATTAGAAAAAAATGAAAGGCATTCCACAATGAGAAACTGAAGTGTTTAATTAAAAAAATGTCCAAGTAGGATGCTTTCATACTATCTGAAATTTTTTATATTTTTCTAAATGAAATTCCAGTGAAATCAACCTGGTTACATGAAGCATTTAATTTTCAGTGGAACTACATATCCCAGTTTACCCCATTTATACCCCAATCCAACCATTTATATATCCAGGAGAAGAGGCTATGTGCAAAAACAAAATCCAAAGCTTTTTAATTGTGACTCATAGAATATAAAGGGAGATGGAACCTTTATGATCATCTAGACAGACCTCCTGCATAGCATATAGGCTAAAGGATTTCTTGGAAGTGTCATGTTACTGAATTTGAGGGAAGCAGCCAGATCGCTGCTGCACCCATAGGTGGGGGTGTTGGCCCCAAAAATGGTATAAAAGGGGGCCATGTGGGGTGTTGAATAGAAGCTTACTATCTGCTAATCCTGTGTACGCTAGTCATCTGATTGTATAATGTCTGTGTGTGTAGTTAGAAATCTGTAATCTGTGTGGGTACTGAATATTTCTCTGCATGTGGTTGAGCATTGGGCAGAGCCCGGCCTATGGACATGCTAATTAGCGAGGCCCTGTGGGACAATGGCACTCAATGGGCCAAGGACACACCTAAAGAATGAGGGCTGACACCTGAGGGCTGCCAGCAGGGAACACAGGGTTAGGCCGCTGGCCAGGTGACCTGCTGCAGCCAAGAAGAGACCAGGAAGGATGTATAAAGGTCCATGTGGTTGACTCCATCTTTGGTTCTCAGCTCAGCACTTCATCCCAGAGGCAGCAATGCAGGGATCGAAGAGTCGGAAAGAACTGTGGAGCCATCCTGATTCTAGGATGTGCAACAAGGACTCTTAAGCCAGCAGCTGTAACATCTCTGCTAGAGCCTGCATCGAGAACTGGGAGATTTGATGCATGTAATGTATGATGCTTTAACAACATCCTCTCATGCTTTTCTTTCTTGTGATAAAAAACCTTTAGAGGATAGATTCTAAACGATTGGCTCAGCATGATTTGTGGGTAAGGTCCAGAGGGTAAATTGACCAGGGATCTGTGGCTGGTTTCTTGGAACCAGACAGAACTCGTTCAGGGTAGATGGGATTGGGTTCTAAGACCCTCCCACCTGTATATGAGGCCCATGGCCATCTGGGGCACGGATATTGCTGGGGTGTCGGAGGGGTTTGCTCTTGAGGCTTCAGGCAGGCTGCTGAAGCGCTCTGTGTGACTGGTTTGTGGCCTGTTTGGAGAGGTCACCAGTCTGGGGGCTGTAAGGAGCCCCAAAGTTGAGCAATTCGCCCTGTGCCCAGACACGGCCCGGTATATCACAGGAAGTAACTCTTGTTTGAAATAGAGCATATCTTTAGAAAAACATCCAAGCTTAATTTGAAGATTTTCCATGATAGATAATCCACTACGATTGATTGGTAAATGGATCTAGGGTTTAACTGCCATCAATTGTAAACAGTTGTGCCCTATTTCTAGTCTGAATTTGTCCAACTTCAACTTCTAGCCATTGGATCTTGCTATCACTGTCTAGTAGACATGTAGGCACTTTCAGACTGGAATCGAGTCTCCACTTAACCTTCATTTTGTTTCTTTAAAAAGATTGAGAGCCTTTAATCTTGCACTGTAAGGCATGTTTCCCGTTCTTTTAATCATTCTCATGGATCCTTTTAGAACTCTCTCCTATTTATCAATGTCTTTTTTAAACTGTGGATACCAGAACAGTATAGCAGTAGTGCCCTGCTTGGTGCTCAACAAGGAGCATGGTTGGGGCAATCCTGTGGAGGAGCATGTTCAGGGCAGGATGCTTGTCCCATTCCCTAGTAGGAGTGCCTGGCAGGGCAGAATGGGACAAGCAGTCCTGGGATACGCATTCACCCACACAGATGAGACTGCTTGCTGTTGCTGAGGCATGGATGTGGACACAAATACACGTGAAAGGGGGGAGCAGCCTGCATTTTGAATGCATGTTATTTTCAGAGTAAGTAGATCAGATATGGGTCAATATTTTTATATACATGCAGGGCTCTAAATATAACTTTTATACACCTACTTAGTAGTCTTCTGTTAATGCATCGAGTGTTCATATAAGCCCTTTTGGCCATTTGGGAACTCAAATACAGCCGCTTGTCCTCCATGATCCCAAAGTCTTTTCAGAATAATTGCTTCCCAGAATAGACTCTCCCACCTTCAGAGCATGTCCTACATTCTTTGGTCCCACACATATAGTCTTTGTTCCTACATTTTGCCATATTAAAAAATGAATTGCTCACCTGTGCCAAGTTTACCAATGATTCATGTCATTCTTTACAGCTCTCCTAACCTGAATCATCTGCAAACTTCATCAGTCACAATCTCTGTTACCTTCAAGTGATTGAGAAAAATGCTAAATAGCGTAGTACCAAGAGCCAATCTCTGCAGGAGTCTGCTAGAAGCACATCTGCTCAGTAATGATTTCCTTTTTACAATGGCATCTATCAATTAGCCTGTTTTTAATCTAGTTTATATGTACCTGCGACGGGGTGTATCCACCCCACACTGAGGAGCAGGGATTTGCTGTGGTGCAGCTGGCCGAGAAGGCACCACCCCTACAGCCCTGATGGGCATGATCGAGAGAGAGACCGGGTATAAAAGCCCAGGGAGCCACTCAGTAAGGGTGGACCGCCAGAGGTGAAGGGGCTCAGGGTGGAACTCCTGATCAGCCCCAGCAGCAGCAGCTAGGGTTGATAGATGGTTTCAACAAAAATACCGGACACACTTGACATTACATCACAATCTATATTACACCTTATTTAGAAAATCTGACATTTATATTTTCTCATTTATATTTTCTCAATTTGTTTCCCAAACAGAAAGCTCAATTACTGGACTGTCTGGTTCAAAACTGGACACTTGGCAACCCTAGCAGCAGCAGCAGCAGCAGCAGCAGCTGCCTCTGCCAGGCAAGACATCTGCAAGGGTCTGACTCGCCAAGCGACGCCTCAAGACCTAAACATGTGCCAGGAATGGTAGGAAGTGGCCCAGGGTGGAGAATTGTCCTCCAGGAGCTCAGCACGTTTTGGAGGCATCCCCGCCAAGCAGGCAGTTTGGCCGCTAGGCCATTGTGACCTTGAGAGAGGGGAGTGTGTTTCTGACGAGGCCTTCAAGGCGGTATTTACCCTAACAGAGGGGACTGTACTTTGGACTGAGCCTGCAGGGCCATCTTTGCCCTGTGGAAAGCAGGCACATATCCCGACTTTAGGGCTTCCAGACCGTTGAGGGGGCTGGCCCCTCGACAGTACCATATTGATTTTTGTTGTATTTTACTACTCATAATATGCTATAAAAAGTCAAATATCATTGTGACGGGTCTGCCGGGACTTGCACTGTATCTGGCGGGGAGAGGAGGGTCAGCGAGGAGTGGCATGGTGAGTGGCGAACCCCCCGCCACTTTTCAGGGAAACAGGGGAAACCCTGTGCTGCCGCCGGCGACGGGCCAGCGGGAGAAGCCCTGCCACCAGCCTGCAAGCAGGGGTGGAGGAGAAGGGGTGGGGCGCTCAGGGGGCAACACCAGCCCACGTCAGGATGCCTGACCACATCAGGATGCTGGCGAGGGGTGGCACCAAAGCCGGTGGGTCCTTTCAAAAGGACACTCGGCTGGCAAGGACAGGGGGCCCGTGATTTGGGAGGAACTTCCTAAGGAGTGTCTGGAGAGGACAAGCCGGAGCAGACCTGAGAGGAGTGAGGCTCGGAACAGATTTCGGCAGCCACACACGGGACAGTCCGGCAAGGAGCCCAGTAGGAATATGTGTTAGAGATCCGGAGACGCCGGACAGTGGGAGGAGAAGGAAGTAGCCCGGGGCAGGGCCATTTTGGTGCCCATGGGCTGATGAGTTTCAGGGGGACACCCCGTCAGCTAGGTAGGGAGTTGTAAACCCCTACACCTTAAGGTCCCAGGCTGGGACCCGGTGGTGAGGGAGGGCCTGGGTCTCCTTTCCCCCTCCCTTCGAAGCAGTTGTCCGGGTCGGCCAGTACGCTGCTGCGGCACCCATAGTGCTACTCTCACAAGTATTATACTTCAGAGGGGACGAGGGAGCAGAGAATGCACAGGTTTTCGGGGAACATAAGGCAGGCAGGGCCCTGGGCCACCGCCCAAACTCGGGGCAGGAGAGCTCAGCATCGGACTCACCCGCTACAGTCATACAGATATCTAAATATGTACTAAAAATGCTTTCTTTCTCCAGATCTGTCTGTAATGGATCCCTCATCCTGAGTTCTAGTACAACTTCAGACAAACAAGGGGCCTGGGTTGTGGCCTCAAGAGCAATGCTCATGTAGCATTTTATATCTGACACAGACACTAGCTTTTATATTTGCCAGCTAACAAGCCAAACACATCACAGCTGTCCTTCCTTTGCATCCATCTTTTCTCCAACAGTTTGTCCCCATAAAGAATCAGTCTCTCCTTTTGTCTTTACCAAAGGACTTGTTTGTTTTTGAGGTGATGTTTTATGTTTATTGGGTGAGATTATTAACCTAGGCCCACATTAGGTCTGGGCTTTAAATTGTTTGGATATTAGCATGAGTGATGGGCCCAAAAGCATGTGACCAACAAGAATGAACTCATGAGAGAGAAGAATTTTTTTTGTTTGGTTAAATTATAGTGATCCTGGGAATAGCAGCATTATTTAATTTAGGGCTTGGGCTGAGGTAAGAAAAACAAAGAGAACATGATTAATGATAGCAGCAGCAGTAAAAATTGGTTTGTTCAGTTTATTTTAAAGAAATGCTTAGTCCACTAATATGGCAAAGTGAGATAAGAAAAAAACTTGATGATAGCAGGATTCAGCTCTAAAGTGTGTATATAGTTTTAGCTAAGTTCCACTAATCAGCAGTGACATCATTTGTTTTCATAAATAAAAAGCAAGGTTTTCCAGTGATTGCTTTATCAGAACTTCTCCAGAACTTCTCCTTGTTCCCTGGAGTTATGGCATAATAGCAAAGTATCTCCTAAACCTGATCCTTATTTACCTATGACCTTTTCCCTACTTCTCCTGCATTTGCTGTTTGAGATAAGTGTAATGATATAGTATATGACTGACTTTGATGTTATGATTATTTGAAGCATGCATGGAGACAAGTAATTAGGTTATCAAGCTTGCTGTGCTAAGAATTTCTTGTATGAGTATGAGGCTTATTGGCAGAAGTTAAATGAAACTCAGTCTTTAGCATCAAACTGTACAGACCTGAAGGAATAAAGCTATAGGTCATAATTTTGCACTTTCAGTCATGGCAGGTAAACAAAAGACTACAAAAGGGACAGGATACTGTAATATCAATAAGAGGTGAATGTGGGGATTTATTTACAGTTAGGTTGTTAGACACCAGCTGAAAAGATAGGAAATATTAACTCTCAGAATCATTAGGAAATCATTTGAGAAAATTTATCCAAATGCTTAATAGAAATTATTATGGTTAATTATGGACTAGGGGTGTTATCTGTAAACCAGTAAGCCTCGCCCTTAATGTATGAGGCTTACCGGTTATGGTTAACGGTGGGGTGACCAACCAGGGTAGCCCTCATCCACGATGGGGAAGGGAAGTCACTCCAGCCCAGCTTCAGGAGAGCCTTCTAGGAGCACTCCCCCCCCCCCCCCCCATCCCTGTTGAATAGGTTAACTAACTAAACAGGATTTTACATACTTATTATGAACACCCAGAATGCTACAGGTGAAATAAGGGCAGTTGGGCTGCAGCGTCCCTGCTGCAGTGTGCCAGGCCAGGCCTGCCATGGACGGGGGCTGCTCTTTACATCCTGGAGTGTCCTTCTTCTTCAGTGGGCCCCATGGGGCTGAAGCAGCTCCATGGTGAGCAGGGAGCTGCTCCAGCCCCCACCATTAACCGTAACCGGTAATTGGGGAACCAGAACAAATATGGGTATGCATCTGTGACATCTGCATAACATGGAGTATAAAAGACCACACCTAGCTGGTTCTCTTTCCTTGGGTTCTCTTGGGCTCTGAACTACTTGCAATGGTTTTGTGGCCTTCTGAAGGTATTCAGTTTTTTGTCCCCAGATTTTCCCCATCTTTTAGAGCATAAACATGAAACATGTTTATAAGCTTGCCATATTGGGTGTATTGTATAGGTTTCTGCTGTTTAATGATTATAGTGGCACAATCATTTGATTTTTAACAAATCTTTACTAACTATTGCCAGTCATACTTCTCGTTTGTCTCTGAAATTTAGCCAAAACTTTCTATTTCTTAATATATCATCCCTACATACCTAATGTAGGTTTGCTACCATGCTAAATATCCCCTTTTCCCCCCACCTTTTACTTGTATCTAATATTTACACTCTTCATAACCTTCATAGTTAATATTTGTCCAAGTGCATTTAGTATTTTAATTCTTCTTCCCAAATTTATCCATCAAGCCCCTTAATCATTTTTGTTACTATTTTCTATCTTCTCTATGGGTTGACTATATCTGTTTGTTAATCATGTGCTGAGAATGAAATTCCACATACCTGATGCATCATCAGCTTGGGTAGAGAAGTAAGAAAAGTTACTGGATGCCTCTGTGTAGTGACAGTTTACCACTTTATAGGAAGGGACAAACCAAAATGTTAGC